>NW_007726123.1:1590903-1623733 GCF_000696425.1 Galeopterus variegatus
TTTAAAAAAAAAAAAAAAAAAAAAATCCAAATGTTTTTTTTTTTTTGCGGAAATAGAAAAATCCATTCTAAAATTCATCTGAAATCTGAAGGAATCCTGAATAGCCAAAACAATCTTGAAAAAGAAGAACAAAGTTGGAGGACTCACACTTTCTGATTTCAAAACTTTTATAAAGCTACAGTAATCAAAACAGTGTGGTACTGGCATAAGTACATACATATAGACCAACGAAATAGAATAGAGAGCCCAGAAATAAACCCTCCCATATGTATACGATCAATTGATTTTTGAGAAGGGTACTGAGCGGAAGAACCTCAAACTGTTTCTCCCAGTATACTCTCATAACACACTTCTGATACCAGATGTGTGGAGGTTTCTCCCCACACACTAAGCAAGCAATCAGTTCTCCAGTAGACACCAGCTAGGTATCCTCCAATTCAATTCCAATACTATCTACATGGAGATAATGTCAGATTCTGTAGGTGGAGGGCTTGGTACCCAAGACTGCTCCTGTCCCTTTTCAGGTGCCAATCACAAGCCCCAGGCTGTTTTACCTGTGTTTCTGACCTACTGGGTATAAACTGGGGTTTCCACAACCCACTCCTTGGGTGCAATTAACTTGCTAGAGTGGCTGACAGAACTCAGGAAAACACTTATTCACATTTACTGGTTTATTATAAAGGATATTGCAAAGGATACAGATGAAGAGATGCATAGGCTGAGGTACAGGCAAAGGGGCAGAGCTCTCATGCCCTCCCCAGTGTGCCACCCTCCAGGAACCTACATGTGTTCAGCTCCCTGAAGCCTCATCCTTTTGGATTTTATTGGAAGCTTTATTATGTAGGCGAGATTGATGGATGGACAAATGTGTAGAAATGTGACTGGACAAAAAGCGTATGATCTAATACTAATGGACGGAGTGGGCAAATCCAGCAAGACCTGTTTGTTCAAATTCTTCTTGGCCTCTCTGTCTACATTCCTTCCTCCTAGGTATCAGGTAGGACCCCTTCGGGAACGGGGGTCTTATCACCTACAGTCAGATAAGGTAGGTCAAAGAATTTCCTGCTTTGGGGAGAAAAAGGAGCAGATAAAAGGAGGGCAGGAGAAGGTCAGAGAGACAGACTCTTTCCTGAGGCCTGCTTCTGAGGCCTAAAGCATCCCAACATTATAACAAAAGAACAAGGGTTATGATAGTTATGAGCTAGGAATTGTGGATGAAAACTTCTCTCTCTACATATATATATATAGATAGACAGATATCATAATATCACAGGTGCTAAGACCATTCAATGGGGAAAGAACAGTCTTTTCAACAACAAATAGTTGTGGGAAAACTCTTCATCCATATGCAAAAGAATGTACTTGGACCTTTAACATCTACCATACATAAAAATTCACTAAAAATGGACCAAAGATCTAAACTTAAGAGCTAAAACTATAAAATTCTTAGAAGAAAACATAATGGAAAATCTTTATGACATTGAAAATGGTAATGATTTCTCAGATATGACACTGAAGACATAAGCAATAAAATAAAAAATAAATTGATAAATTGGACTTCATTGAAATTAACAACTTTTTTACACTATCAAGAGAGTGAAAAGACAACCCACAGAATGGGAGGAAAAAAGTTGCAAATCATATATATGATAAGTGATTGATATCTAGAATATGTAAAGAACTCCTACGACTCAACAACAAAAAGACAACACATTTCAAAAATGGGCATCAGGCTCTCTTGCGCTGGGGCATCAGTCTTCTGCCCTTGGACATCTATGTTACTGGTTCTGGGGCCTTCAGAGTTGGACTGGGCCTTACACCATTGGCTTTCCTAATTCTCAGGACTCTGTGCTTGTATTGGGACTCCACCTCCAGCTTTCCTGGGCTTCCAGCTTGCAGGTGGCAGATTGTGGGACTTCTCAGCCTCCATAAGCCTGTGAGCCAATTCCTCACAATAAATCTCTTTCTATACATCTATAAAATAATAAAAATGGGCAAAGTGCTTGAATAGACATTTCTCCACAGAAGATACACAGATGGACAATAAACATATGAAAGGATGCTCAACATCATCAGTCACTAGGGAAATATAAATCAAACCACAATAAACTCACACCAATTAGGATGGTTATTATCAATAAACCAAAAAATAACAAGTGTTGGTGGGGATGTGGAGAAATGAAACCCTTGTTGCATTGCTGTGAGAATATAAAATGGTGCAGCTTCTGCAGAAAACAGTTTGGTGGTTTCTCATAAAGTTAAATACAGTGTTACAACATGATCCAGCAATTCCACTTGTAGGTATATACCCTGTATTAGTCCATTTTTGTGTTGCTGTAACAGAATACCTGAGACTGGGTAATTTATAAAGAAAAGAGGTTTATTTGGCTCCTGATTCTGGGACAGCTGTATCTGGTGCAGTACTCAGGCTGCTTCTACTCATGGTGGAAGGCAGCAGGCAGCCAGCAGGGTACAAACAGATCACATGGCTAGAGAAAGCAAGAGAGAGAGAGAGGGGAGGTGCCAGGGTGGTTTTAAACAACCAGCTCTCCTGGGAACTAATAGAGTGAGAATTCACCACCCCTGCACCCCCACCCCTCACCCAGGGAGAGCATTAATCCATTCATGAGGGATCTGCCCCCATGACTCAAACAGCTTCCAACATTGCCACATTGGGGATCAAATTTCCACATGAGTTCTGGGAGGACAATACATCCAAACTCCATCATACCCCAAATGATTGAAAGCAGGGAATCAAATAGATACTAGACACCAATGGTCATAGCAGCATTATCTGCAATATCCAAAAGGTGGAAACAATCCAAGTGCTCAACAGATGAATGGATAAACAAAATGTGGTATATATATTCAATGGAATATTTTATCCTAACATAAAAAGGAATGAGATTTAGATACATGCTACAACATGAATGAATCTGGAAAATATTATGCTAAGTGAAATGAGCCAGACACAAAAGGACAAATGTTGTATAATTTCATTTATGTGAAATATCTAGGTTAGACAAATTAACAGAGACAGAAAGTAGAATAGAGGTACCAGTGGTTGAGGGTGTGTGGGTGAGGGAATAAAGTTATTGTTTAATGGGCATTGAGTTTCTGTTTGGGATGATGTAAAAGTTCTGGAGGTAGATGGTGGTGATGATTGCATAACATTGTAAAGGTACTTAATGCCACTGAATTGTACACTTAAAATGGTTAAAATGTTAACTTTTATATTTTGCCAATGTTACGGGCTGAAAGTTTTGTGTTCCCCCGAAATTTATGTGTTGAAGCCTTAGCTCCCAGCATGATGGTATCAGGAGTTAGAGCCTTTGGGAAGTAATTAGGTTTAGATGAGGTTGTGATGCTACGGAACAATGGGCTCATTGCCTGATGTGCACAAAAAGGCAAACTCTGTGACACTGGATTTTCTGAGAAGAAAGCTTTATTGCATGGCCAATAAAGCCAGCAGACAGGAGGCAAGCTCAAATTTGCCTTCCTTGTCTGGAGTTAGGTCAAACTTTTATGAGTTGGTATGTCGAAGTACTGGTGGGGCAGGTTTCAATTGGGTGGGCTTTAAGTTTGGCCATTTATAGTAAGGTATGCAATGGTGAGTTTCTGTCCCAGAACTGCATGGGCAACGAACCTCACACTTCTGAGGCTCCGATGCTTCGGGTTCAGGTCATGTTCTGGCCTTCTCGGTTCTGTGGAGAGGAGCATTTGTTCTGGGTATTATTTGGAGGTCGAGGCTTTTTCTACTGTGCATGCCAGGGCTGCATGACTTGCAAACTTTGGCTGGGCTCCATCTGTAAGAAACCTTAATTGGTGGTTAAACAATAGATCTGGTTTGAGTTGGTTACAGGGTTACAGTGAGGGTGGGGTCCTCATGATGGGATTAGTGCCTTTGTAGGAAGAGACCAGTGAGATTCCTTTCTGCAACACCCTCACCACATGGTGACTGTTAAGTTTGGGCTAAAGGTTTCTTCAGACATAGTAAACTGTAACCTAACTTGATATGTAAACAGATTGTAACCCACTTCCCTAACAAGTAGCTGAGTCTCAGCCAAGCTGTTGAAACCATGTTCAAATAAGGCAAACGTCCAGCTGTAACCAATCCAGCTGTTTCCGTGCCTCACTTTGGTTTTCTGTAGGCCACTTAACTTTTTGTCTGTAAATCTTAGCCTACATGGTAGCCGCAGAGTCGCTCTAAACCTGTTCTGGTTCTGACAGCTGTGCGATTTGTGAATCATTCTTTGCTTAATTAAACTCTGTTAACTTTAATTTGTCTAAAGTTTTTCTTTTAACAGGATGCAGTGAGAAGGCAGGACACAGGGAGAAGGGCTCCAAGCAAGGAAGAGGGCCCTCACCATAACTGGATCGTACAGGCACCCTCATCTCAGACAAACCAGCCCCCACAACTGTGAGAAATAAATGTCTGTTGTTTAAGCCACCAGGTCTGTGGGCTTTTGTCATAGCAGCCCCAGCTGACTAAGACAGCCACAATTTTAAAAAAAAGCTGCTAGTTTAACTTACCAATTTGCACGTGTGCTTTTTCCTGGAGACCATCACAATACTTTAGTATGCAATTAGGAGTGCTTTATGTATATTTACTAAGTCATCAAAAATGTTAAGAAGATGTGTCCTCCTGGATGGAAGTGTAATAAAATTAATATATATTTTTACTGTTTTATTGAGGCCATTTTAAAGTGAAACTGGATTGTTTTTCTGCCAGTATTTAGCAGACATATACAATGACAGCTAGACAGTTTAGACCCTTGTGTTGATTCATACCAAGTTACAAGCAGTTTTATCCAGCATTGCTTTTCAACATGAGTGCAAATCTTAATGCAGTTATTCCAGGATAAATCAAAAAAGTTATTTAATACTCTGAGTATTTCAATTTGAAATGAGTTTGTTGCCAAGCATTCACAGTTAAAAAAAAAAAATCATGTTTGATTATTTGGCACTGAAACTGGACAAATATAAGGAAAACAGCAAGTCCAGACATATTTATAGATTTAATTTCCTTTTTTTTAAGTCAAAGCGTCATTCTTAATGTCCTTAAAAATAAGTTTTAGATAAAATTTTAAAATATAAAAATGTTTTCAAATTAAAAAAAATTACTGCAAAAAATAAAGACAGCGAATAGCACTCACTCTTTGTGTTCTTGAATGTGGATAATGAAAACTTCAGGATTTCAAAATAACAGTTTAGTCCATGATAATGAAGTTACAGAGACAATAGCCGATATACATGAATATAGCCAGAAAGAATATGGTAGATGGACTCAGAACAAACTTGTTAATCTCTGTATTAGGAAAATGGTCAGGACCCCTCAGATGTTCAGAATCTTGCCGAGCATTTGATGTAAATATGCACGCGCGCCCAGGTGTTCTTTGGTTATTGTCTAATGAAATTGCGCATGCGCACCCAGGTGTCCTGGGTTATGACTTATGTATAGAGAATGAGTGGCTCTGATCTATGGTGCCCCCTTCCCCTAGGATGCTGCTACTGGGGGCTGTCGCTGCCACTGCCCCCGGGGCCCCTCCCCCTGAGAACACCGCCACCACTGCTGCCGGATCTGCTGTAAGCTGCTGCTGCTACTTCTGAGGACTGAGCTCATGTCATCTGCCAATGGCTCCCGGGATCTTTCCCAACTACCTAGTGTGGACCTGTGTGTGAGGGATTTGTGACCCAGTCTGTACAATGGGCTTGAAGGGTTTGTGGGCCCTAACCCCTAGCCCAGACAATACAAATGGAAAACTTAGGTAACTAAAATAATGAAACGTTTTGGCTTTAGTTATGAATTGCTGTAACCCAACAAGTGGCATAGTCACTTAGCTATTTGTACAGCTTTACATTCTGAAAATGCACAAATTTAAACACTAATCCTACTATCTCAAAGTTCCAAAAATCCAAGTATACAAAAGGACACATTCCATTAACTGTCAGAAAGGTGATATCACACATCATGTAGCATCTGGAAAACACTGTCCACTCCTGAAATAATGAGAGTAAAAAAAACGAGTAAAAAGTCAAGTTATGAACTGGTAGAGAATACTTGCAACACCTCTCTGAAGATAGAGGAAAACAAACTCCTATCTCTCACAACATGCTTCTGTGACCAAATGTGGGAGGGGGTTCCCCACACAGTAAGTGCATTAGTCCATTTCTGTTGCTTATAACAGAATACACAGAACTGAGTACTTTGTAAGAAAATAAAATTTATTGCTTACAATTTGAGGCTTGGAAGTCCAAAGTCCAGGGAACACATCTGGTGAGGGTCTTGGTGGTGACTTCAGTTACACAGGGTATCACATTGCGAAATGGCGGAGCAGAGGGATAGCAGGAGAGATTCACCTCTCTCTTCTTTTAAAGCCCTCAGAACGATGCCTCTGACCATTTTTGATCCATTCACTGCGGCATGGTCCTACAATCTAATCACCCCTTCAAGGCTCCACCTTTCAATTACCATAAAAGGATTTACCCCCCTCTTAACAGTCACAGTGGGGGCCAAGTTTCTAATACATAAAACTTGGGGGAAACAATTCAAGCTTCTTTGAGTTTTGGGGGAACATAATTCAATCCACTACACTAAGCAAGTAGTCCTTAAGCAACAAACACCAGCTGGGGGTCTAATTCACTTCAATTCTGACACTATCAACTGGGAGATAGCTTCAGATCCCAAATTTGTAATAATGGTAATAGTGTATTTGTAGGTTGTGCTACAATTTATAACATGCTTCCATTAGTCTGTAAGCTCCATGTCAAGAGCATTGTATTCCCTGCAAATGGCACCGCCTGGAGTTGTGTCCCATCAGGACAGGCCATAGACCATGTCTGTTTCGTTCACAGTGCTATCCTCAGCTCTAGCAGAGAGTAACTAGTAGGGGCCCAACAAAGATTTGTTGAATTAAGTTGTGTGAATAAGGCAGCAGGTAAAAATCTTCTGGGCTTTAGTAGAGATGCAGAGAAAAAAACTTTCTTAGGGCTTTTTTTTTTTTTTTAAAGATGACTTGTAAGGGGATCTTAACCCTTGGTGTTGTCAGCACCATGCTCTCCCAAGTGAGCCATGGGCCGGTCCTTTTCCTAGGGTTTAGAAAGAAAAGGGAGGGAAAGAAAATTAGTACAACCTGTAATGATAGTAAAAAATAATAAAGACACTGGAGGGTGGTTAAGCATTTATAATCTTAAAAATGTTGCACACACCCATCTGTAGAGGAGCAAATGTAGGTCAAACCCTTAGTGCACTGTCATGTTTTTATTCTCCAAAATATTTGTAAAGCATGTGTTGAGAAACTTACTAAAAATGTCCTTGTTTCAATATTAAATGAGAGAATTACAGGAAGTATAGTTGCAAGGTCTTAAAAGACTTAGTTACTTAAAAGGAAACAAAGGAAGAAAGGAGGAAGACAGGCACAAGCAGGAACAATGAACTCGTTTTCTGCTGGGATTTTTTTTTTTTTAATTATTCTTTTTTTGTTCTTTTTTTTTCGCACTGGCTGGTAGGAAGATCTGAACCCTTAACTTTGACGTTACAAAACTGGTGCTCTAACCAACTGAGCTAGTCCTTTTCTTATGTTTTAAAGGCTCTGAAATGAACGTATTATGGCTGCTTCTAAAATAGGGATAATAATTACCTCTCAGAGTTGTTGTGAATCTTAAATGTGATCACCTGGCAGAATACCTTGTACATAGCAGTCACAGTGCTTCTTATGCTATGGATTTCAACAATTGGTGAAATTAGAATTGGTGAACCTACTGTGTACATAGAGAAGGTCTGGTCTATTTTCGGAGGCCAGGAAGAAATTTAGAAGTTAATACTGTTGTGATCATCTTGTATATTTATGTGCCCAGCAGTTATCTCCTCTTCTCCCTTCTGGTAAGAGGAGTGGCATGGTCCACTCAGACCATGGGTCAGTCAGAGTCCTTCCTCAGGTTTTTAAGTGGAGCCTGCAGAGAAGAGACTCTTTTTCTATGTGGTGAAATTGTGGGGGTCTGGTCTGGAACTGGGGTTGGTGAGGTGCATAAACAGAAGTTGTTTTGGAGACAATGGAGCTGATGTTCAGTGAGAGCAAAGATGGAGATACATCCAGGTGCATCTCCTCCTCTATATTGTATATATGATCTAACATGGTCTTTTGGGATTAAGCTAGTTCAAGTTGGATTTTTGTCTGTTTTAACTGAGAGAGTCCTGATAAATACAAAAGCAACTTTGTTGTATTTGCATTAATTTATAAGTTCTCTGTTAAGGGCCTTTATTTTAATTTTGTAAGAAATTATGTTATCTGTCATTTATAGATTTTATCTTTCCTGTATGGTTTATTTATTTATTTATTTTTCCTTTTTGTCTTTTTTCGTGACCGGTAACGGGATCGCAACCCTCGGTGTTGCGCCCACCCGTACCGCGACTGGCAACGGGATTGCAACCCTCGGTGTCACGCCCGCACCGTGCTCAACCAGTGAGCGGACCGGTCTCCACATGGGATCCGAACCCTCGGTGGGAGCGCCGCCGCACTCCCAAGTGCCGCACTCTACCGAGTGCGCCACCGGGCCGGCCCTGTATGGTTTATTTTGATTTGAGAATCCAATTTAGAAATATCACAAGATTCTTCTTCATATTAATTAAGCTGAAGCACAGGAAGACACCTAATTGTTAGACATTATTTTGTAGCTTTCTGTAACAGTAGTATGTTGCATGGTTATTTATTCAATGTCTTCAGTAGAGTAACTGTAGCATGCTCGAATGTTGTAATCTTATGAGGTATGACATAAGTGAGTGCAGCGTTTTCAGCTGAATTTCAATTTGGCTTTCGTTCACGGAAATATGAACGTTGCAGGAATTCCCCATGACACAGCACAGTGATTTTTTTTTTTTTTTTGCAGCTGGCTAGTATGCAGATCTGAACCCTTGACCTCTGTGTTACAAGTCTGTGCTCTAACCAACTGAGGTAACTGGCTAGCCCTGTGATTTGAGAGACAGGTAATTTAGAAGAAGAGATTTTATATTACACTAATGCATTGAAAGAGAAAAATGTCAGATTTCCTGGTTCCAAATTCTAGGAGCCCCAGAATTCTGGGAGAAGCAAAGATTTGAGAGCCTACCAATTTTTTTTTTCTAGTTTATTTTTTTTTTTTGGTGGCTGGCTGGTGCATGCATCAAATCCTGGACCTTGGTATTATAAGCACCGTACTCTAACCAGCTGATCTAACCAGCCAGCCCTCACGTTGATTTTGAAAGCTACAGCAGGAAAATGGTTTCTACATGAACAGAACGTGATTATTTTACTCATTTCAAATAATAAGTAATATTACTAATTATTATTACTAGCAGTCTGTGGAGGTATAATTCAATTTAGTTTTAGAGTAAAATTCAGTGATTTTTAGTAAATTTACATTACCATCACCACAATCCAAATTTAGGACATTTCTATCACCTTAAAAAGATCCCTTGTGCCCATTTGCAGTTACTCCCTGTTCTCGCCCCCCAGCCCCAGACAACTACTAACCTAATTTCTGTCTCTATAGACCTGCCTTTTTGGATAGTTCATGTAAATGGATTCATACAATGTGTGCTTTATTGTATCTAACTTCTTTCACTGACAATGTTTTTGAAGTTCATCCATGTGGTACCATGTATCAGTATTATGTTCTTTTTTAATTGTTAAATAATATGTCATTATATGAATATGCCACATTTTATTTATTTTTCCACAAGTTGATAGGCCTTTGGGTCGTTTCCAATTTTTGGCTATTATTAATAATGCTGCTATGAATATTCACCTACAAGTCTTTGGGTGGAAATACGTTTTAATTTCTCTTGGGTATATTCTTAGGAGTAGAATTGTAGGTCTCTATGGTAAATTTATGTTTAACTTTTAAAGAAACTGCCAGACTGTTAAAGAGGCTGTACCATTTTACTTTCCCACCAGTGATTTAAAAGGGTTCTATCCTCACCAATATTTGTTATTGTTTGTCTTTTTTATTATTGCCTTCGTAGTGGATGTGGATAGTGGTATCTCATTATAGTTTTAATTTGCATTTCTTTTCATACGTATATTGGCCATTTATATATCTTCTTTGGTAAAATGTCTATTCACATTTTTTTTTTTGCCCTGGCTGGCCGGTTAGCTCAGCTGGTTAGAGTGTGGTATTATAACACCAAGGTTATAATACCCTTGATTCAGATCCCCATACCAGCCAGTTGCCAAAAAAAAAAAAAAAAAGTCACATTTTTTGCCCATTTCAAAATCTGTTTTTTTCCCCCTTGGTGGCAGGATCTGAACCCTTGACCTTGGTGTTATAACACAGTGACTCTAACCAACTGAGCTAACTGGCTAGCCCCTAAACTAGGTTATTTGCATTCTTGTTGTTACTTCTTATGTTTAATGGTTCTCTGATTTTAAACAGGCTAGATATGATCATGAGCAGAATAGGTAGGAAATCTGGCAAATGTCCAGATTTCTGTACATGTACTGCAATGTCCATGTAACTGAAAAAGGGGGTGGTATTAAACTTTCTTATTTTTTTGTGGCTGGCTGGTACTAAAAAAATTTTTTTTTGTCACAGAGCTGAGGAGACACTAGTGACAAGTGGTGGAATTTTATAGAAATTTGTAGAAATTTATGAGTGTGTGGAGACCATTGTGGAATGCTGAAAAGGCTGCATTTGCGAGCATGCATTGTCATGGTCAAGCAGAGCAGGTGTCCTGTTTTTCTCCAAAGGAAGGCAGTCCTGGAGAGAAACCAGCACACTTCCTTCCCCAGCTGCTTTCACTCACAGACATTCATTAGTAAGTATACTCTAGTTCTACCATAGTTTGAAGATGTTTCTGGATTTTATTTGGTTTATAATTTGGTGATTCATAAAGAGAAGTATTGAGCAAATTTTAAATCATTTATCACTGTTAAATAATGACTGTGAAATGCTTTACTATTTTAGAAGGCCAGGGACACTTAAAGTAGCATGTTTTAATTATGTTCAATTCATTTGTAACACTGGGTTATGGGTTGGAAACATTGTTGTTCTCTTTCCTTGGATTGCTCCTTCTGTGGTTTTTTAAAATTCTTGGTTGTGCTGTTATGTGTTACTAAGTTATTTGTACAACATTTTCAGCTCTCTGTGGGTAAGCTACGGAAACTTAACAAGATGTAGATTTTCAGTTCTGGAAGGATCATTAATGATGATCTCTTTCAAGATTCATGCTTTTTTATATAGGGCAGTATAACCTCTGGAGATTTTGATTCCTTAGGTCTGAGATGGGGCCTGAGAATCTGTTTTTGTGAGTAGAGCTTTAGGTAATTCTTAGGATCAGGCAAGTTTGGAAAACATTGCTGTGGTAGAAAGAGCAGGGCTCTGGAATCAGATAGACCTGGGTTCTAGTCATAATTCATTTAATTACCTGCTGTGTGTTTTGAGCACATAAATCACCTCTTTAAGTTTTAGTTTCCTCTAATAGTACTTACTTCTTAGGGTTATTGAGCAGATTAAAAGAAATAACATAAAGAGCTGGCACATACTAGATATTCAAGGAGTTTTATCTATTGTAATATGTTCCATTTAACAACGATAATAAGACAAATATTTGAACACTTACAGGTAATGATGAGGAAGACGCATTCTTTGCCTTTAAGAAATTTACCAACTAGTAGTGGGGTGGGGGTGAGATTTTTATAGCTCAGGGCAGTTATATCATGGAATAAGTTCAGAGCCTTTTTTTTTTTTTTTTTTTTAAGAAAGGAAATGACGTGAGCAGACATTGCTAGAATAGGGTTGTGGGGTGAGTATGACGGAGTAGAGTAGGGTAGGAACTAGGATCAATAAAGACCCAAAGGCAGGACATGGTAAAGCATCTATAGAAAACAGGCCCATTGGTCTCTTTCATATGGCAAACTTGGAGTACCATCAGGAGATAAGGATGGAAATAAAATAAATATAAGATAAGGCTAGGATACTTGTGGTGACGGTGGGTTTTGAGAGAAGATTTAAGGAATTTGGCTTTTGTGCCCACTAAAGATTTTGAACAGGAGAGTGACGGTATGAATGTACTTTAGTCTTCTAAAGAATGTACTTTGGAACATTAACCTGGTAATAGTGTGAGGATAAGAATGATTCAGGGGAAAAAGTAAGAGGCTGCTTCAATAACAGTAGTAAAAATGTTTTAATCAAGGCTTTGACAAACGTGGGAATCTGCAACTTGAAATAGATGCCTAAAATACATCTGAAAGATGCTGTGTATAATTCCTGTAGTCCAGACAAATAAAGAAAAAGTTGCCCTTATAAAAGATTTTCTTTGAGGCAAGTCCCTTATTTCAGTAGCTCTCAACTTGGAAATTTGATAGCCAAGAGGTGGGGGGAAGGGAAGAGGCGAATCCCCAGCGACTCGGGCGGGGAGAAGGCACGGCAGCCCGAGGGGGCGTGTGCAGGGGCGGGGACACAGGCGGAGGGGCGCCGCAGCTCCGGGGTATCGCGAGAGTTGGGCGGGCCCAGAAATCGCAGCAGTCAATTCCCCCACCCTCCCGGGTGGAGCGGCCAGTCCTGGACTCTCCAAATTCTGAGCTCTCATCATGGCGGCGGCGGCGGCCGCGGCGGCCGTAGGGGGGCCGCAGCCGCCCCAGCCTGAGCTGCCCGCACCCGGGCTGGCCCTAGACAAGGCGGCCACCGCCGCGCACCTGAAGGCGGCCCTCAGCCGGCCGGACAACCGGGCAGGTGCTGAGGAGCTACAGGCGCTGCTGGAGCGGGTGTTGAGCGCCGAGCGGCCGCTGGCCGCGGCTGCGGGCGGCGAGGAGGCAGCGGCGGGCGGCAGCGGGGGCACTCCGGGGGCGGCTGAGGAGGAGGCCCTGGAGTGGTGTAAGTGCCTTTTGGCGGGCGGCGGCGGCTACGACGAGTTCTGCGCGGCGGTGCGGGCCTACGACCCCGCGGCGCTCTGCGGCCTGGTCTGGACAGCCAACTTCGTGGCCTACCGCTGTCGGACGTGTGGCATCTCCCCCTGCATGTCACTGTGCGCCGAGTGCTTCCACCAGGGCGATCACACCGGGCACGACTTCAACATGTTCCGCAGCCAGGCCGGGGGCGCCTGTGACTGCGGGGACAGCAACGTGATGAGGGAGAGCGGGTGAGTGGGGCCCTCCCCCCCCTGGGAGGCGACCTCGGGTGGGGGACATCGCGGGCGACTCAGCCCGGGGTCCGGGGAGGTCTGGGGCGTGGGGACTGGGATCCGATCCTGAGCCTGTCATGGGAAGGGTGTGGGGGAGGATGCAGCCACATGGGGATGGAGGTGACTGAGCTGTCAGTGGTGGGAAAGGGGTGGGGAGCAGGGGAGAGCGGAGAGCATAGAGCATGTTTAGGGAACGGAGCTGTGAATTTTCGGGGAAGCCAGGGCGGGTGAGTGATAGTGATAAAAGAGCCAGTGCGTGGGGTAGTTGGGGAGAGAGGAGGAGGAAAGGGATACTTGGGGAGTCTGGTGTCGAGTTGTCAATTGTGCACTTGTTGGGAAAGACTGTAAAGCTGCCTGGTTCTTAGGAAGAGGCTTAGGATGTGATTTGGATTGGTTGGGAGGCGGGTGGTATTGGGTACCGAATTGGGTCGCGGGATGATGAGAGTTGGGGAGGTGGTCTTGCAACTGCAGGGAAGGGCGCTTGGGGAAAAGGGCTTCTGAACTGTTAGCGTGTCTGTCAGTAGGAGGGAAGGAGCGCTTGAGCTGCTAGGGATTGGAGAAGGGAAGGGGAGGGGCCTGCATGAAAAGTGACTGTTGCGCTGTCAGTGGAGTATTTGGTGTGCTGGAATGACATCTAGAATTTGGCTACTGAGCAGTCGGTTATGGAATACTCTCCATATCAGAAGAACAAACAAAACACTGAGTGAATTAGGAATCAAGTGTTAGATCTTCTCCAGTTAAGGGCACTGTATTCACTGAGTAATATGTGGACATCTGTCTAAAAGGAGACACTCAAATGCACTTTGACAGGAACGTGCATTTTTGACAGGAGCGATAACACCAGGTGTTGGGACTTATGACGAAAGGCAACATTTGATAATCTGTGGTGGGTTAAAAAGTTGGTACCTGTAGGGTCTTGACTTGGGACAAGATGTCAATGTGAGGGAAAGTCCTGGGGAAAAAGGAAAAACTTAGTGAAAGAGGAAAGTTTGGCTGGGCAGTAGTTGAAAGAACACTAGCAAATCTGGTTATTTAACTTTTTCAATTTTCAGTTCTTATAATTAACGATAGAGTATAATCTTTTTAGAAAGGGTGACTTTTTTCTTCTTTGGAGTTCTTGTAGGTTCTTCTTACTCCAAAATGTTTGTACCTGCTATATGCAAACAGGGCTCCTTTGATATTAAAAATGAATGAGTCGTTGACCTACCTGGTTAATCCATTTACACTAGAGTAGAAAGTGATAAATTTTTTAACTAGTAGTCTGGAAGTTAGAAGAGGGAGAAGAGGCTTCTGTGCAGAGGGAGTAAGAAAAAGATTTCAGAAAAGCGATATTTTGAACTTGCTGATAATAATAATAATTACAGCTAACATTTGAGATCTTGAACTGTATGCCTGATCCTTTAAAAATACTTTTTAAAATTTAACATTTGGATAGGTAAAATATTCATATAACTAAAAAAGCAAAAATAAATAAGTGAAAATAAAAAGACACACAGTTTGAAGTTTTCCTCCCATGGGGTCTCCTATCTGCCCAGTTCTTCCTACTGTTGCTGGTTTCTCTTAGTGCAAACCAACCAAGGATGACTCTGTTTCCTAGTTTTTCAGTCTCTTTTTATGCAAAAGGTAACATTCTATATACTGTTCTACGTCTTGCATTTTTCACTTATCTTAGGTGTATTTTCATATCAGTAAATTAGTGTCCTCATTCTGTTTTTTTTTAAAACTGCTGAATTGTGTTCACAGAATGGGCAGGCCTAGCCATTCTGGATTTAATCTTCTTTTGATGGGTATTTGGGCTTTCAGTGTGAAATAAAAAATCATGGTATACCTGTCTTTTCCCACCTGTACAAGAATACCAATGAGATAGATTCTCAAAAATGGGGTTTCCAAATTGCTCTCCCTAAGACTTAGTATTAATCAGTGTCTGAGACTTTTTTCCAGTAGCCTCATCAATAGAGTGTTATTAAAATTTTGGATTTTTACCCATCTATTTGGTTAAAAGTGGTCAAATTCTAACTGCTTTAAATAATTTACTTCATGTAATCTTCAAAAACTCAAAGATTGTTACTGTTGTTATTCGCATTGTACAGGAGAGGGAAGTGGGGCACAAAGTTAAAAAACTTGCTCATGATCACACAGGTAGTAAAGTAGGCATGCTGGCTCCAGAGCCTGACTGCTCAACTACTTCTCTATACTGCCTCACTAAATAGCATTCTTATTGGTTCTTCTGTTCAGTACTGTGGGGTGTTTGTTTGCTTTTTTAAATTTAAGAGGGACATCAAAACAAAGAGGAATTGGAACAATCCTTTATAGATATTTAGACATTTTAACTTCTTGGACTAGGTTAGCATTTAGGAGATCCCTCCAAAGAACATGAAAGTAGGAAATAATATTGATTCTTCCCTGACTTTTGGAACCTGGTGGTAATTGTCAAGTTGTCGTGAATGAGATGCAAGTCTTATCTCTTAATTGTGATGCTTTAGCGTAGGAGCAGAAATATGTCAGTGAATTTCTTTGAAGTACTTATACATACTTAGGACATCCAGGCTGTAGATAGTCCACATCCTAATCTCATGGCATTTGCCTTTACCGACATCTCATAGATACTTATTTTTCTCTTAGTCTGGCTACCTTTATGAGTTGTTAAATAGGTATTTAACGGTCTATTATTATCACAGTCTGACGCACAGAGCTATTGCCAGTGTGTGCCAGCAGTTGCCATGTCCAGTTTCATAAAGGACAAGATTAAACAATAAACAGTATTGTGGTCATTCTGAAATTTTTACAACTCCTTGGGGTTGGATAGATTAATTCTTCACGGCTACATACCTAATCTGCCTCAAGAGGCGTAGGTGATGTTGGCCAGCAGTACAGGCTAAAAGGCTGCCTCTCAAACCTTTTTAGAACTGGAAATCATCAACAAATTATAACAGTGTTCCTGGTGGGCAAAGCTGGCCTACCCTGGCATGGACAGAATATATTTAACTTTTCTCAGTTTTTGATATTAAAAAAAAAATCCTTTTAGGTTGCTAAAGATTGAAGATGTGTTGATTTTGAGGTTTGTTGTTCTAATTGCCATAAAAATTTGTAAATTCCATTGTTTAGTCACTTTTAGACGAAAGATCCCATTTTTTTCTGTATTTCTGTTCTTAATAAAAGAAAAGAAATCCTGCTGTGCATTAATCCTTTTCACAGTTGTCTGACTATTGAGTGTAGGATATTGTGTGATTGAGGATGGAGAAAAATCTTGGATCCATCATGACTGTATTAGTATTTAATTTTAAAATTTACAATTATAGAAATTTGGGAAGGATTCAGTTATTTTTGATTTAGTAGTATTGATATAATCAGTGTGATAAGATATTAGCAGATATGCAAACCATAGGAAGAAAACAATTGAGGATTCATTTCTGAGATGGGATCACAAAGCCTGTGGAAACTATATATTAATAGCTATACGGTGGGACTTCAAAAAGTTTGTGGAAAAATGGAATTAAAAGATAAAATAAAAAATATAAACCTTATTTCTCAGTATAAGCTCATGTTTGGCTGGTTTTGGACAAGTTCAAAACACTTTCTATTAGTTGGAAGCATTGTTCTGTTTTAGGCTGTGTGTTTTTATGTGGTAAGTCCAGGGTCTGTCTCAGTTTTACAGATTAATAAATTAAATTTATTGGTTCATCTAAGGACAAACACATATTTGGGAATGAATGCATAATCGTCACATTCTCAAGGTACTAACTGGTAATCCTTGCAGTGAGAGAGGCATGTCACTGCCCAGGTTTAATTTTTGGTGGGTAGGTTCACCCCCAAAATAAAATTGAAAATCTTTTTCAGGGAAAAAAGCCAAAACAACAGTAAACACTTTTGTAAGTGATGATGCCAGCCTTTTAGTCCATCCATAAAGAACTGAGAATCCTAGAGACTATTTCAATGCAGTCTTTTTTACATTATTAGCTAAAGAAAAATGGATGGCTTTTAAAGATTTTTTAAGATCAGGTAATAAAAAGAAGTCAGAAGGAGCCAAATCAGGACTATAAGGGGAATATCTAATGATTTCCCATTGAAACTTTCACAAAATTGCCCCCCGTTTGATGAGAGGAATGAGCAGGAACGTTTTGTGGTAGAGCAGGACTCGCAGGGGAAGCTTTCCCAGGTGTTTTTTGCTAAAGCTTTTGCCAACTTTCTCAAAACACTCTCCTAATAAGCAAGTGTTATTGTTCTTTGGTCCGCCAGGAAGTCAACAAGCAAAATGCCTTAAGCATCCCAAAAAACTGTTGCCATGAACTTTGCTTTTGACTGGTCTGCTTTTGCTTTGACTGGACCATTTCCACCTCTTGGTAGCCATGGCTTTGAGTGTGCTTTGACTTCAGGATTGTACTGGTAAAGCCATGTTTCATCTCCCGTTACAGTTCTTCAAAAACATGCTTCAGGGTTTTGATCCCACTTGTTTAAAATTTCCAGTGAAAAGCTCTGCTCTTTTCTACAGCTGACCTGGCAACAGTTTTGGCACCCACTGAGCAGAAAATTTGCTCCACTCTAATTTTTCAGTCAGAATTGTGTAAGCTGAAGCAGTTGAGATGTCTGTGGTATTGGCTGTTGTTCCTGCTGTTAATCATCAGTACTCTTCAATTAGGGCACAAACAAGATTAATTTTTTTCCTTGCAAAATGATGTAAGATGTTCTGCCGCTGTGGGCTTCATCTTCAACATCGTCTTGTCTCTTCTTAAAATGAGTTATCCATTTGTAAACTGCTGATTTCTTTTCTTTTTTGGGGGGTGGGGGGGCGGCTGATCAGTACAGGGATCCGAACCCTTGACCTCAGTGAAAACTGCAGATTTCTTTGGGTAATTCAAAGTTTATCCATATTGCAGCATGCTATCAGAAATTCATTCCTTTTTAAGGCTGAATACATTCCATTGTATGTATACACCACATTTTGTTTATCTATTCATCCACTGATGGACATTTAAGTTATGTTTTATTTTAGAGTTCATATCTCTTTGCTGAGGTACATATTCAAATATTTACAAATTAGGGTGCTGGTTGGCTCAGTTGATTAGAGCCTGGTGTTGTAACAGCAAGGTCAAGGGTTCAGATCCCAGTACCAGACAGCTGCAAAAAACAAAAAAAAACAACCCCCCCAGCAAATATTTACAAATTAAATTATAAGATATCTGATATCTGCTTCAAAATACTCCAGTATGGGAGGAAGCTTGATGCCTACTGTGACTGTTGGGAGTGTGGGAAATTCTATTATGGTAATTGAAAGGTGGAGTCTTGAAGAGGTGATTGGATTGTGAGGACCATGTTTAATGAATGGATTGATCCATTCACTGAATAATAAGTTGATAGATTAATGGTGGTCATGGGTGTGGTTCTGATGACCTTAAAAGAAATCGACTGAGGTTAGCTCACTCTGCTTCTGCCACTCTGCCATGCGAGGCCCTTGCATTATTGTCACCACCAAGGCCTTCACCAGATGTGTTCCCTGGAATTTGGACTTCCCAGTTTCTGAAACTGTAAGCAATACATTTAGTTTTCTTATACATTATGCAGTTTTAGGTATTTTGTTATAAGCAGCAGAAATGGACTAATACGGTATCATTCTTGATTCTTCTCTTTCTCTCTGCTCATGTTTAGTACCAAGACCTGTTCTTTTGTTTTGTGTCAGATTTTTTCTTTTCATTCTCTGCTGTCACCTTAGTTCAACCCTTTATCTCATCATAATCTATTCTGTGATGATATACTGTTTTCCTGCCTGTAATAATTTCACCGTTCTGTCTAACTTTCACTCATAAAATTCTGCTTTACATATGTCACTCTTTTGCTTAAATAGATTCCCACTGTTTATAGACTAAAGTCTAGAGCCGTTAGCTGGTTGTCAAAGTTTTCTTCAACATGGCCTCTACCTACATTGCCAAGCTTATTGTCTTTGTTGCTCTGTGGGATCCTCTCCATTATTATTATTATTATTATTATTATTATTATTATTTGTCCTTTTTTTTGAGACTGGCCGCACCGTGCTCAGCCAGTGAGTGCACCGGCCATCCCTATATAGGATCCGAACCCGCGGCAGGAGCGCTGCTGCGCCCCCAGTGCCGCACTCTCCGGAGTGCGCCATGGGCTCAGCCCTCTCCATTATATTTTTTAGCTCACTGTGTACATTCCTGTTCTTGAAGATTCATATTGTACCTTGTCCTGCAAAGTTCAGTGTGAGTTTTACTCTCACTGTGAATGAAACTCATCTCTAGGGGCAAAACTCCAGTAGCATAAGAAAGGTGTGAAAACATAATGCAGGATTTCACTTTCTGACTTCAAATTTCTTTTTTATCCCTAGCTTGTACCCCTACAAATAACAGTAAAGGTTTGGTGATGAAGACCTGTGCCTAGTCTACTCTTTTATTTATATCCTCTTCTTACATATTGAGATTTTAGCAAATTGGTTAATTGTACCATATTTTGTGGTTTTGTAGAGAGGATGTTAGAACGAATCTCTTAGGGGCCGGCCTGTGGCTCACTTGGGAGAGTGTGGTGCTGATAACACCAAGGCCATGAGTTTGGATCCCTATATAGGGATGGCTGGTTGGCTCACTTGGGAGAGTGTGGTGCGGTTTTGATCCCACTTGTTTAAAATTTCCAGTGAAAAGCTCTGCTCTTTTCTACAGCTGACCTGGCAACAGTTTTGGCACCCACTGAGCAGAAAATTTGCTCCACTCTAATTTTTCAGTCAGAATTGTGTAAGCTGAAGCAGTTGAGATGTCTGTGGTATTGGCTGTTGTTCCTGCTGTTAATCATCAGTACTCTTCAATTAGGGCACAAACAAGAGTCTCTTAAATTATGTATGTATATACTTGCATGAAGTTCTTGTGAAATTTTCTTCCCTGTGAACCTATAATTTTCTCTGCAGCAGTATTCATCTCTTAAGTCACCAGTTGAAAGAAAGGAATGCAACACTCTTCATGATCTAAGAGTTTGAAGGAAGAAGAGCTGAAGGACTTTTTCATTTGTGTCCCTTGTAATTTTTTTTATTGCTAGTTTACTAGAAATAGTGTAGACATAAGATTTTACTTCATCTGGAAGTGTAATTTCTAGTCCTCTTCATTGTGATGAAGTTTAACTACAAAAGAGCAATTTGGAAGTCTTGTTAGGTCTTAATTATTTTTTCCAATCTTTTTTTTAATCATAAACTCTTTAAAAAAAACTTTACAACTGTGAAACAATTTGAATGTACAGAAAAGTATAAAAATAATATAGCAGAAACCTTTGTACTCATTACTCAGATTAGTAGATGTTAACCTTTTGTCATGTTTGCTTTAGAACTGCTTTCAATCTTCCTCTCCCTTCCTTTCTCTTTCCCTTACCAGAGTTTACCATTATCCTAAAATTTCTGTGCCATATCCATGCAAGTTTTTGTACTTTTATCACATTTAAACAGTATATGAGTAATTGTTTTAGTTTTAAAATTATACATAAATGATTCTGTCTTGTATGAATCTTTTTGCAGTTTGCCTTTTTCACTTACCAAGTTGTTAATATAGACTAGTTCACTAACTACTATTAAGTATTTCATGTTATGACTAAACCATAGTTTACATATCTATTTCTTTGCAGAGGAACAAACAGATGCTATACATTTTTCATTGCTTCCAAAAGGGCTGTAGTGAACAGTCTTGCATGTATTTTTGTATAGATGGATTAGAATAGTTTTAGGATAGATTCCTAGGAGGGGAATTGCTGGGGTGTTAGAGTGTTCTACTCTTCAGCATTTCTAGATACTTAAGAATTGTTCTCCAGTTGTTGATGTAGTTTACTCCCAATTATATCACCACTAGGAATGAATTCTTGTTTTCTATGTATCAAAATTTGGTTACACCACACACACACACATTTTTTGCCAATCTGGTGGACATAAACATATTTTTAAAATTGGCATTCTCCTATTAGTAAAGTTAAGCATCTTTTCATATGTTTTAGGGCCATTTGGTCTTCTTCCTTTGTGAACTGCTGGTTCATATTCTTTGGCTGTTTTCTATTTTTTTTTTCTTTTATCTTTTTGACTTTTAAGAATGCTGTATGCATTCCAGATACTGATCCTTGGTTATATGGATTCCTAATTTCATCTTCCAGTCTGTGGCTTGTCTTTTCACTTTTTAATACAAAATAGTGTTGTAAAAGGCTTTAAATTAAAAATGTAGTTTTTCCTCTACAGTTGGTATTATTTGTATTTTTTAAAAGAAATCTTCATACTTGTTTAAAAATACTTATATGTTTTCTTCTAAAAGATTTAAGGATTTAGACTTCATATTTACATCTTTATTTGGAATTTATTTTTACATATAATATGAAATTGAGATCTAATTTTATCTTTTTCAGTATGAAGATCCAGTTGTTCTAGCACCATTTATTGAACATTTTTCCTCCATTAATCTATAGTGCAACCTGTGTCACATACCAACTTATATGTGTGTTCAAAGCTTTCTGTTGTATTGATTGTCTCTTGCAACAATATCTTACTACTTTAATTATTATAACATTAAAATAAATCTTCATATGGCAGGATTTGCTTATTATTACTTTTCAAGAGGATTTTGGCTATTCGTGCTCCCTAACTCTTTCATTCGAATTTCAAGGTCAGCTTGTCAAGTTACGTGGAAAACTCCAGTTAGATATTGATTGGAATCACATTGAATTTGACTATATTGCAGAAGGAGACATGTACAAGGATATTCATTGTAATACTGTTTGAAACAGGGAAAAATTGCAAAAAAATGAAATTAGTAAACTGTGGTTTAATCATGCAATGGAATACTTTACAATAGAATACATAAATTGCCATCTGTCTTAGTCCGTTTGTGCTGCTATAAGAAAATACCTGAGACTAGGTAATTTATAAAGAATAGAAATTTATTCCTTACAGTCTAGAGGCTGGGAAGTCCAAGATCAAGGCTCTGACGTTTGGTTTCTGGTGAAGGCCTTCTTGTGGCATTCTCACATAGCTGAAAGGCAAAAAGGGCAAGAGAGGCCTAAGCTAGTTCCCATCAGCTATTTTATGAGGCACCTTTACAAAGTGGAGCCATTATGATTTAATCACTTTCAAAAGGCCTCACCTTTTAATACCACCACAGTGGGTATTAAGTTTCAACATAAATTTTGGAGGAGACACACATTCAGACTATAGCATTCTGCTTCTTCCCTCCCCACCCCCCAAATTCATGTCTTTCTTGTATATCAAATATTCCATCCCAATAGCCCCAAAGTCTTAACTTGTTCGAGCACCATCTCGAAAGTCTTAAGTCCAAAGTCTCATCTAGATATCATTTAAGTCAGATATGCGTGATCCTCAAAGGTGTATTTCATTCTGTGCCAAATTACTCTCCAGCTGTGAGCCTGTGAAGTCAAACAAGTTATGTGCTTCCAAGACATAATGGTGGGACAGGCACAGCACAGACATTTCCATTCCAAAAGGGAGAAATAGGCTAGAAGAAAGGAATGACAGGTCCCAGGTAAGTCAAAAACTCAGCAAGGCAAACAACAATAAATCTTAAGCCTTGAGAATAGTCTTCTTTGACTTCTTGTTCTGCTTTCTGGACACACTGGGGTGGAGGTTGGGTCCTCAAGGCTCCTGGTGGCCCCACCCTCACTGCTTTGCTGGAAGTGGCACAGTCCTGGCTGGCCACACTTCTCACTGGCTGGAGTAAGGTAACTGTGCCTCTCCCATGCTGGAGTTGCATGTTGGTGGTTCTACAGTTCTGGGGTCCTGGAGGAAGTCCTGTCCCTATACTGGGGTCCTGGAGGAAGCCCCGCCCCCCTCCACTAGGCCCCATAATTCCATTAGAGCTCTTTGTGGGGGCTCTCTGCAGCAGTTTTGCCCCAGAGGCAGTTCTCTGCACAGTCCTGGGGCATCCTTTGAAATATAAGGATGAAGCCATGGAGGAGGAAGCCATGCCTCCATAGCTTGTGTACTCTGTATACGTGCAGAATTAGCACCATGTGGAAACTACCGAGGTTTATCTCTTGGGCCTTCCTGAGTGTGTCCCAAATCATACCTGGGCCAACTTGAGCCTTGGGCAACCAAGAAGTGCTACACTGGAATGTGGAGAGCAGAGTCTTGAGGCAGCGTTGGGCAGGACTTCTTACTGTATCTTCACATGGTAGAAGGGGCAAAAAGGACAAATGCTGTGTTTTCACCTGGTGGAAGAGTGAAAGAGTTAAAGGGACCCAAGCTAGTTTCCTCCAGCCTTTTTATAAGGCACTAATCTCTTCCCGAGGGCAGAAGCCTCATGATTTAATCATTTTCCCAAAGACCCCACATCTTTTTTTTTAAAATCCAAATACTGACAGACTTTATTGTGGGGGGCTTCCCACCTGGGACCCAACTACCTTTAATTAAAAAAAAACATAGAAATGAAGTGAAGGGATTTAGAAACATTTGTACAATATCTACATCCTGTGGACCCCTACATCTTAATATCACCAAATGAGGATTCAGTTTCAACATGAATTTTGGAGGGGAAACACTTTCAAACCATAGCAATATCTATGTAGTATTAAAACAGCTTATCCCTAAGGGTTGTAGTTTAAGTTATTTTTTCTTTCAATAAAATAATTTCCTCCATAAGGATTTTGTGTATTTTTTTGTTAGATTTGTTCCTGAATACCTTATTATTTTTATTTATACTATAAATGGCATCATGTAAAAAATTACTCTAATTGCTTGTTGATATTGATTTTTCTTTTTTTTTTTTTTTTGTCTTTTCTCGTGACTGGCAACGGATCGCAACCCTCAGTGTCGCGCCCGTACCGGACCGGGACCGGCAACGGGATCGCAACCCTCAGTGTTGCGCCCGCACCTCGCTCAGCCAGTGAGCGGCCAGTCTGTATGTAGGATCCGAACCCTCGGCCGGAGCGACGCCGTGCTCCCAAATGGCGCACTGTAGCAGTGCGTCACCGGGCCGGCCCGATTTTTCTAATATTTTGTATTATAAAAATTTTCAAATGCTATTGATTTTTGTATATTGATAAAGTAACCTTCTGAAGTCTCTTCTAGTAGTTAATCTGTAGATTCCCCTATTGGGTGCTTATTATGTATCAGCAGTTTACACTTATCTCATTTAACATTCTCAGCAAACCCTAGGTATTGATATTATTATCTACATCAGTAAAATATAGTTGCAGGAAAGCAACATAACCAAAGTCACACAGCTGTTAGCTGTAGCTAATGGCTCTTTGTAGATTTAAGTGGATTTTCTATATAGATGAGCATGTTGAGTATGAATAAAGATAGTTTTACTTCTTTCCAAATCTTAGTTCCTTTTATTTATTTATGTTTTGCTGATTATACTGGCCAGAACCTCCTGTATAATGCTGGGTGGAAGTGGTGAGTGTGAACATTCTTGTCTTGTCCCTGATATTGTAGGAAAAGAATTCAGCCTTTTATCATTAAGTATGATATTAATTGTAGGTTTTCTGTAGATGTCCTTATGAGATTGAGGATTTTGTCTTCTTTGTTTGCTAAGAGTTTTTATCAGGAATGGATATTGGATTTTGTCAAATGCTTTTATGAATCTGTTAAGATAATAGTGTGATTTTTCTTTTTTAATTTATTGATATGGTGAATTACATGGAATAATTTTTGAATACTGAAACAGTCTTGCATTCCGGGTATAAACTCCATTCGATCATCATGTATTATGCTTTTTGTGTATTACTGGATTTAAGTTGCTAGTATTTTGATAAAAGGAATTTTATATCTGTGTTCAAGAGGAATATTGGACTGTATAGTAGTCCCTACTTATCCATAGGGGATACATTCTAAGACCTCCAGTGGACGCCTGAAACCATGATTAGTACCCTGTGTGTACTGTATTTTTTTGATCTGATAACCAAGAGAGCTACTAAGTAACTAATGGGCTGGTAGTACATAATGGTGTGGATACAGTGGACAAAGGGAAGATTCACATCCTGGGTGGGATGGAGCTGGACTGTGTGAAGTTTCATTATGCTATTCAGAACAGTGTGCAATTTAAAACTTGTGAATTGTTCATATCCGGAACTTTTCATTTAATATTTTCAAACTATGGTTGACCATGGTGAGTATCTGAAACTTTAGAAAGTGAAATCTCTGATAAGGGAGACTTCTATGGTAGTAGTACATTACATTCTTTTGTGATATAATACATTACATTCTTTTGTAATGTCTTTGTCTGATTTTTGTATCAGGATAAGGCTGGTTTATAAATGAATTTGGAAGGGCTCCCTCCTCTTCTATATCATTTAAGAGTTTGTGTAAAATATGACTTTTTTTCCCTTAAATATTTGATACAGTTTGTCAGTGAAGCAATATAGGTTTGAAATATTTATTGTTGGAAGGTTTTTAAGAAATTAAATTTCTTTAGTGTATGGTATTTATTCAGTTTGCTTTTTTCCCCCCTCATGTGATCTTTGGCAGTTTGAATTTCTCATTGGATTTGTCCATTTCATCTAAGTTATTGAATTTAACATTTACAAAATGTTGTTTGTAATATTTCCTTATTCTTGCAGTGTCTGTAGGGTATATAATGGTATTTTTTTTTTCATTTCTTCATTACTTTTGTTGTTTTTTCAAGGAACCAGCCTTTGATTTTATTGATTTTTCTGTTTTTTTTTTCCCCCTCCCTGTTCCTAATTTTATTGATGTCTATTCTTTATTCTTTTCTTCCTTCTTTTTGTCTTGGTCTTAATTTTCTCATCTCTTTCTGGTTTCTTAAGGTGGCAGCTTAGATGGTTGATTGGTGGTAGTTCTACTTTTCTAATGAGCTTTAATGCTATAAATTTCCCTCTCAGTACAGTTTTAGAGGCATCCCACGTTTTTGACATGTTTTCACTTCTATTCAACTCAAAATATATTCTTTCTTTTTTCTGTTTTCTATGATTTCCTCTTTGGCCTATGGATTATTTAGAAGTTTTGGGGATTTTCCAAATTATGTCTACTAGTAATTTCTAGTTTAATTCTGTTAGCATCAGAGAGCATACTTATATATTGTCAATTCATTTAAAATTATTAAGGTTTCTTTCATAGCTCAGAATATGGTCTGTCTTGGTGAATATTCCATATGGACTTGAAAAAAGTGTATTATTCCTTTGTGGGGTGTAGTGTTTTTTAAATGTGAATTTCGTCAAGTTGGTCGATATTATTGTTCAGGTCTACATTCTTATGGATATTCAGTCTACTTGTTCTATTGATCACTGAGAGAGGAATGTTGCAGTTTTCAAATACAATTGTGTATTTATCTCTTCTGGCAGTTGTCAGTTTTTGCTTCTTATATTTTGAAGCCCTGCTGTCAGGTGCATGTTTAGGATTGTTATGTCTTCTTGGTGAATTGACTCTTTTATCATTATATGCTGTCTCTCTGTATTCCTGGTAATGTTCCTTGTTCTGAAGTCTACTTTGGTATTAATATAGTCACTCGTGTTTCTTTTAATTATTGCCAGTTTGTTGTGTATTTTTTTAAAAATCTTCTTTCTTTGTGTTTTTTAAAAATATTTTTTCTTTTAAACTATCTGTCTTTTCTGTAAAACCTGTTTCTTGCAGGCAGTTGGTCTTGTTGGGCCTCGCTTTTTTATCCAATCTGAAAATCTCTGACAGTGGTACTTAGACCACCTACATTTAAACTGATTATTGATATAGTTAAAGTCTGTCATTTTGTTTTCTATTTATCCCATCTGTTCTTTGTTTTCCTTTTTCTTCTTTTATGCCTTCTTTTGGATTGAGTATTTTTTATGTCTCCATCTTATCTCCTTTGTTTGTTTATGAGCTGTAACTCTTTTGTTATTGTACTGGTTGCTTTATGGTTTATAGTATATATCTTTAACTTATCAAAATCCACTTTTATTTATAGTATACTACTTCATGTGTAGTACAGGAACCTTATAGTTTGCTTCTGTTTTTTCCCTCCAAGCCTAATCCTATTGTTCTCATATATTTTACTTTTACATATATTACAAACCTCCAAATGTATTGTTATTTTATTTACACAGTTAATAATTTTTAAAAGAGATTTAAATATTTAAAAAAAACTAAAAACAAACTTACCCATCTAGTTACCATTTGCAGTGTTCTTTGTTCCTTTCTGTAAGTTTCTATTTCTTCTTGGTATAATTTTTCTTTTGCTTGAAGGACTTCCTTCAACATTTCTTGTAATGCAGGTTTGCTAGTGATATATTCTTTCAATTTTTTTATATGTCTGAGTATTTTCTTATTTTGCTTTTTTGCCTTTGATTTTGAAAGATAATTTGTCTGGATATAGGATTCTTGGTGGACAGTTTTCTCTTTTAGTACTTCAAAAAAGTTGTGCCCATATCTGCATGTTTACATTGTTTCCAAAGAGAAATCTGCTGTCATCCTTACCTTTGCTTCTCTGTACTTAATGTGTCTTTTTCTGTGGTTGCTTTTCAGATTTTCTCTTTACCCCTGTTCTGAGCAATTTGGTTATGATGTGCCTTAGTGTAGCTTTCCTCCCCCGCCCCCCCCCCATCTTCCTTTGGGTTTGTTGAGCTTCAAGAATTTGTGGGTTTATAATTTTTAGCAAATTTGAGCATTATTTCTACCCTTCTCCACTTTTGGGGACTCCAGTTACATGTATATATTAGGTTGCTTGAAGCATAGCTCGGTGATGCTATTTTCATTTTTTCGAGTCTGTTTTTTCTTCTTTGTATTTTATTTTTGTTAGTTTCTTTTCTTTTGGCAGCTGGCTGGTATAGGGAACAGAACCTTTGACCTTGGTGTTATAAGGCTGCACTCTGACCAACTGGGCTAACCAGCCAGCCCTATTTTTGTTAGTTTCTATTGCTGTATCTTCAGGCTCACTAATCTTTTTCAGCCCTGTCTAATCTGCTATTTATCCTATCCAATGTATTTTTAATCTTAGACATTGTAATTTTTCTTTTTTTGTGTGGCTGACCAGTATGGGGATCTGAACTCTTGACCTTGATGTTATCAGCACCATACTCTAACCAAGTGAACCAACTGGCCAGCCCTGGACATTGTGTATAATCCTAGAAGTCTTGGGTCTTTTTAAAATATCTTCCATATTTCTACTTAACTTTTAAATTATGGAGTACTATTACAATTACTTCTAATGTTCTTGTCTAATAATTCTAGTGTGTTATGTTTGGACAAGTTTCAATTGATTTATTATTCTCTTCATTATAGTTGTGTTTTCCCCTTTCTTTGTATTCCAGACATTAGATGAATGATATTGTGAATTTTACCATGTTGGTGTTTGATATTTTGTCTTTTTATGAGTACTTTTGAACTTTGTTTTGGTGTATTGTTATTCCCTTGGAAATAGTTCGATCCTTTTAGGTCCTACTTCTATGATTTGTTTAGTGGGTCTGAAGAATTGCTCAGTTTGGGGCTAATTATTCTCCACTACTGAAGGAAGACCCTCCTGAGCTGTCTGCCTAATGCCTCATGAATTATGAGTTTTTCCAGTCTAGATGATGGGGACAGATACCATTCTCAATACTATATGTGAGATTGTACTGTTTTCTAATCCTTTCAGATATTTTTATCTCTGGCCTTGGGTAGTTTTCCTATACTTACGGGCTGATCAGTAGTCTGGTAAGTACTCTAATACTTAGGGGTCACTGTGTAGATATCGGGGATCATTTCTCTGTGGGATTCTTTTCTCTTTGTTACTTTGTCCTATGAAATGAAGCTGCATTGCTTTTCCTAGACTCTGAGTTCTCTCTCCTCAGCTCAGGGAGTTCCTGGCCTCATTCTCATACTCCTTTGGTGTGTCATGGCCTGGAAACTCTCTCAAGGAAGTAAGCTATTTCACTTGTAGGGCTTACTTCGTTTGCTTCCTGTCTGTCAGAGGTTATTGTCCATCATTGTCTGATGTCTAGTGTGTTGAAAACCATTGATTCATATATTTTATTTGAGTATTTGGTTGTTTTACATGAAGGGGTTAATCTAGTGCCTATTACTGTCTTGGCTGAAGTGCAGGTCCCAAGGGCCTTGTTACTTTTGCTTTAAAGATCTTGTTTTTGATACAGGTATTACTTACTACACTTATATTAATAAAGTATATTTTGGGAGTAAATAAGAGTATCATTATAGTGTTTTTTTCCTTTAGAGTTAAGTAGTACTTTGATTACAGCAGATTGAAGAAAAAGTGGTATTGCCTGTCTTCTCTTTCAGAGAACAAGTATGCTTTCAAATGAGATGCTTAATTCCTTTAATCACGCACTTATTTGT
Organism: Galeopterus variegatus; assembly: GCF_000696425.1. Taxonomy (NCBI): domain Eukaryota; kingdom Metazoa; phylum Chordata; class Mammalia; order Dermoptera; family Cynocephalidae; genus Galeopterus; species Galeopterus variegatus. The sequence goes on from NW_007726123.1 coordinate 1,620,303, forward strand.
AATACAATATTCTATGCTATATTATAGCTATATTTTACTTTGGGCAGGAACCTAACTAGCCTTTCTTCTGTAGATGTGCTTCCAGAAAAATCTATTGCTTTTTACGTTATTTTTGGGAGAGGACTGTCTCCGTTTAGGGAAGGGGCCCACACGTGTTAGAAGTCTACCCTCATCTGCTTTCATGGGTAAATTTTCCTGATAACATGTAATGTCAAGTTTTTTAATTTTTAAATTACTCACTTTTAGCTTGTTATTTGTACAGTTAGTCAGACATGCTTAAGTTAGATAGAATTTGCATAGTATATCTCTTTTTATCCTTTTACTTTTAACTTTGATGTGTTTTATATTTAAAGGACATTTCTCATTGAGAAAGTAGGAAGTGGTGCTTTGCTTAGGGTTATTAGGAGTAATATTGAATAGGGTTTTAACTCAGATTATGAGTTAGTGTACCCAGATTTATATACATAGGAAGGAGTTTATAAAATGTATATGTACAGTTTAAAGAATTTCAGTAAAATGGACGTTCATGTACCGCTATCCACTTTAAGAAATAGAACATAAAGTACTGATATGTATTTTATCACCTTAATTCTAATCTAAAATGAATTCAAGCTAATATAGTTATAAAACCTCAAGGTAAAGAAGTTTTTTGTCCCCTGTACCAGCCAGCCACCAAACCCCCCCCCCCAAAAAAACCCCCCACAAAACACAAAGTTTTTTTCTTAAAAGACTAAAAGACGTTAGAGACAGCATTAAGGGATTATGTATTGAGATTAGGAAGAAGTTAGAGCAATTCAGAAATTCAGCCTTAATGCTGGTATTAAAATACTATATACATAATACATTCTTAAACCAAGATAATTTCTCATTTTCGTTAGATATTGTCATTTAAATAGAAGAACCATGTAGCCTGGACTTTTTCTTTTTTCTTTTTTTTGGCAGCTGTCTGGTTCAGGGATCCAAACCCTTGACCTTGGAGTTATCAGTACCTTGCTCTAACTAAGTGGGCTAACGAGCCAGCCCCAGCCTGGAGTTTTTGAATCAGCCCCGATTTTGATATTCTGTCTGTTTCTTTGAAACGTAGAAAATTATGAAGTTACAAAATTTTATTATCTTGGCTAGACTACATCTTCAAGCTTGTCTCTTTCACCTGGAAATAATATGAAATTTTTTTCTTGGACTGTTTGAGAAAATATCTTCATAGGTATGGTAAAAAAGATTAGAAATTAGGAGATCCTGACTCTAATTGCCCTTGAGTTATTGGGCCAAATGGATGTACATTTATACTTTTGATAGATTTTTACCAAATTGTCTTCATATATAGTATGTTAATTTACACTTCCTTCATCAGTAGAATGAGAGTATCCATTGTTTTACTACCTGGCCAGCAGAGTATATCATCAAATTTTTGGCCTTTGCAAAAATGATAGGTATAAAAAAGCGTTTCAGTGTTGTTTTATTTCTTCTTTGGTCTGTGTGTTATTTGGAGGTGTGTTTCTTAATATCCAGATTTTGGGGAAATTTTTTATATATCTGTTATTGATTTCCGGTTTAATCCCATTGTGTTCTGAGAACATACTTTGTGTAATGTCAGTTTCCTTAAATTTATTGAGACATATTTTATGAAGAATAGAATGGATGTAATGTTCTATAATTGTCAATTATGTTAGTAGTGTTTTTAGTAGTTAACTATTGTTGTATAACAAATCACCCCAAATTTTAGCAGCCCCAAACAACAAACGTTTGTTATTAGAAATCAGGAATTTGAAAGTGGTTTAGCTGGATGGTTCTGGCATAGGATCTCTCATTAGATTGCAGTGAATAATTTTAGCTGAGGCTGCAGTTTTCTGAGGGCTTGCTGCGACTGGAGGGTCCATTTTTAAAATGGGTCACTCACATGGTTGTTGGTTGACAGGAGGATCATTTTTTCATCTTGTAGGTTATCAGGGCTGCTTGAATCACTTTCTTTAATATTTCTTGTAGTACAGGTATGATGGCAGTGAATTCTCCCACCCTTTGTTTGTTTAAAACATTTTTATTTATCCTCAGTTTTGAAGGATATTTTCTGTGTTAAGAATTATAGATTCACAGATTGTTATTTTTCTCTTAGTACTCTAAATATGTTTCTCCATTGTGTTCTGGTTTACATAGTTTCTGATGAAAAAGCCTGCTGTCATTTGTATCTTTGTTCCTCCATATATAATGAATCATTTTCTTGTTGCTGCTTTGAAGATTTTCTTGTTATCACTGTTTTTCATCAATATGATTATGATGTGCTGTGACATTGCTCTTAAAAATGTGTTTATTCTGGGCCGGCCCGGTGGCGCACTGGAGAGTGCGCCGCTTGGGAGCGCGGCGGCACTCCCACCGAAGGTTCGGATCCCATGTGGTGACCGGTTCCCGCTCACTGGCTGAGCGCGGCGCAGGTGCAACACTGAGGGTTGCGATCCTGTTGCTGGTCCCCGGTATGGGCGCGACACTGAGCGTTGTGATCCCGTACCGGTCAGTAAAAAAGACAAAAAGGAAAAAAAATGTGTTTATTCTGCTTGGGTTTTGTTGGGTATCTGGGATCTGTGATTTTAAGGTTTTCAACAAATTTGGAAAAATTTCAGCAACTAATTCTTCAGATCTTTGTTTTGTCTTCCCTTTTTGGGATTCCAGTGTAACGCAAGACTGCTTGTTATTATCTCACAGCTTACTGAGGCTTCGTTTGTTTTTCCAGTCTCTGTGCTTTATTTTGGATAATTTGTATTGCTTTGTCATTAATTTGCAGATCTTTTCTTTTTAGTGTCAATCTACTGTTAATTTCATTACGTGTGTTTTTCATTTCTGATACTGTATGGGTCTTTTTTATATCTTCCATCATTTTCCTCATTATGCTTTTTTTTTGGCGGCTGGCTAGTGTGGGATCTGAACCCTTGACTTTGGTGTCATAACACCAAACTAACCAACTGAGCTAACTGGGCAGCCCTTCTCATTACGCTTTTATCTTTGTCCTGTCTTCTTGAACATGTGGAAAATAGGTCTGCTAGTTCCATTATATCCAACATTTTAAAATCTGTGTCTATTGGTTTATTTTTCTTCTGGTTATGGGTTATATTTTCTTGTTTTGTGTTTTTCTTTTGCATACATACAAAATTTTAATTGTATGACAGAATTTTCTGCTCTTTATATTGATTGTAGATGAAGTTGTATTCCTTAACTAGCATTGAATTTTGTTCTGGAGTGCAGATAAGTTACTTGGACTCAGGGCTTGTTAAAATACTACTGTGGGTCCAGAGTATCCTTTAGCTAATTTATCTGCACTACCAAGGCAGTACCCTTCACAAGATTCTACATGATGGTCATGTATTTTGAGGTTTACCTTTTTGGCTGTTGGGAACATGAACTATTCTTTTTTTTTTTTTTTTTTTTTTTTTTTTTTTTTTTTT
>NW_007726123.1:1623895-1653457 GCF_000696425.1 Galeopterus variegatus
TTTTGTCTTTTTTCCGTGTCCGGCAACGGATCGCAACCCTCAGTGTCGCCCCCGTACCGGACCGGGACCAGCAACGGGATCGCAACCCTTGGCGTTGCCCCCGCGCCTCGCTCAGCCAGTGAGCGGGAACCGGTCTGTATGTGGGATCCGAACCCTCGGGCGGGAGCGCCGCCCCGCTTCCCAAGCCGCGCACTATCCAGTGCGCCACCGGGCCAGCCCAACATGAACTATTCTTAGCCCTGTGTAATTCTTGGAAATTCTTCTGCCTGTTCCTTGGTGACCGTCTTTTCTCCAGCCTTGGGTATTTCCACTCATAAAAGCCAAAATTCCGCTCTGCTAAAGACCCAAGGGTACCTCTCTGCAGATCTTCAGAGCTTTCTTTCAGTCCTTCAAATTCTAACTACCTTAGGCCAGCCCGTGGCTCACTTGGTAGAGTGCGGTGCTGATAACATCAAGGCCACGGGTTCGGAGCCTATATAGGGATGGCCAGTTTGCTCACTGGCTGAGCGTGGTGCTGACAACACCAAGCCAAAGGTTGAGATCCCCTTACCGGTCATCTTTAAAAAAAAAAAACAAAAAAACAAATTCTAACTACCTTAATATCCCTAAATTCCAGTCTCTTTTCTCAACTCTCTGAGGCCACAGGTTCTCTCTTTGGGTTCAGGCCCCTCCCTTTGCTGCAGCTTAGAAAGTGCCTTTAAGCAGTAATCCGGTGCAGTTGTGGGACTCACCTTTTTGTTTTCCTTCACTAAGGGTCAAATTTTGCCCTGTCTGTTGTCCAGTGTTCACAAACCATCGTTTCATACTTTTAAAAATGGTTTTCTCTTATTTAAGGTGAGAATGTAAATTTAGTCCTTGTTACTCCATCTTGACAATTTTTTCACCAATGTGAGTTTTTTTCCTTAATGTAGCTTCAATGCATTTATGTGTCTATCTATTTTTTTTTTTTTTAAAGATGACCAGTAAGGGGATCTTAACCCTTGACTTGGTGTTGTCAGCACCACGCTCTCCCAAGTGAGCTAACCAGCCATCCCTATATAGGGATCTGAACCTGTGGCCTTGGTGTTACCAACACCCTACTCTCCCAAGTGAGCCACGGGCTGGCCCCTATCTATTTTTGGCGGCTGTTGGGTAAGGGGATCTGAACCCTTGACCTTGGTGTTATGGCTACCACACTCCAACCAAGTAAGCTAACTAACCAGTCCTAATGCATTTATTGAATGAAATGGAGCATGTTTTCATATGTTTAATGGCCATTGGTATTTCCTTTTCTCAGTTTTCTTTTGGATTGTTTTAGGGAAAATAGCCCTTTGACTACTTATGAGTTGGAAACATTTTTTCCCATTTGTCTTCTGACAAACAAATGCCCATGGACATGTTTTTCATGGAGAAATTTTTTATTGCCAATTTTTATGTTTATTAATATTTTTTCCTATGGTTTCTAGATTTTGTCATACTTAAGCTGTCCCCTCTACATGATTATTAAATAAATTCCTCATTTGCCTCTAGCACTCTAATGATTTCACATTTTGCATTTGCTTTTTTTTATATGTTAGGAATTTATTTATCATCGCGGTGTGAGGTGTGAGGAAATTCCTCCCCCCTCCCCAGACTTGGCTGGTTTACCTAATTATGTCAATACCATTTTTCTGAATAAGCCATGATTTTTGCGTAGATTTGTATTCTACCTTTATCATAAATTAAATTCCATATATATTTGGTTCTCTTTCTGGACCCAGAATAATTAATCTGACCATTAATCTGTACCACATTGTTTTCTTTATGCTTTCAGCTTTCAATTTATATTTACTATCTTAATAGTTTAATACATTTGCAACATTTCTATTTTTACTTTCAAGTTTTTTTTTTTTTTAAAAGATGACCGGTAAGGGGATCTTAACCCTTGGCTTGGTGTTGTCAGCACCACGCTCAGCCAGTGAGCGAACCGGCCATCCCTATGTGGGATCCGAACCCGGGGCCTTGGTGTTATCAGCACCGCACTCTCCCGAGTGAGCCACAGGCCAGCCCTACTTTCAAGTTTTTTGATCTTATAAGAATTCTGTAATTTAAATTTTTAGTTTTCATATATCTTTTGCTTTTGCTTTTCTAGTACTTTAGGGCCCACCAAATAATATCTAAGTCTGTGTAGATGGAATTTAAAGATTTTTCTTTTAGTTCTTACCATTTTATAACCTAACAATTTTACATATGAGATGCATCTGTACTTTAATGAAATTCTGTGAATTAGAGATATAGAAATGTATATCTAGAGAAATGACCCAAGAACACATATAGGTGAATTTCTGACTCCCCCTTTCTCTGCTCTATAGTTGATTTGATTGTTTATCTTACCTTATATTACATTTATTATCATAATTATTTCATAAGTTATTTAATTGTTTATGATAGTTTATTTATCATCATTGTCTGTCTCTGCCCTCTAAAATGTAAGCTCTCCAAAGGCTGGATATGACACTGTTGATTCTTTCAACTTTAAAATAAGTTTTGATATGTGATAAAGCTACTCCACTTTTATTACTCTTCGGAATTTTTTTTAGCTATTCTTGCATATTTATTCATATGAACTTTAGAATCAGCTTGTTTATTCCTTATTGATATTTTTACTAGGATCATATTAAGTATATAGATTAGGTAGATACCATATATCTTTACAGTAGGCCTTTTGTGATCTTCCAGGAGTCTTTTAACAATTTTATTAGTTAGGTGTGTCATTTAATATTCCTGAGATTTTCCCATCTGTGAAATGAAAGGTATAGATTATTTGATCAGGGGCTTTTAATTTGGGGGTCTGTTACTCTCCATGGATCTCTGTGAATAATCTAAAATTATATGTAAAATATTGTATATCTGTGTAATTTTTGCTAAGTTGGGAATGCGATGTATGTGCGAAAGGCTAATTTGAAGGAGAGCTTATTATCTCAGGTGTTTTTCTAATTCTTGAAATATGTGGTTGAGTTGAGTTGTCCTCTTCGTTCCCTCCTACCCCCCACCAAGTTTCAGTAATTTGCAAATGGACCACCAGAACTCCCTTCCCTTTTGTTTCCTCTCTCCTCTCCTTCTTTCAGAGTCCAGGAATTATTCTGCTTTTAGTCATTTGAATTTGATATCAGTGGAGAAATAAGGAGGGTTTCTGGGGTGCTGGTAATGTTCTGTTTCTTGATCTTGAATTGATGGTTACAAGGGTATGCTCACTTTGTGATACTTCGTTGAATTGTACACTTAATCTTTGGGGCAACTTTCTATCAGTTGTAGTTCAATGAAAAATTTTAAAAAGATGATGTAAAACAAAATTTGGAAGTGTCGTTTTATTCACTATATCTATAGTTCTATTTGATCATTTTAGAATTAATTACAGTAATTGTTAGGTCAGTAGATTACAGTATAGAAGTATTGATTCCCTCAGTCCTCAAGACAGACAGATGGGCAGGGTCTGAGCAGCCTCAAGTTGCCTCTGTCACATCCAAAAATCATTTTTAATACTTTAGTCAAATATTGCTGTAACATCCTGCCTCATTAAGGAATATTTAACCTTCTTAATCTTGCAAAACTGTTGGGTTCCTGTGACCTCTAATTGCCAACGTGAACACTGTGTCACTTTTTTTTTTTTTAACGGGTGGCTGGTACAGGGATTGAACCCTGAACCTTGGTGTTATCAGCACTGTGCTCTAACCAACTGAGTTAACTGGCTAGCTTCCTGCCTCATTTTTAACTTGGAGCTATACCAATTGTATAGAAAGCCCTCCTCTGTCGACTTGGGGAGACATTTTTTTTGGCGACTGGCCAGTATAGGATCTTGGTGTTATAAACTGCACTCTAAACTGGGCTAACAGCCAGCCCAGGGGAGAGATCTTTAGTACTTGTTTACATGTAGTTTCATTTGTCAGGCTTTTTGACAGATCTTACTGGTGTGTTTTGGTCAGCTCACTTGAGTTGTTGGTTCTAGCTGTAGCCTTAGTCATTGCTGATGACAATGACATGCGTTTCAGGATCAATTTAGGTGTTATAAATTAAGTAAATTCTTGACAGTTGAATCTGTACAACCTAAATACACAAAATAACAATAGCAAATTCTCCCTGCCCCCCCATAATTTGGCCTGTAGCCTAAATATCACCTCTACAGAAAGGTGTTCTCTGATAAACCCAATCTAAAGGAGTCTAGTGGATATTTTCTATGCATTGTGCCATCAGATATTTTCATATTTCTCCCTCTCATTTACCACCCCTCTCCCCCAAAAGTTATTTCCATGAGAGCAAGGCCCCTGTATTCCTAGGGCCTAAGTGCCAGGCATCTAGTAGTTCTTCAAAAAAATATTTGAACAATTAAATGGGTCTCCGGTGATTTTTTAATTGGATGCCTTTAAAATAATTTTTGGTGTTCTGCTATTAGATTCTTTGTTTTATGAAGTCTTTGTAGAGTATCTGCTATGTAAGTTGCTTTAGTCCCCACACTGCTCAGCCAGAAATGCAAAAACCAACTTCATTTGGCAATCTTGTAGTATGTTACATCCATATTGGACATTCTACCTCACTTAATAAACTAGTTCCCAGTGCTTGGTTCTTTTGGATATTAATTTTTTCAAGCTGCAGTCTTTTGACACACTCCTGTGACCTCAGTCCGTAAGTTACTTATACCATTCTTGCTGTTCGTTGGGCTTATTAGTTCTAGGTTGAAACTTCACTCTTCAAAGCCATTTGGTGCTCTGTTCAAATTGTTCTTCACTCTTTGCCCAGTAGATCTTTTGAATTGGTTTCTTTCCTGCACAGAAAATGTCTGAAAGATCTTTCTATGCCTTCTAATCCTTTCTCTTTTCCTTCTTTTCAGCTGTTAAGTCTTTCAATGCATCCTTCAGTTTTTGTGCCCCGTATGTTTTCCCATTCTTCTCTTCTGGCTTTTCTTTCATGTTTTTTCTCTCTTTTCACATTTATGCTTATAGGCTCTTTCAATTATCTTAGAGTACCATTGGCTCTCTAACCTGTTAACACAGGCCAGGTTCTCCTTTATCTTCAAATGCTCTTATAGAAACAATACCATTTTAAGTTTCCTTAATTTTATTTAGATATTGAGTGCCCCAGATGGAAGAAGTTCTTAAATTTGTATTTCTCTTTAGATCAAAGTTTGGACCTTATGGTGTAATGCTTCTTAACCTTTTTATGATATGGTAGATGCGGAAAATGATTTTTGGATGGGATACAGACAGCAGAGAAGGCTGCTCAGATCCCACCCATCTGTCTGCCTTGAGGACTAGGGGAATCAGTATCTCTACATTGTAATCTACTGACCTAAAAATTGGAAGCTCTACTTTAAGGACAGATAGACCTCAGCAGACTGTGAACATTCTGAATGCTTTATTTTGTGTTTGTATATTTTTTTTTTTAAAGAAAGAGTTGTAACTTTCATTAAATTCTCAAAGAGGTTCTTGAACCAAAAGAGAGTAAGAATTAATGATTTAAATTGTAGAACTAAAACCAAATGTATGGCATAACTTATTATTGTTTGTCTTTGGTTTTTCCTTTTGATTACAAAGTAACACATATGTTTCTTATATAAAATTCAAACATTATAGGTAGAATTAATGTAAAAAGTAAAAATATGCCATATTCCACTCCCATTTTCTACCAAATTTGGTACACATTTCTCCAACTATTTTTCTTCTCATATGTATATATTAACATTTCTTTTCCCTTCCTTCTCCAAAATTTTATTTGTAAAAAAGATTACAGTGTTCATACTAGTATGCAATTCTTTTCTCAATTTATCACAGATATGGTTATATTTTAGTGCCTGTTGAGCTACCTCATTCTTTTTAACAAATGCAAAGTATTTTATGGATCTACCATAGTTTGGTTATCTTTTCTTCCATTAATGAACAGATGAGTTGTTTCTAACTTTTCTGAATTGCAAACTGTAGTGTAATGAAAATTTTTGTAAATATATTTTTGCAAATTTAGGAGTATTTCTGTATAATGAATTCCTAGACATAGAAATTTCTTTAAATGTTTTTATGAACATTTAAAATTTTAATAGATATTGTAAAAGTGCCACCAAAAACTGGACCTGTTTATACTTACATATGGATGATAAAAATTTCTGAACATGGTTTTCAACAGTGAATTAGTAAAGTGGATTTTATCTAACTTGCAAGATGAGAAGGCCATTTTTATGTTATGAAAATGATCAAACATACATAAAGGTAAATACAGCACAGCACTGAACCTTCATATACCCATCATCCACACTCAATATTTATCAAGATTTTTGCCACATTTGCTTCAACTGCCCTTTTTCCCCCTTTTGCTGAAGTATATTAAAGCAAATTCCAAAACTCATGTCATTTCACCGTAACATGTTCCAGTATTCATGTTCAAAAAAATTGATATTTTCTTTCTATTTGTTAATTTTTAGCTTTTTAGTACAGATAATTTCAAACGTATGTAAAAGCAGTAGCACAATGAACCTAACTAGTAGGAGTCTTTTATTAGGAAAAAATTCTTGGCACCATTTTTGACTTAAAGACAAATTTAAACCACATTATTTTAAACTGGTGCCTTAAAATTCAGAAAGAAGTACTTTATTGGCTTTGAGCATAACATAATGAAATCCCATGTATCCATCTCCCAGTTTCAACAATTAGCAATGAATAGGTGGTCTTGGTGTACTTCCACCTACTTTCCGTCACTCCACCAGATTATTTTGAAGCAGGTCACATACTGCATTTCATCTGTAAATATTTCTCCCTCTTTCTGTCATCTAAAAGACAAGAACTTCTCTTTTCAGTGATAATCACAATACTGTGTTGTTCACCCAATATACCTTAATATCAAATATCCATAAACATTTTCTTTTTTTTCTTCTTTTTTTTTTTTTTTTGTCTTTTGTCTTTTGTCTTCTTTCCGTGTCCGGCAACGGATCGCAACCCTCAGTGTTGCCCCCGTACCGGACCGGGGACCGGCAACGGGATTGCAAACCTCGGTGTTGCTCCCGCGCCTCGCTCAGCCAGTGAGCGGGAACCAGTCTGTATGTGGGATCCGAACCCTCGGGCGGGAGCGCCGCCGCGCTTCCCAAGCGGCGCACTATCCAGTGCGCCACCGGGCCGGCCCCATAAACATTTTCCTATATAACCACAATGCCATTATCACACCTAATAAAATAAACCATAGTGAACTACTACCCAGTTCATAATCAGATTTCTTGACTAGCAACTGCCCTTTTGAGTTGGTTTGTTAGAATTTGTTCCCATGTTATGTCAATTATTGGGTTTCTTAAGCATCTTTTAACCTAGAGTGGCCCTTTGGCCCCCTTTCCATCCCTGCCACTGACAGGTTGCAGAAACCGGGTCAGTTGTTCTGTGTAATGTCCCACATTCTTGATTTGTCTATTTGCATTTTTGTGGTGTCATTTAATTTGTTCCTTTATCTCTCATACTTCTTGTAAGTGCAAGTTAGCCCTATAGACTTGGTGTCATTCAAGTTTAACTTGTTTGAGAAGAACACTTACTTCATAAATGGTGCTGTGTGCTTCACATGCATCACAGTATCTGGTTTTTTCACTTCTGGCCGTATTAAGATTGATAAGGATATGATAGTCTGATCTGTAAGTGGAAAATTTCCCCTCAAACTATCTTCTAATGGCTCCATCACATGGGTCAGTTTTTCAGTACGTATCACAAAATGGTCATTTTCCAGTTATTCATGTTTTGTTTTAATAAAATTCATTGCTTTGATTATTAGAGAACTGGAGCACCTTTTCATATGTTTATTGGTTATGCAGTACTTCTCTTATGAATTATTCATGACTTTGCCTGATTTTTCTATTGAATTGTTTTCTTTTTCTTATCAATTTTTGAGAGTTTGTAATCATGATATATTACTCTTCTGTTTTACATATTGTAAATATTTTTTCTAGTTTGTTGCTGTTTTCTGCTTAGAAGCTTTTGACTTATGTAGTTATTTGTTTTCTTTTATGGCTTTTGGTGTCAAGTCTTAGGTATTCAATACTCAGATAATATAGGAGAATAGTTAATTTTCTTCCACGTTACTTTTCTCAACTTTGATTTTTATTGTGTATTGTGTAAGGTAGGTATCGAATTTACTTTCTGCATTTAGTAATCTATTTGGTCTTAAAACAATTTATAAGAAGTCTTCTACCCACCACATTGAATTGAGATGCAACACTTATATATATTAAATTTACAAATTTATGTACTCTTTTTCTGGACTCCATTGTGGTCCATAGATGTTATATTACCATGGAGGTTTTTTTTTTTTTTTTTTTTTTTTGTCCTTTTTGAGACTGGCCGCACCGCGCTCAGCCAGTGAGCGCACCCATCATCCCTATATAGGATCCAAACCCACGGCGGGAGTGCTGCTGCGCTCCCAGCGCCGCACTCTCCCAAGTGCGCCACAGACTTGGCCCTACTGTGGAGTTTTAATTAAAATAGTTTTATATTATGTTTTAAGGTCCAGTTCACTATCATTAATCTTTTTTTTTTTTTTTCAAGTTTTGCTAATATTTTTCACGTATATGCTCTTCCATTTGAACTTTATCCATTGGGATTTAAACTAATGGCATCAAGTTGGAGGAACTGACTTAAAAAAATTTTTTTTTTGGTCTTTCCATTTAGGAGTTTAGTTTTTCTCTATTCACTTCTTTTATGTTTTTCAGCTAAAGTAGTTTCTGCATTCTTCCTGTTATGTTTATTTCTAGGCATTTTATATGTTTCATGTGGTAATTTTATGTTTGGCCATGAAATAATTTATTTGTGATTATTTGGATTGTGAGTATAGGATAGTTTACTTCATTTTTGCTCAGTTTTACCAATCATACTTTAAAATGAGTAAACAAGATTAAAAGGAATGTATACATTTGAGAGTATAAACTTAAAATTCAAGCGTTTATATCACTTATTCATTAATGCAGTAAATTAGAAATAGTTAAGAAATTGAAAATATAAATTCCTTGGAAATGATCAACTTGTACTTAATGGTTTATAAAGAGTGGAAGTAATAAAATAGTATTTGAAAGTAATAAATTGCAGTTAAAAAATATAAATCCTGTAATGAGATTTTCTTTTTGTATTCTAGTTGGAACCTAACTAGTATGGTCTTTTATTAGGAAAAATCTCCCTGAGTGCCATTTTTGATTAAAGACCAATTAAAACTATATTCCTTTAACTTGGTGCCTTAAAAATCATAAAGGAGGATTATATTGACTTTGATATTGGCCTGCATTCTGTTTATGAATATTGTAAATAGAAATGATATATTCTTGGCCAGTTAGACATCACTGTTAATTTTTTTTCTTTTTCACATTACAGGTTTTGCAAAAGGCATCAAATTAAATCAAGTTCAAATATTCCTTGTGTCCCCAAAGACTTACTGATGATGTCTGAATTTGTTCTTCCAAGATTTATTTTTTGTCTTATTCAGTACTTAAGAGAAGGCTATAATGAACCAGGTATGTTTTAATCCACTCCATGTTAATATTCTTTTAAGTTTCCAATTAACAAAGTTTTGGCATTAATAATGAGGTGAATTTTTTCAGTTATTATTCTTTTGCTTAATGTTTGTAAAGAGATGACTGCAAAATACAGAGAGACTGAATAAAAACATACTAAAAATAAATTATATAACCTTATAGATACTTTGCTGTAGGCATGGTTTGGCACTTTCTGCTTCTGGGGTCATAGATGTTTTTGATCAAACTTATTGGACCTTTTGCGGATGAGAAAGTAATCTTAAAGTGCCTTTATTTGCAATCATATCAGTGACTTTATGATAGAGCAGAGTTAAGATGTTCTGGAAATGTCTGAATTTATCTTAGAGTATTAGGAGATAAACTACTATTTTACCAATTTTTTGGGTAGAGGTCTGTATATATATTTATTCCCCTACATGTATATTATATAATAACTTATGGTAAGGTCAGATTGCTCTCTTATATATATATATTCTCATTATATTTGAATTCTGTCTTATTGGGGTGTATGGGTATAAGCATCATGTTAGTATTAAAAAGAGAAAAGAAACATTCAAGTTACAGGTATTCTTGCCTTCTAAGATTTAGTCACAATCTTGATTAATATAGTTTAATTAAATATTTGGATTTAAGTATCTATTAAAGTTCTCAGTCTGACATTGTGAATTACAGATATCAATTAGTGGTATGAAACAACTGTATTAACTTTTTATGTTTTCTTTTACTTTTCTAATGATACCTGCATTTTTATCATATGACACCACATTTTGCATTATTTTTAGTAGTTTTAAATTATTTAATACTATAAATAATCTTATATTCAGTTTGATACACATTTTTATCTTCTGTTCTCATCTTTAAAGTGTGAGGAATTATTATATAACATCATCATTTCTAACTATCTTGTTATCTTTATTGTGAGCAAACTTTTGTACTTCCTTATTTGTACATTTTAAGCAAAAATGCACAATCCTTTAAGTACTTCTCCTCTCAGAGTGTATATCTTAAAAATACAGAAAAATATTATTTTGATTTAATCCCAGATTACTATCTCTTTGTAATGAAGGAACCAGGTACCAACTGGGTTATTGAAGTTGCCCTCTGCATTATTTCTCATAAACTAGTTAACAGACTCTTTGAGAATTTACATTTTATATTATAACTGTCCTATTTTAGAAATGTGATGGGTAGAAATCATTTATAATGAGAACCTTAAAACTTACCATTACTTTAATGAAGTTCATGGAAAAGTATATTATATTTATTTTTTTCTTTGGTGATATTTAGCAGTTATAAAATGTAGGCAATGTAAATACATAGCTTTGGAAATTATTTTATCTATCTGAAAACATAAAGGAATAAATGGAAGCATTTTTCATCTGAAGATGAGCTTCATGAACGTAGATTTGTGAAATTTTCATTTTTACATTACCACTTGTGCTCAGCATTAATTTCTGTGCAAAAAAAAAAAAAAAGATACTGTATTACTTTGTGTAGAGATCATTGTTTAAAATTAAAGAAGGAACTTGCAATCATCTAATTCAAGGTGATGGAAGCTCAGAGATCTTGTGGTTTCACAGTTGCATTGGGTTCTGTTTCTCATTTCACCCTATAGTCCTTAGATCAGTGTTAGAGCTTATGTCAGAGCCTTTGGAAACCAACAGTAAATGTTGATTAAGTATCTACTATGTTGCCACATAAGTCATTGGGTAGCATATAAAGATGAATGATATGTAGCATTAGCTTTCCACTGAGAAAAGAAGGTTTGAGAAGCTGAATAAAAGTTGAATGAAATTGATGTCCCCTTTCCTGAGTACAGTCTGTCTTGTAGCTCCCTAATAAGTATTCTTTTAATCAGTGATGGCTAAGCTCCAGATATTTCTATATACTTTTTCCTGTTAGATTTTAGCTTCTTTAAAAGACCTCTTTTTCAGGGCTGGCCCGTGGCTCACTTGGGAGAGTATGGTGCTGATAACACCAAGGCCACGGGTTTGGATCCCTAAATAGGGATGACCCGTTAGTTCACTTGGGAGAACGTGGTTCTGACAACACCAAATCAAGGGTCTTTCCCAGTTGCTGTTCAAGTTTCTTATCTCTCCCTTCAGATCTGCTAGGCATATTTTGCCTGGTGTGTGTGTGTGTGTGTGTATATATATATATATTTTTAAGTTTTTAGTAAAATCATTCATGTTTATGAAAAGTTACCTTTCATTTTAGTTGCTTTGACCTTCACTTAATATGAGTCTATATTTTTGGAATGTGATAGGGGATGGGTTATTTTCTCTACAGGTTTAAATTTTAAATTTAGAGCTGACGTAATTTTGTCCTAATATTCTTCCACTACTCTCAATATATTTGAATTCTATCTTATTTTATTCTAGGGTGTGATTTTAGTTTTTTCTTAAATACTGTCTTATTTTGAAATGATCTAATGATTACATTTATATATCTGGAAGTTAGTACCCTCAGGCTGAATGCTTCTTACACAGATTAAATGTTTAATACTTTATGAGATCATCTCTTTTTCCCATCTACTTTTTTTTAGAGGACTGAATTCCTGAGCAAGTCTACCCTAGGCTGGGTGCTGGGCAGATACTAATTTTCTAAACAGTGTTCTTATATTGACCTTACTGATTATAAAATACTATCATCTAAGACACTTAATAATTCTTAAAGAATAAAATATTGTTATTCTTAGCAAAATATTTTTAAAAAAGTTACCCTTAATTATTTGATATATGATTTCTTGTTTTTTAGCAGCTGATGTACCATCAGAAAAAGACCTTAACAAAGTCCTTCAGCTCTTGGAACCTCAAATTTCCTTTTTAGAAGACCTAACTAAAATGGGAGGAGCAATGCGGTCTGTTCTTACTCAGGTTTTGACAAACCAACAAAACTACAAAGATCTGACTTCTGGTAAGTAAAATGTTAGAAGAAATTTATAATTTACTTATATTACTATAATCATAAGAAATAGTATATTTTAGAACTTAAAAGTAAAAAGTATTTTTTTTTATAGAATGCTAAAGCTGGAAGTTATTAAGAGAACTTCTTATTTTATGGATAAGGATACTGAGCCCAGAAAAATTAAATAACCTGTTTAAGACCTCACCAGTTTATGTTGGTGTTGGGACTAGAACCCACGTTTCCTAACTTTTGGTGTGACATATTCATAATTAAACTCTACTTCTTCAAATAAGAGCAACCACTACTTCTGTGCTTTCATTTCTGGTATTCTAAACTTTTGCATTATATGGCCTAGGATTTTATAGTGATATAGAGTTTAAGTTATAAAACTTGGAATTGCTGAGTATTTGTGTACCTGTTATACAAGATGTTTTTTATTTTTGTTTTGGCAGCTGGCTGTTAAGGGCATCTGAACCCGTGACCGTGGTATTATAAGGCTGCGCTCTAACTTACTGAGCTAACTGGCCAGCCTATACAAAATAGTTTTTATGCCTTTAGTTTGCTCACATTTATAGTACAATAAATATATCAATTATTTAAAAATCTTGTTATAAATATTTTAAACAGTATTCTTTCTGCTGGCTTATGAACATCTTGTTTTATTTATTTTTATTTTTATTTTTATTTTTTTCCTTTTTGTCTTTTTTCGTGTCCGGCAACGGATCGCAACCCTTAGTGTCGCGCCCGTACCGGACCGGGACCGGCAACGGGATCGCAACCCTCGGTGTTGCGCCCGCACCTCGCTCAGCCAGTGAGCGGGAAGCGGTCTGTATGTGGGATCCGAACCCTCGGCAGGAGCGCCACCGTGCTCCCAAGCAGTGCACTGTAGCAGTGCGCCACCGGGCCGGCCCCGTGAAATAAAGTAAATCTTTTTTTTCTTTTTTCTTTTTTTTCCATTTTGTCTTTTTTCGTGACCGGCAACGGGATTGCAACCCTCGGTGTTGCGCCCGCACCTCGCTCAGCCAGTGAGCGGGAAGCGGTCTGTATGTGGGATCCGAACCCTCGGCAGGAGCGCCACCGTGCTCCCAAGCAGTGCACTGTAGCAGTGCGCCACCGGGCCGGCCCCGAACATCTTGTTTTGAAAATTGAAGTTCATCATGTTTCTTCAGAATAGTGAAATTTTCATCTTTATTGTTTACCATATGTCATTTATAGTCTTGTCTTATATATTTATTTCTTCAACAAATACTTATTAAGTACCCATAATATGCTTGACTCTGGGCTAGGCTTTAGAGCATGAGGTGGGGAAGGTAATCCTATCCTTCCCCTTTTAAAGATTATGGTTTAGTGAGTGAGATGACATTAATAAAACTCCCAAACTAAAAATTTGTGTACTTTAATTATAAACTGTAGTAAATGCTATGGAAAGGTAGGGCAAGTGGTTATAAAATGGAGACCTGATTTTAATGGTGGAGGAGGTGGAGACATTTTACTGAGGAAGTTTTATTTAAAGTAAAACCTAATGCTTGAGAGGAAGTCATTTAGCTAGAGGGTGAGAGGACTTGGGTGGTAATGGGGTGGGTTAGATTCCAGGCAGAAGACATCTTCCGCTTCTGACTGTTGGACTAGCCCTTATATCATAAATAATATAAAACTGGATAAAAGGTGAGGCATCTGTTTTCAGACATTGGACAACAGGCAGCACAAGACCATAAACTCTTCTTTTGCTCAGAAAGGAAGAGCGTGAGTGAGCCTCATGATTGCTCTGGTTCTGTCTGGGGACAACTTCCTGACTGTAGTGCAGCAAGCCGGCATTGAGCAGAACATGGTGGTTCCGCTGAGTTAAGAATGCAGAGATCACAGTTTAGGGCAGCTGAAGCAATTGGAAACTGTGGTATCTTTGGGATGCAGCACTGAGATATGGTGGGACTGACTTGTGTTGGAACTCTGAAGTGCTTGGCTGAGGACTGAGTTACACATGTATGGGATAAGACTACCTAAATCTACTAGAGAGTGGCTGCTATGGGATTAAAAGCAGAATTGTGATATAAGAGATGAAGCAGTTTTGGGGGACATTGGAGTTGCAGCCGGACCAGACTGGAAAGACCTTGCTAATACCTCAGGCATGTAGCTGAGACACGAGAAGGCTAAACCTTGGAGTAAGGTATACTGTGTGTTAGCTTTAACAAAGCCTATAACCTTGACAGTATCTGCAAGGCAGGTAGAGTTTGGAGATGATTTCTGTTAATTTAGAGGGCCTTCTGAGCACCTTACGCTTTCCACAGGTCTGCCCCACATGAAGTATAAAACCAAGCCTAGGTGATCAGCCTGTAACTGAACTGTCATCTAGATAAGGAATTAGTACTCTTTATTTTGTTATTTTTATTTTTTTGGTGGCTGTCCAGTATGGGGATCCAAACCCTTGACCTTGGTTTTATCAAGAATATGCTCTAGCCAGCTAAGCTAACCAGCTAGCCAAAATATTAGTACTCTTTAGAGGAGGGTAACAGAATCAAGAATTTTTTATAATGTGTCATTAGAATATCCAGTATATGATAAAAATAAACAGACATGCAAGAAAATAAGAATTTGTATACTATGAACGTACTTCAAAATTTCACAGAAAAATAGAATTAAAAGATTATATGAATTTTTCTGTGAGCTTTCGGAAGTACCCTCATATAGTAAAGAAAAAAGGCTGGCTTGTTAGCTCAGTTGCTTAGAATATGGTGCTGATAATACCAGGGTTCAGGATTCAATTCCTGTACTGGCCAGCCACCTCTTACCCCCCAAAAACAGTTACTACAAAGTGGCCTTGAGATGGCCCAGATGTTGGGGTTTAACAGCTAAAGACATTAAGGCAACTATTATAAATATATTCAAGAAATTAAAGGAAAACATGTTCAAAGAATTAAAGGAAAATATGATGTTAATGAGTGAAGAGACAAAGAATTTTAGCAAAGAAATGTAAACAAAAAGAACCAAAGTGAAATTCTAGAACTGAAAGTTATTGTAAAGTACAATAGCTAAATTGAAAAACTCACTGGATGGATTTAGCAGCAGATTGGAGAAGGTAGAAGAAAGAGTTAGTGTATTTGAACATAGATCAATAGATTATCCGATCTGGAGAACAGAGAGAAAAGTGATTGAAGAAAACAGCCTCAGAGGCCTGTTAGAATCAGATGATCTAACGTGCATGTAATTGGAGTCTCAAAACATTGAAGAAATATGACTAGAATTCCTCAAATTGGGTAATAAACATTGATTTATGGATCCAAGATGCTTAATGAATCCCAAACAGGATGAATGCAAAGAAAATCACACCTACACATCTCCTAGATTTCAGTCAGAGGGACCAGCATGTGGGAATATTTGTAGGTAGAGTGACCTTATTTTTTAATAAGGGACTAAAAAAGTCTAATGTGGTTGAAGTGAAATGAATGTAGGGGGACAGTGGAAATAAGGCTACCACTTTAGACTAGATCCAGATCAGGCAGCTCATCATGGGCCGTGTAAGATTTTACATCTTATTTGAAATGTAGTGGGAAGTCATGGGAATATTTTAAGCTTAACAGTGATAAGATCAGACACGTTTTTAAAAAAGATGACTTGTTTTGCCAACAATTGATTGGATGGGGCAAGAAAAGCAGCTCAAATGTAGAATTCTATGATAAAGATGATGATGGTAGCTTGTATTTGAGGTTTGGTGATGAAGTTGGAGAGAAGTAGAAATCATATGTGGACATCTATTATTTCTTCAACCTAGAAAATGGTTCAGAAACTATCAACTGTTGGGAAAGAGAAGAAGCATGTTGTTCCTTTTTTTTTTTTTTTCCTTTTTGTCTTTTTCCGTGTCAGGCAACGGATCGCAACCCTCAGTGTTGCCCCCGTACCGGACCGGGACCGGCAACGGGATCGCAACCCTCGGTGTTGCTCCCGCGCCTCGCTCAGCCAGTGAGCGGGAACCGGTCTGTATGTGGGATCCGAACCCTTGGCGGGAGCGCCACCACACTCCCAAGCGGTGCACTATAGCAGTGCGCCACCGGGCCGGCCCCGAAGCATGTTGTTCTTAATTGTAAGAATTATATTTAAGAATAATTTGTGGTAATTGTCCTCTTTTATTTCTATAAGTTTTCTAATTCTTACAGGAAGAACAATCTTTAGCTAACTTTTTTTTTGATCAGTCCAAAGCATTTATTTTAATTTTTTTGTTTTTTATTAGCATATTCATTGTTACAAATCATACTTATTCTTTATGCCCCTTATCCAATCTCTCACCTTCCTCCTCTCCCTCCCCCTCACTACTTCCTCCTCCCCTCTCTAATAACCATAGATTTGTCCTCTCCATCTGACAGATTAACTGTTCCTCTGTTGGTTTGTTGTCTAGATAATCTGTCCAGTACTGAGACAGGTGTGATCAAGTCTTCTCCTGTTATCATAAATCAGATGCTTCTTCTATGACTCTGGAGTGTGCTTTGTAGAGAGAGAGGACCTCTTTTATTTATTTATTTTTTGGTCTCTGCTGGTGCCTCTCCTTGTGTCAGTGAAGTTGAGAGTCTGGTGTGCCATCTGCATGGTGGCTATGACTGCTGCTATAGAGACTAGCTGCTTTTGTGGCAGCCATGGAAATTGTGGTGGCTATGGAGGGCTACCTGTGTGAAAATGGTGTTTTTGTGAACTCTTTAACTGGTTGTGGCTGGGTTTGGCTTCACCCCTCTCCATGCCTCGGGGCCCTGGAGTGGTGGTGGCAGCTTGCCTAGTTGCATCTGGGTTTGGCTTCCTCTAGATCCACGTTTCAGGACCCCAGTGGGGTCCCAGAAGGGTGGCTGCAGCTTGCCTAGTTGTGGCTGGGTTCGGCTTCCCCTGGCTCCATGCCTCATTCTAAGATGTTGTCGAAGAGCAGTTGTGGGGGAGAAGGAGAAGGGAAGGGGGAAGGAAAATAGGATGGGAAGAGGAGGAAAGAAGGGGAGCATGATCGAAGCCCATGGCCCCCTGCCTCATTCCGGCAGGGGAGATCAGGGGGCTTCCAGCAGTGGCTGTGTCATCACTGGGCTGGATTCAGATGTCAGGGGTGTGTGGCTGAGACCCTTGGCCCTCCCCATCTACTCCCTGGCTTGGGAGCTCAGGGATCTTCTGGTCCTTCCAGGTTTTATAGGTGATCTTTGGTGGTGTTAGACCTTTACTAGTTACTATCAAACTTGTCTCTGATCTGTGGATGTTTTTTTCTCTCAGTTCTGTATTGGATTATTTACTGTTCCCACCACTTAAACTCTGCACTGGACTTAATTTGTTGTCTTTTGCTTACTTCTAAAATGGGGGAACTTCCTGTGGGGACCAGCACTTGAGCCCAGTGGTTGAGCTAAATTGCTTCATTGCTGCTGATTCCCTGGGGAAGGCTTTCTGTGCAGCTCAGGTTTTAATTGTTGACCTTTTAAGTACTTCTGGGTCTTGTGAGATCTGGTAATCCTGGGTTCTGTGGAAACTCTGGTCTGGGCCTGGGACTTTTCAGCAAACTGCACCCCATATAGTTCTATATTCCTGACCAGTCTCCACTGACTGGTCCTGTGCTGATTGGAGGGCAGATCAGCTATCCATGCTGTGCGCCAATGTTCCCCCGGTGGACTGGTCTCCCCTACTGCCTGCACTCCAAACACTTCCCATGGGACGGACCATGCGCTGGTCCCTTGCAAGACCTCACCAGCCTCTGAGTGTTTGCTTTTTTCTGTTGTTTGTGGCTCTTCGCTCCTGTGTGGGTCCGTGCGAACCCTGTTAGTGATCTTGCTGGCCTGGGGGCCAAGGCCCTCTTCTCCCTGCCTCCTCCAATCAACTTCATATGAAGAGCACAGCTGTGGCTTTTGCCAGCTTTTTGGCTCCATGTGCTCACCAGCTCCAGCCTTAAAGTGGCCAGGGCTCAAAGTGGTGGGAGCGATCCATTCTTTCATTGTGGCTTCTCCTGCCTTTATGAACATCGTAGGTCTCACCTCTTCTTGCCCTGAGCTCTAGCCCTTAGCTAACTCTTGATGATGGAAATCAAATTAGATTTTGATTCAAAAGTTTGAAATTTGCAGTCTAGCCTTACTTCTACTGTGCTTGCATACTCACTTGCTAGCCATGTTATCTTTCTAAGTCTCAGTTTCTTCATTTGTAGAAATGGTGATTATACATTTTTCTCAAGGGTTGTGAAGGATTAATAAAATATATTTTGTTGATTAAATAGTATGACAAAAATTTTATCTGTCATTGAAGATCAATGCATGGATTTTTAATAATTCAGGAGACATTTAATCATTTCTTTTATAGGATCCTGAATGTTCTTTAAAAACTAATTGTGGTTGTTTTTAATATTGGACTTGAATCGAAGGAGGGATGTATTCTCGTTTTTTTAATTTGTGTTGGCGTTTTACTTATTTTTTTTGAACTGGCCCAGACAGAAGTTGTAAGTTAAAAAAAACCCACAAAACAACCCCCAAACCAAAAAAACTATTCTATTGCAATTATTGAGGGTAACAAAGAAAGGAAACATAGAAAAGCACAGCAAATATTAAACTCATTTATATATTTATATAATCAGTGACTTTGAGAGCTTAATTTAAGATACACAAGCTACCTAAGAAGTGGCAAATTTGATAATAATTTGGCTTTCATGTGGAGAATATATGTATATTTTAAAGAACTCTCATCAGTCTGTTTTTTTTTTTTCCTTTTTGTCTTTTTTACTGACCAGTAACGGGATCGCAACCCTCGGTGTTGCGCCCGTACCGGGGTCTGGCAATGGGATCGCAGCCCTCGGTGTTGCGCCCGCACCGCGCTCAGCCAGTGAACGGGAACCGGTCTCCACATGGGATCCGAACCCTCGGGGGGAGCGCCGCTGCACTCCCAAGCAGCGCACTCTCCAGTGCGCCACCGGGCCGGCCCAGTCTGGTTTTTTTTTTTTTGTTTGTCTTTTTCCGTGTCTGGCAACGGATCGCAACCCTCAGTGTCACCCCCGTACTGGACCGGGACTGGCAACGGGATCGCAGCCCTCGGTGTTGCTCCCGCGCCTCGCTCAGCCAGTGAGCGGGAACCGGTCTGTATGTGGGATCCGAACCCTCGGCGGGAGCGCCGCCGCGCTTCCCAAGCAGCGCACTATAGCAGTGTGCCACCGGGCTGGCCCCCCAGTCTGTTTTTTTAAAACTATTATTCCATGCTCCATAGTATATTAAAAGATAAGACAGTAATTATTAAGCTGAAATGCTAAAATAGAAGTTCTAGAATTAATTGTAGAACCTAAACTCAATATTATTAGAAATAAATTAGTTTTAACCAATATTTCTGTAGAAATTATACTTTTAATTCCTTAAATATGATAATAAAAAGCTTGGTAAAATGGGAATTAAAAGTAATTCTTTTTGGATTATTTGAAAATTCCACTTTGGTATTATTTCCCCTAAGAAGCCTTTCCTAAACTCTACTTTGAATAAGTCTGAAAGCTTAGTATTTTGAGAGCATGGATTGTCAAAACAAATGGTAAAGTCTGCTACATAATTGTCATCTACTATATTATCTGTCTGCCTTTCTTTTTCAAGTTCCTTGAAGGCTAGGATCATGCCTTATCAATCTTTGCACTCTCTGTGCCTTGCATATATTCCATTGTATATTTTAGATGCTCTAAATTATACAGATTTGGTGAAATTAATAGATTTCACTGTTTGTTATAAACATGCTGTGCATTCTGGATTGTTAATGGCAAACATAAGCACAAAAATGTTATCTGAAGCTATTTTATGTTATTTGTTCTAGGGATCCCCCTCCATTAGAATTTCACCTATTTTATGAAATAAAACCTATGTTAGTTAATGAGATGATTGTACTTAGATTTTGAGTGGAATTTTTTTCCCCTAATTTTAAATTTGTTTTAAATATTAGGTCTTGGAGAAAATGCTTGGGCAAAGAAAAGTCACGAAAAGTACCTTATAGCTTTGAAGAGCTCTGGTCTTACATATCCTGAGGATAAGCTTGTATATGGTATGCAAGAGCCATCTGCTGGTACTAGCACTCTGGCAGTTCAAGGTTGGTCTAAATATTTAATTTGAACATTAGTAACTTTTCTGTACTAAAATCAAAAAACAAACAAAAAAAACCCCTCTTAAACTTTACTCATTAATGAAGAAATTTATTTTGAGCTGAAATAGTGTGTCATTCCTTGCAAGAAAAGTAGTAAAATTTTACAGGCAAAAAATAATAGATTGGCCAAAGAAGAGAATGCATTTTCCTTAAGAGGAATTTGGTTAGTTTATTAAGGTTCTGATTCTAACTCATAGAAATGTAAAAGTTGCTGTTGAAGAGTAGCCGAAAACTTTACTAGCTTAATATTCTATTTTTTGTTTTTTATTAAAAACATTTTTTTTTGGTGGATGGCTGGTGTGGGGATCCGAAGCCTTGACTTGGTGTTATTAGTACCATGCTCTGCCGATAGAGCTGACCAGCCAGCTCCCAGCTAGCTTACTATTTTAGTAAACCATGGTTTAAAACTAAAAAGAAAGAGATCTTTTTGAAACATCACTTGTAATTATTAAATCTGCCTTTCACTGGTTTCCTATTGAAGTATCAACCTATTAGGTCCAAATTTATTTAAGATAAATGTTGAACTTTTCCAAAATAACTGTTAGAATGAGGTGTCCTAACATAGCAAAACTTAGCTTTTTGAGTTTGTATGTTTCAAAATAATTTAAAAGTAAAACTATATATATAACATCTATGAAGGGCAACATTTTTTTCTCCTCTCTAAAGGTTTTGAAGGTGCAACAGGAACATTGGGACAAGTAGATTCTTCAGATGAGGTGAGATTTAAAATTTAAAACTTTTTTATAAATAGAATTTTAAAAGTTTTAGAACTATGTAGATTTGTGGGTACTTTCTAGTTTAAGTTTCTCGTTCTACAGACAGGGATACTGAAGCTGAGAGTGGCTTCTGGGAAGCCTCGATCACACAGTTGCTTAGTGAAAGAACAAGAATTACAAGTAGATTTTTATTTCTTCTTTATAAGTCATTTCTCTTTTCACAGTTTAAAAGTGGGAGATAGAAATAGAGATTTTTCCGAAGAAGATATCCTTAAGTGTATCCAAATAGCTGTCATATGTACAGTGAAATTAAGAAAATTTAGCTAAGTCTAGAATAATTTCATAAAAGAACATGAAATGTAACTATTTTTCTGATCTCATAATAAAGTTACACCTTACATGTCAAGGATTATTTAAAAAAAGCAACGTACTGGAAAATAGACCGTCAATTCAGAATTTCAATTTTATGTAGTGTTTATTAATAAAAAATATTTCTTTAAAAAAATTTTATTAATTGTTTTTACATTCTACAGTGTTGTTATAGAGCAGTTGAGAGGGAGGAGAGGGAGAGGGGAAAGGAGAGGAAATAGGATGGAGGAAGGAGGAAGGGTGTGATTGAGGCCTGTGGAACACCCCCACATTCCCACAGGAAAGACCAGTGGGCTTCCAGTGGTGCCTTGGTTATTGCCGGGCTGGGTGCACATGTCAAGGGGGTGTGGCAATAGCCCTTGCCCCCCACCATCCCAGCTCAGGAACCCTGGGCCCTTCTTGCTGAGGCTTGCTGGTCGGCACTGGGCTGGTTGAACATGGGGGGTGGGGACGTGGTTGAGACCCTCAGTCCCCTGCACCCTGGCTTGGGAGAGCCCTGAGCGCCTCCTGTGGTAGCTGGGTAGTCACAGCTGGGCTGCTTGTGTGGGGGGATGTGTGGATGAGGCCCATGGCCCCCCACTGCCCTGGCTTGGGAGAGCCTGGGGCTTTTTCTGTGGTGGCTTGGTGGTTGTCACTGGGCTGGTTGCCCCTGTAGGGAGAGGTGTGGCCAAGGCCCTCGGCCCCCACCCTCGGGATTGGTTGAGGGTGTCAAGGGCCATGGCTGAGACCCCCAGCCCTCCCCCCTTCCTGTCTTGGTAGCCCAGGGAACTTCTAGTCCTTCTAGGTGTTATAGGTGTTCTTTGGTGAAATGAGACGTTTACTAGTTATCAATCTTTGTCTCTGGTTGTGAGTACTTTGTTTTTTCTTTCAGTTCTGTGTTGGATTATTTGCTGTTCTCACCACTTAAACTCTACACTGAAACTAATTTGTTGTCCTTCGCTTACTTCTAAAATGGGGAAACTTCCTGTGGGGACCAGTACTTGAGCTCTGTGGTTGGGCTATATCCCTACTTTGCTGCTCATTCCCTAGGGAAGGCTTTTTGTGCAGTTCAGGTTTTAATAGTTGACTTTATAGGATCTGGTGAAATCTGATGCACCTGAGTTGTATAGGAACACTGGTCCAGGCCTGAGTCTTTTCATCAAACTGTACGTACCCCTTACAATTCTTGACCAGTCTCCTCTGAGTGGTCCTGCACTGATTGGGGGGCAGATCAGCTGTCCTTGCTGTCCCCCAGCATTCCCCTGGTGGGCCTGTCTCCCCGACTGCCCATGCTCCAAACACTTCCCATGGGGTGGGCCCTGCTCCAGTCCCTTGCGATGACTCACTGGCCTCTGAGTGGCTCCTTTTTTTCAGTTATTGTGGCTCCTTGCTCCTGTGTGGGTCCACGGGAATCCTGTTGGTGGTACTGCTGGCCTGGGGGCCACCAAGGCCCTCTTCTCTCCTGCTGCCTCCAAGCAACTCCATCCGAAAGGCACAGCTGCGGCATTTTAGCCAGCTCCTGCTCTGTGCACTCAGCAGCTCCAGCCTTAAAGCAGCCATGGCAGGAAATGGAGCAGTTTTTTCTTTCTCTCAGCATGGCTTCTCCCACCTTTGTGCACTCCATAGGTCTCTCCTCCTCTTCCCCTGAGCTCTAGGGGCTCCAGCTTGGCTAGATAATTTAATAGTTGTAAATTGGTTGATTTGTGGAAGAGAGTGATGTTGGGGATGGTCTATTCCGCCATCTTGACTGGAAGACAATAAAAACTGTTTCTAATAAATCCTTTATTCCTATATTTTATTAGTATATAATTTATAAGGGAAAATTGCTTTGTTACTTATGTTTAAATGGTTATACCAATATAGTTCTTAGAAGTAACTTTTTAAAATTAAAAAAACGAAACCAAAATTTGTTATTTCTCAGTGTGAATATCATGGTAAATACTTTTAGATGGTGACAACTTTAAAATACTTTATTTCAACCCCTACCCTCATAATATACTATTTTTGTTATAGTAGCTGAGAGGACTTACTTTCAAAGCATGTGATACATATTTAACTTATATATTTAAAGGAGTTTAGACTCTTCACAACTAGGATGTGACTTTAGGAATTCTTTTCCCTGTATCCTGTTGATATCCAATAATGATTAGTGATTATAGCTAAAATGTACCAACAATTGATGATAGATTTTTCCATCCATTTCAGTGGCACTTGTCTCTTGGGAAAAACTATAACTGATAATGAAATACCACTGTAGTCATTAATGGCTGTCGTAGGGTTTTAATGGAAATCAAAGTTTTCCTTAAATATAAGTTACTTTTGTACATCAAGAGAATGAAAATTTAAATTTAAGATTGGAAGATATTTTAGAATTAATTTTTACCTTTGTAAAGCAAAAGGGAATATAATAGAATCTTTCTACCATTCATTGCAGTTTAAGGAGAAAAATATACTTTTGAATTTAATTAATAAATGAAGCTGTAAGATTACTGTGATTGTTCTGCTAGTCTCTTCTTGGAGTCATCTATCCTATTTTACTCTGGTTTCTTTCTTATTTCTTAATAGGAAACATTATTTTATTAGGACCAATGACCTACATGGGAAAAAACTTGATTGGGCCTAGACATTATAAACTAGAAGCAAGTTAATTGAATTTATTTATTTAGAGAGAGATATAAGAATTTCTACTGACCCACTTAAAAACTAATGACATTACTATTTTAAATATGTACTGTACTTTTATTCTTTTCAAAGTATTTTTTACATATATTATTTAAAATAATAAAAAATGCAAGAATTAATTTAATAAAGAATAATAGATTAAGGAGAACATAAGTGAAGGAATAAGATAGATGGAGAGTATGATAGGGGAAGAGTACCCAGACACGGATGTTCTTGAACAAATAACTATTTTATGCCATTTAAAAATTTTATTAAGGCTTTTAAAGCCATATTGCAGTTTTTTTTCTTTGCAACCATAAACACAAATGGCATATTTGCTTTAGTATTTATATTTGAAATTTAGCAAAGAGCTGGAATATGACTTAAAAATTAGAGTTGCTACACCTTTAACCCTATAGGGCCATGGGATTATTAAGCAAACCCTTTTCATGATTTCTTTTTTATAATTTAACAAATTATATGTAAAGTAAGATAGGAGGAGGACAGTGACATCTTAATTACTACTATAGAGAGGGAATTGTAACAATTAAAAAAATGTTTTAAGTTAGAATTTAGTATTAGAAGAGACTCTAGATGTAATCTAATCCTACCACTTCATTTTAAAAATGAAGAAACAAATTTGAAATTATAACAGCAGCAAGATTTCTATTTGCATGAAGTTCATTTGAATGAGTGTATTATAGTCTACTTAATTTTATTCATACAATTTGTGTCAGATATTTGTGCTTGCTGTCCCTAGAGTAGCAGAACATTATGTACTTAGCAGTGCTATTTATACACAAGACATTCTTTCTACTACTACCACTTATTCTTTTTTGGGTAGCTTATATGAAATGAGAGTAGAAAATTTTGTTTGTGTTGTATGGGACCAAAAACAAAATTCAGAGCACATCTTAACTTTATGAAGTACTTAAAAATTAATAACTTTTTTGTTTAAATTTGTAACCATCAGATAATCCAATTCAGAAGAAAATTATATCCAGTATTATATGTAAATGGGACTAATTAGAGGGTTTCTTAGAGGGAATAGGATCTTTTAGATGAAGATAACTTTTCAAGGAAAGATTATATTCACTGTGGCCAATACTGTAAGTAGTGTTCTTTTACCTGTGTGCAATGACCAGATCATTAATCTCTGTGACTTTGAGGTAGCTCCTTGTTAATACAAATGAAACAATTTAAAACACTTCTCTCCTGTGAAACTATGATAATATAAATATCACATTGTGGAAAAATTAAAAAATGGAAAAAATCTATGAAAAAGGAACCGTTTACCTTTAGCCCTCCCATCCAGAGATAACTATTATTTTTAATTTTGCTCGTTTACTTCTAGTCTTTTTTTCTGTATACTCTCACATAATTGAGGAATAACCACTTAGCAAAATAAATTAAGTTACTGTGTAGATATGCTCTGAATATTCTTGTCTTTATTCAAGATAGAATCCAAATGAATAGTTAAAACTAATTTGCAAAAATTTATAGCAAAAGTAGGTGTTTTAGTCCGTTTTGTGTTGCTATAACAAATACCTGAGATTGGGTGATTTATAAAGAAGAGGGGTATATTTGGCTTACGATTATGGGACAGCTGCATCTGGCATGGGCCTCAGGCTGTTTCTACTCATGGCGGGAAAGTGGCAGGCAGCCAGCAGGTTCAAGCAGATCACATGGCAAGAGGAAGCAAGCAAGAGAGGAAGCAAGAGAGAGAGAGAAGGTGCCAGGGTCTTTTAAAGCAACAAGCTCTCGCGGGAACTAATAGAGCAAGAACTCATTCATTAATCCGCCCTACCCCAGGGAGAGCATTAATCCATTCATGAGGGATCTGCCCCCATGACTCAATCAGTTTCCAACACTGCCACATTGGAGATCAAATTTCCACATAAGTTTTGGAGGGGACAACACATCCAAATTCCATACGTAGGATTATTGAAATTAAAACTGAGATGCTTTTTATAAATGAATAGGTAAAAGAAAAAGTTTAATTTTACTTTTGGAGGTATAGGGTTTAATTTTAATTTATTATAAATTACATTAATGGTGAAGGGTGGGTTGGAGAATCATACAAACTTTTGATGAGAAAGGCCTTAGAAATATCTAATGTATTTCTTATCCAGTGCAGGAATTGATTTTACAGCATTTCTGACAATTGGTAAGCTCGCCATAAACTCTTCCAATGGGGGGGAGCTTATCAATTTTATGAAGCAAATTATTCCTTTGTTTGATAGCGCTAATTTATTAGGTAATTTCTTCTCAATACTGTGTTAAATATTATAATGTTCATACATTTCTTATTTTGCCCTCTAGATAGATTTTTGTTTTTACTTCTATATGACACCCCTTTAAATATTTACTGTTCTCTATTGTACATAGCTCTTTCTTTTCTAGTAAATTCATTTCCTTTTAAAATCTATGATCTAATTCAGTGCATGGTGATGGAACCTCTTTCGATAAGCATACTGTGCCTTCATTAAGGTCCAGAGTTTTTTGTTAGCCTTTTAGCAACTATCCTAAGCTGTTGGCAGGAACCAACAGTGTTCAAATGAAATGCCCAGGGTTTTTTTTCCCCCCTCCAATTTACAGCTAATAAGTTAGAGCTCCCTCCCTGAATTGTACTTATAAAATTAGTTTGAAGTAAACAATCTCAGATTACAGTAGTTTACATAAATCTTTAAATTTCATCTTATTCTTGTCTTTCAAGATCTCCTTTTCGATTTAATCTGATGTAAATATTCCTTCTAGCCTTGTGTATTCTGTATTAACATTCTTTGAGTATGTTTTAACCAGCTGTAAATTTACCTGACTTCTTTTTATGGAGCTCACATTTTTTCATCTGCCTAGTAAATCCATCAAAGAAAGAAAGGTTAATTTCAGTTGAAAAATCATCTGTAGATTTTGCAGACTGGGAATTTGAATTGGTTTTTCTTGGGTTTTCTTGTCTCATGTCTTCTTGTGTCTTGTCCAAAATGATTTGGACATAGATCCATATTTTGTATCCAAAACACATGTAGCAGTGTTGCCTACTTCCCTGCCTGGGGACTAGTAAGGCCTGGAAAGGATTTCTGAGGGCTATGCAAATGATGTCTGGGTTGAGATCGTACTTAGCTTATTTCCTTCTGTCAGCTGGACCTTCATCTTTTCCCAGAGTCCTATCCTGCTTCCTCATGGATAAATGGGAAGAACCTCAACTCCCCAACATGATTTTAGAGGGGCAGGGAATTGTGGTCATGATAACTGTTTTGTTTTTATCTTCCTTAATGCCTGAAATTTCCACCATTGGGAATTATTCCTGTTTTTTAAAATTATTGTTCTTTCCCCAAATAAAAATATAGGACTTGTAATAGTAATCCATTATCTTGTGCATATTGTTGCAATTAGGATTGGAAATCAGACTTGTATTAAAAAATATTTATTAAAATTATAATCGATATTCATTGTTGAATAAATACAAAAAATATTAACAAAGAGTAGTAAAATTATCTATTACTGTCAGAGGTGACTCACTGTAAACATCTGTATTCTAATAGATTTTATATATAGTATATTTTAATATTTTCATGCTATACATACCTGTAATTTGCATTTCTCACTAATATGAACACTAATTTCTCACTAATTTGAACATCTGCAACAGGGAATACATTAACAGATTTTATTTGTGTATATTATCAATACTTAAATAGTTTCATACTCCATATACTATTCTACATGGCATGCTTTTCTCACTTGTGGTAGTAATTTTTTATTTTTTTTAATTTTTTTTAATTTTGTCAATATACAATGTAGTTGATTATTATGTCCCATCACCGAAACCTCCCTCCCTGTGGTAGTAATTTTTGAACACTTATCTGGTCACAATGAATATAGAGCTGTAGCATAGTTTATCTTCACATGGTAAAGCTATACTTTATTGACCTAATCCTGTTCTGTTGGAAGTCAACAATTTTTTTCCCTATTATAAATAACATTGTGATGAATAGTTATGCGCATGGTCCCTATTGATTTGTCTGATTATTTCTTCAGGATAATTTCCTAGAACTGGAATTTTTGTCTCACCATCAGTGTAGAAGAGTACCTATTTTCCCACCAGTTTAGGAGATAATCTCCCTTCCCAGTTGTTTGATATCTACCATGATGTTAAGCCTCACTCAGTGATATATGTTTCCAGACTTTTGTCTTTGTGCCTTTTCTCATGCTCTCTTCTCAGAATGATTTTCCTCTGCTTTGCTTTGCTTGTTCTACTTGTCCTTTAAGACTATAAGGCCAAGTAATTTATAGAACTTCATATTGCCATGACCATTACTTGATCAAGGATACTTCTTTCATTGGTAGATTGTATCTGAAATTATGAAGTAATCCTATCCTGGAACATAACATGTTTTTTCTGAGTTTGCCTTTTCTCTCATGTCTGGGAGAACAGTTTCATAAATGACTATTAGCTGAAATCTCAAACTTCTGAACCCTCTGGGCCCTGTGACATGATTTTACATTCTTGTGTCTGTTTCGTGTCTATTAAAGTTCCAAATTTCATTCTGGTGACTTTCTCCAGGAGCATGGTGAGGATGGCAGAGGATTGTAGTTTGGCTGTCACTCCTGCTGCCAGGTGGATGGCTGTAGAGGCCTTACAAAGGTGGGGATTAACAGAAAGAGCATATTGAAGTGCTCAATAAATGGTGAATGACTGGGCTAAGTGGTAGCTCCAAAAATCTTCAGAGATTGGCCCTGAGGACTGATGCTGGGTTTGGCAAAAACTTGAAGTTAAGGTTATGATGTATAGGCCAAGGAAAGTATAATAGTAAATAGAGCTGCAGTGTGAAGGTGAGGCTGCTTTTCTGCTTTGGAGATTTGATGGACTAATTGAGAAAGTATCTGAGAATTTATATGACAGTTCTAACTGGCCACCAACACCATTTTTATACAACTGACTTTATGCCAAAATACCACCATGCATGTCTTTATAATACCAGTTGGCTCATGTGTGTTTGAAAAATAGGGAAAAAGATGTCAGTATGATATGGAAGTTGTTGATTCATATGAAGTATTCCTTGGTTTAGGAGAGGTGGGATAGTGGGGTAGGATCATAACCTTTAGCTGGAGAGGAAAAAGATCTTGAGCTCTGTTGTGAAGGCAGTGGGAGCCTTTTTAGCAATATTAGAAATGAGCGTCTGCACCCAGGGCTTTTTCCTTAAGAGGTGTACCCGTCTTCACCTTGGTTTCACAAGTGGCAGACTCCTTCCTCTGCTCCTCTTCCCTTTGCACTGTCTCAGCTGGCTAGCTTTCCCACTTTTTTTTTTTTTTTTTTTTTTTTTTTTCCGT
>NW_007726123.1:1653596-1659661 GCF_000696425.1 Galeopterus variegatus
TTTTTTTTTTTTTTTTGGCTTTTTCCGTGTCCAGCAACGGTTCGCAACCCTCAGTGTCGCCCCCGTACCGGACCGGGACCGGCAATGGGATCGCAACCCTCGGTGTTGCCCCCGCGCCTCGCTCAGCCAGTGAGCGGGAACCGGTCTGTATGTGGGATCTGAACCCTCGACGGGAGCGCCGCCGCGCTTCCCAAGCGGCGCACTAGCGCAGTGTGCCACCGGGCCGGCCCTAGCTTTCCCACTTTGTAGTACAGTATTAACATCCTCTGAAACAGACTCAAACCACCCCCAAGATGTTTGCCTGGGCATATAGATTATCTCCCCAGGTACCGATTATTGCTTTTGTTATTTCTTTGGTTACAAACTTGAATAGGTTGTGAGTGGTCTGCCCCTCGCTCTTTTTTCCAGATAAGCCGTGTTACTTTCAGTGTGAATTTTTTCAGGAATGCATGTATCACATGTGAGAAGAAATGCCTGTATTTCCTTCTTGAATTTTTTCTTAGGCATATTTTAATTTGTTTTTATTTTGATTTTTAGTAGTCAACTCCAGCTTCTAATAATGTTGTGCTTATCTTTTTAGAATTTGATTTCTTGAACTTATTTTGTTTGTCTTAGGCTCTTTAAAGTCTTTCTTGTGTTCATTTTTTAGTCCTCTCCCTTTCTCTCCTGCCTCCTATGATAATCTCTCCCCCTCCCTCCCTTTAGCATCTTTGCACATTTAATATTATGTTTATAGGGTCAGGAAAATTTTTATTTTGGCATTTTGAGGTGTTTAAGTCTTCCATTAGAAGCACAGATTAAGAGCTCTTGTATTTTAATACTAAGGATATTTCACTATATATTTTAATCAAAATTAGCATTAAAAAGATTTTATTGCAGCAAATATATAAAAGTGAAATATGTTGGTTAATACTATGTAAGCATGCATATCTTATGTTTAACATAATTTATAAGCATATTTATATTTATATAAAATTTATACATTTTAAAATATGACTATATATAATGCTACTTTTGTTTTTCTCCAGGAGGATCAGGATGGGAGTCAAGGTCTGGGCAAGAGAAAGAGGGTAAAACTAAGCAGTGGCACCAAAGGTATTTATATTTTGTTTTTTCCTTGAATAAAATGCTCCTAAAAATGCGTACTCACTAAGAATACTTGTTTGGCTATCCATATTGACATCAAAGCTGTTTGAATGGAGAATATGTTATTAGATTTATCTAATGATGGAGAAAGTGTTGTTAGGGGGTGGTTGTGGAGACCTCAAAAGCAAGTTCACTATTCGGATTTTGTTCATTATTTTTATCCTAAAGTGTGCATTACATTTGAGCTGACAAAAGTAGATCTTTTCATTGATTGTTTGATTTGGATCTAGTGTTTTTGGTATAAATTTTTAATCTGGTTTACATTCTTTTATAATCTGGGCTATGCAATTTCCGGAGTGAAAAAGGAAGATCAAGGGAGAGATGGTGAGAGGGAGAGACAGACAGACAGACAGATGGACAGACACTGTAGGGACTAAGGGAAGAACTTCTACTTTTGCCCCCTGAAGCTTTGCTGATAAGAGCCAGATTAATAGAAAAAAAAAAAGGAATAACAAATATATTTTAACGTACATGGGGAAAATCACAGGAGAGTGATTACCCAAATAACCCAGTGAGATCTAGGTTATTATATACTCATCTTCATAGGGGAGTGGGAGATGGGAAATGTAAGCAGTTCTTTTGAGGGGTAGTAAAATGTTTATTAGGGAGAATAAATGGACCCAGGGGACAGAGATTAGCTTGTGAGTGATTCTCTTTGGAATTTTATATTATCTTATGAAGAAGTTAGTCCAGGTCTGGTTACATTCTTCAGTCTTCTACCCGTGATAGATAGTCAAATTCCAGGGAGGGGATTGGAAAGCAATTATATTATGATTGGTGGAGTGACCTTAATGTAGATAAGAGAATATCAGAGTAAAGCCTCTTCCAGCATCTGCTGACTTTCAAGGGTCTTTAATTTAAAATAATCACTGTACCAGGGTGCCATATTTTGTAATGAAATTTTCTGGGTTTCTTCAACACAGTGGGAACGGATGAATAGTACTTAACACATAGTAAAGGCTCAGTAAGGACTTGTACATATTTATTCAAAGGAGAAAGTAGATGTGCCTATAGTGAGGGAATAGATTAGTTATATATATGTATTTTTTGTGTGCGTGCGTGTGTGTGTGTGTGTGTGTGTGTGTGTGTGTGTGTGTGTGTGGCTGGTACGGGGATCTGAACCCATGACCTTGGTTTTACAAGGCTGTGCTCTAACCAACTGAGCTAACCAGTCAGCCAGATCAGTAATAATAATGACATATATTTATTGAACCATTTGTATGTGCCAGATATAGTGCTAAGCACTTCACTTGTATTTCATTTAATTCTCAAAGTAATATATGAAGCAGGTTTTATTATTATTGCCGTTTTATGAATGAGGAAATGAAGGCATGTTATGAGATCGTAGCAAATGAGAGGTAGATCCTTAATTCAAATTCCTGAGTCGAGCTTCTAACCACTATGTTTTCTTGAGCTTTTCTCAAATACTTGTTATTAGTTTGCAGCCTTTGATTTGGATTTTTGCCATGGATTTCCAAATCTTAACATAGTCTTTTTTTCTGGTTTAGTGTGGTCTATCAGAGAGTCTCCAGAGGTTAAAATGTTATTTTGATAAAAAGAAAATTTTTGCTTCTGCTGCTGATTAAGTATGTCTCTTGGAATATTGAGGACTGCCTAGAAAGGTGGAGCATGTAGGCACTTTCAGTTATAGGAACTTTTAGTTGCAGGCTCCTTTTCTGAGTCTGTTCTTAGTTACTTATGCTGCTGCATTTAACTTGTGGGCTGCTAGCAAAGGGTATGAAATTTGATCTGTGGTCCAGGATGCACATATGCACACATGTTCTTCTTCTTCCTGGCTCAGTAGAGAACTTGTGATGCCTGAAGGAAATTAGAAACTCATATGGCTACCTGGCCCTTTGATTTTCTGTAGTTGTCCATGTGTTTACCTGAGTCTTTGTCACCCATCTGAGTTGGAACAGATTGTTAGGTACATGCTTGAATTTAAGCTTTAGAGACGCCCAGAAAATACCTGTTATGATGTAACAGGTCATTGTTTTCCTTTAGTGTGATCACACTCTGGCTGAAGATACTTTTTATGCAGACTTAAGCTGAAGTTTATTTTCTTTTATACCTGAACTTTTTCACACGTGAGTTTGGATTGAGTGTCTTGTCTTCCTTTCTCTAGTGGTAAGAAGTAGTGCAAAGGTTTAAGACTTGATCAGTTATCATTTTTGTATAAAATATGTACTACATGGAAGAAATGGCTTGTTGAACTAGAACCCCACGTGTTTTCAAAAGTGACTGTTGGTTTTGAAGATATCTGTAGTTCAGGGAGTGGTTTAGTTTTTGTAAGAATTTGGTTCAACAGTTTGAAAGTAAGCTGAAAATAAAATATGTAATGATAGACAGGAAGCCGGACACTAAACTAAACCATCCCTTCCTATTCTCAACAACTAAACTTTTAAGGATGAAGAAACTGAGACCTAAAGGGCTTTTACTAACATTGCCAAGATTATTGAGCTGTTGAGTTGCAGAGTTTGAACTCTGCTGTCTAATTAAAATTTTTGTCTTAGTCATGCATGTAATTGCAAAATGATTCTTAAAAGTCTCTTCTTACAATTTGACTTGAAGTAGTTTAGACATTGTTAAAAGTCATGACAGGATTTTAAAGGTAAATAGTCATATATAACTAATAGAAGCATTTCTAACCACGTTTCCATAACATTACACATAAAGCACATAACTTGTGCTTTAAAATCTTGGAAGACTGACATCACCCATATTAAGAACAATGAAGACATTACTGGTTTTTTTTTTTTTTTGGTCTGAAGGAAAAAAAAAATCGAGTTTTACATAGCTGCAACTATTCTTATTTCAGCAGAAGCCACAGGTTTTCTGGTTCATTCAGATAGTTCTGTTGGTTTAAAACAAAGTTAATATATCTTTTAATATTTCTTTTTTTAAGGTGCTTGATAATAATAATTATCATGGCTTCAGGTTTTTCATTTGGCTAATGCAAGCTTGCAGAGTCATAACTATGAATTCTAAGATTAATAATACCAGTTTTGTTCAGCTTTGTAAATATGTTAAGCACTTACTTGCGACAGGGTTTTTTGGCAGTCTGTGAAATTTTTAGTCATGTTTGTTCTAAGTGACTTGTGAGAATTAAATTGTATACAGCAATGTGCTGTGGATTATATTCTAATTTTTAGTTATAATTCTTATATCCTTCCTATCTGATTCTCTTGGGCCTATTTTTATTATGTTTTGGCTTTGAATCTGTCAGTGTGTACCTTTGAGTGTATTTTACCTCATTTCTTGCAAGCCTTGCTTATTTCTGTTTTTACGTCATTGTTAAACCCTGGGGATGATCTATTTCAGTAGGAAGGGATTTCTGTTTACAAGTAGAAAATCATGATATTTGAAAAAATAATTACTTAATTTCCAAAAAAGTGATGTACAGTGTAAATGTATTTATATGTTGAGCCCTATTACATATTGCTTATGTTGATAGCACCACCGAAACAGAGTTAAGGGATTCAGAGGTATTGTGTAGTTAAAATTATAGTATCTTCAAGATATATAGAATTTTTTGGTATTGTAGGGGCAAAGAGAATTTCCTTCCATACACCTTCTGAAGTTTTATTAATTTGAGCTTATAAAACAAACTGACAATAGACAGAGTAACAGGAAAAAAGACATTCAAATTTTCATTAACATGTATGGATAAGACTCAAAGAGGGGCGAGATGGTTGGCATTTAAATACCGTCTTCACTGGGGAGAAGAAGGTGGTGGTGGTGGTGATGCGGCAGTGTAGGAGTAAATGATTTTCAGGGGAAATGAATGAGCCCAAAGAACAATGGCCTAGGAAGAAGTTCTGACCTCTGGGGGAGGTAGTGGGAAGGTGAGGGGTGGGACTTCACTGTGAACAAATGTTGTCTTATGATGCAGATAAAGTCTGCAAGTAATCTCTGGAGCTGCCCTCGGAAGAGTAGATGAAAAGTCTGTCTGGTTCAATCTTTTGGAATAGTTTGTAAAGAATCGGTATCATTTCCTCTTTGAATGTTTGGTAAAATTCTGCTGTGAATCCATCTGGTCCTGGACTTTTCTTTGTTGGGAGCTTTTTGATAACATCTTCAATCTCCTTTATTGTTATTGGCCTATTCAGGTTTTCTATATCTTCTTGGTTTAATTTTGGAAGCTTGTGTGAGTCCAGAAATTTATCCAATTCCTCCAGGTTTTCGAACTTGTTGGCATATAGCTGTTTATAGTAGTCTCGGATGATTCCTTGTATTTCATTTGGGTCAGTTGTAATATCACCTTTTTCATTTCTAATTTTTGTTATTTGAATCTTCTCTCTTCTTTTTTTTGTTAGCCATGCAAGTGGTTTGTCGATTTTATTTATCTTTTCAAAAAACCAACTTTTTGATTCGTTGATCTTTTGTATTGTTTTTTGGGATTCAATTTCATTAAGTTCTGCTCTGATCTTGATGATTTCTTTCCTTCTGCTAACATTAGGTTTGGATTGTTCTTGTTTTTCTAGTTCTTTAAGGCGCATTATTAGATTGTTCACTTGCCAACTTTCCATTTTTCTGAGGTAGGCATTTAATGCAATAAATTTCCCCCTAAGTACTGCCTTTGCTGTATCCCACAAGTTTTGGTATGATGTATCATTATTTTCATTAGTTTCAATAAATTTTTTTATTTCCTGCTTGATTTCTTCTTGGACCCATGTATCATTAAGTAGAATGCTGTTTAATTTCCATGTGTTTGTATACTTTCCAGAATTTTGTTTATTATTGATTTCTAGTTTTAATCCATTATGGTCTGAGAAAATACACGGGATAATTCCAATTTTTTTGAATTTGGTGAGACTTGATTTGTGTCCTAATATGTGATCTATCCTGGAGAATGATCCACGTGCTGATGAGAAGAATGAATATTCTGAGGTAGTTGGATGGAATGTTCTATAGATATC
>NW_007726123.1:1660104-1738109 GCF_000696425.1 Galeopterus variegatus
GTTGTTACAACAAGCAAACGGAAAGGACATTCTTGGGGGGGAGGGGAGAGAGGGAGGAGGGAGGGAGGTGTTGGTGATGGGCCATAATAATCATATACAGTGTATATTGACAAAATAAAAATTTAACGGAAAAAAAAAAAAAAAAGTCTGTCTGGGCGTGACGATGACTCCCTGTCTGGACTCCTAGTCTCTTCTCTTCTCCCAGTCGTTAAACTTTCCTGGTTATTTGATGAGACTCTTAGGGAGGGGTTCTTAAGACAATGCATTTCTTTTGGAAAGAAGTTTTCTTAGATAAGGAAATCCCAGAGAAAGTCTCTCCCATGGAAGGCAGGGGAAGGTCAGGAAGAGATTTTAGTTCAGCATGTCAAAGCACCATATTTTAGGGTATTGTTTTCTGAGTCCCAACAATGCCAGTTGTTTCTTTAGTTATTAATGAAAAAATTGGGTTAAAGTCATATCTAATAAGAACCGATTCAAGCCTTAGTAAACTCAGTATGTTTTATAAAAGAATCAAGAAAGTGAAGATATATTGAACTTATCGTTACTCCTTTAGACCATTACCTGAGGAGATGTGGTATGAAAACATTGTTCAGTAATAGCACTGTGAAGCTGGGTTAGAGTTAATTGAAAAGAAAAACAAACTCTACAAGGCTACCTGTCAAAGACACTGAACTGTGATGTAGTTAGAGCTGTACCTGAGTATTTTGAAGTATGTGGTATTGTTTTTTCAAATACCTCATTTGACTAGTCCCTGCTCAAGCAGTGTCACTGAGCCAGTCAATTCACAGTTGACGTTTGCTGTATCCTCTTGATGTCCTTGTATAGAGCAGATGATCCAGAGAAGTAGCTCAAGATTATTTCCTCTAACAAAGATTAATAGTCAAAATTTTCTAGTTCATGTTTTCTGGGAAAAAAAATTACTGAGGGAAATTATTAGTGAGAGAAATGAAGAGGATATCTTGAGTCCTGTTCAAGTAAGCATATCTAAAACTCTATACTTTTTCTGGTATATTCTTACCAGAAAAAAGTAAATATATATACTAGTGAAGTCAGGTATCTCATTTATAAAGGATAATTCTAAAGAAATGGAGAAATTATTGAATCCTATAAAGATTTCTGTTTTTTTTTTTAAAAATTAAAAATTCAGATAACTTTGGACTCTCCTTAATAGTGTTTATTTTTATTTTTAGCTTAAAATAATTATTGTTTTAAGTTAAGTACATGAATATCGTTCTTGTAAGATAATTATTTTGAATCTTAGTAGAAATTTTAGATAAATGGCTTATGTTTAAGGACAAGTAATTACTTATTTTTCTAGTAACTGCTTTATATTAAAATATAAGGATTAAATGAATTATTTCCATACTGTGGAAATTATAAAAACCTAGCTTGTTATTGTCAGTATTATCATTGCACTAATTTTCAGATACATTGAGGGATTGGTGGGTTATTAATTATAGTAAGGTTTAATTGAGATAAGCAATTTAAATTATTAAGTGATAATTTTCTTTTTCTTATGCAGATCAATCCATAATGGATGTTTTGAAACATAAAAGCTTCCTGGAAGAGCTATTGTTTTGGACTATAAAGTATGAATTCCCTCAGAAAATGGTGACTTTCTTACTTAACATGCTTCCAGATCAAGAGTATAAGGTATCTATATTTTTTCCCTCCTTCCTGAACTTTGCTGTACTTTCTTTGTGTCTTCATTACTAAATCTTTTTTGATGTATTTCTCAGCTAAGGATTGATATAATACTATGAAACAGCATTAGCTTCTTCTCCTGCCAACACAGGATCTGCACAAAAAGTACAGTATGTCAGCTTTGAGGCAAAGCGGCAGAGTTCTGAAGGGTTGCCTTTTTTCATGGAATTTGGTCTGAAGGGGCTGCTGGGGGGCAAACATTAAAAACACAATTGTAGAAATAAATATGTAGTTACAAATGGTTCCAAGTCCTCTGAAGAAGAGGTACAAGGTGCTGTGAGAATGTTTAAGGGAGGCAACTGGATTTAGATTGTGGGGTCAGGCATGGCAAAAGCATGGAATTAGTAGTTGCTGGCCATAATCGTTAGAGAGAAGAGTTATTGGCTCATGTACAAATGTAGGTAGGTGAAGTTTCTAGTTCCAGAGAGTCTGGACCCACCTGTTACTGCCATGTGGTTATGGCAAAGTGACACAACTCAGTGTATGAAAAGAAAATAAAGCATGCTATAGTTCTTATGTTATAGGTTAGGAATGACACTTTAATAGTGCCATTTTTTTGTGTGTCTTTATACCTGCTAAAAAAAACAAAGGAAATGTACATGTTACAAAGAAAGGAAATAAGAGTAGATATAAGTAATAAGTAAGTAAAGAGTAAATATAAGTAATTTAGTCAGGTTAGTGGTCAGCTTTCAAATCAAATAGGAGAAGGTCTTTCTCTTGGAGTAATCATATTGATTTACTTATTTAGGTGTATTAAATGCTCTGTGATAGTTTGTAGTTGAGAATATAGATTTTGTTGTTAAAGCAGGTAGCACAGAACAAAGACACATAGTTTGACATTAGTAAATTGATACATTTGTGAGCAAGGTAAAATTTTATATTCTTAAACCACAGTATTTGTAATTGCTTTAAAACTTTAAAAATTTAAATGCCTTAACATTTTTTTTTAATCCTCAAAGTATTTTGCTAAGGTTTCAAAAAAGGGAAAATGTGTCTTAATACTACCATCGTAATAGAAATTATTTTTTCAATTACCTTGGACATCGTCACAAGCTAGTAATAGTTTTAAAATGCTAGTATAATATATTGAAAAATATTTTAAATTCAGAGTTAAACTAATGTGTTTTTTCTTCCTACTAAAAATTTTTTACAGGTTGCTTTTACGAAAACTTTTGTTCAGCATTATGCTTTCATTATGAAAACACTGAAGAAAAGTCATGAATCAGACACGATGTCTAACAGAATTGTGCATATTAGTGTTCAGTTGTTCAGCAATGAGGAGCTAGCCAGACAGGTAACAGAAGAATGTCAGCTGCTGGATATTATGGTCACTGTGCTATTATACATGATGGAAAGTTGTCTTATTAAAAGTGAGCTACAAGGTAAACTCAAAATTATATTCACTAGATCTATTATTAGTATACTTTGTATAACTAGTCTTAGAAACACCTTATATGCTTAAAAAATAACTTTAAAAATATTATAAAAATAAAACATATTTGGTTAAATTTTTGAAGATTTCCAATGACATTTAAAGAAAAGTTAAAACCACTTATAGTTTTGTCATTCATAAATAATTGTTGGTAACACTTGGCTGTATTTCTTTTCTATCTTTTTGTGTGATATGATTATGTTTATAGATACAAATACATACTTTAAAAAATGTTACCGTAGTGTACATGTCAAGAACATGTACAGTATTTTGATAATTGCAGCATTCATGTTATATGGATATACCAAATTTATTTAGCTGTATCCTTATTAGACATGTTTCTATTTTTTATCATAAATTTGTTATTGTCAGCCTTAAGACATTTTTATGTGCTTATACTTTTATAATTTAAAATTTGGAATAAATTGTGCCTTTTCTATGTTCTCTTAGTGAGAACTTTTAATTTCTTCTTGTGCGTCCACTATGTAATTGATACTCCTCAACCTGCTGTAATATTTCTATACCTCCTCCCATTCTCATTCATCTGTGGACTTTCATCTTAACTTTACCTCCTTTGAATAATTTACATCATTTGTATATTTTCTGTGTACCAGGCATTGTTGAATGCTATTCATATGTTGTCTCAATTAAGCTGCTGAAAAACT
Organism: Galeopterus variegatus; assembly: GCF_000696425.1. Lineage (NCBI taxonomy): Eukaryota > Metazoa > Chordata > Mammalia > Dermoptera > Cynocephalidae > Galeopterus > Galeopterus variegatus. Next base: position 1,663,906 of record NW_007726123.1, read on the forward strand.
CTCTGAGATTGGCATATTATTATTCTCACTTTAAAGACGAGTACATTGAGGCTCAGGAAAGTGAAGTCATTTGCTGTAGATTATATACCTAGTAAATGACAAAGCCAAGAAGGATTTCGTGTCCCCTGATGTCAGAACTTTTGTTTTTCATCATGACACAGCCAGGCTTACATTGATAGGACTGTGTCTTCACTTGTTGGCACGTGGAGCTAAACTTTAAAAATAACAACAAATAATACTTCAGATTAAATTTTAGGACCTTTCCATTCTCTGAGGAGGAGAGATACTGTAGTGGAGCCTTGCCTTGTTCCACTGTTGCCTCCTTGTGCATATCAGCTCCTTTTTTTTATACTGATAGTCTATTCTCAGATGTGACACCATATTCTGAAAATGGATATATGCTCAGTGCAGGGAGTAAAGCCTTTTATATAATAGTAGCTAGCTAGCTATGGTAGCTACCATCCTTTGAACATCCACTATATGCCAGGCTCTTATCTCAGTACTTTATATGCATTATCTCATTTAACCGTCGTCAATAATTCTGTGAAGTAAAAAATGTTATCTCTATTTATAGCTGAGGCAACTGTGGTTTAGGGAGTTAAAGTCAGTGGTCTGTGGTGTTACAGCTCTAAGTGATAAGGCTGGGTATCTGACTGCAAAGCCCATGCTCCTACTTGCTATGTAACTCTGCATTAAGCAATGTACCTCTTTTAGTTTTTTAAAGGAAAATTTATGAGATGCTTTGTATTATAGTTTTTCTAACTTCATGTAACATGACCTTTTGTTTTTTAGAACGCTAGCTACATATTGCCTTTTCTCCTTTTTGAAATAGCGTCAATTGTCATTCAGTTGTATCAGTGATATTTTTATATAGAATTATATATTTAGAGAAAGACTTTTCACAAAAATAGTGTTGTTAATTTATAAACTAGAAAACTTAAATTTAGAAGTATCTGATGTTTAAAAGAATCTGGAGTCCATTTACTTGACTAGGTGATTTAGCTGTGCTTATCATATATGGTTTGCATTTGGTCTGTAAAGAAGAGTGTTTGGGAAATAAATGTGTATGAGTCTGCTTCCCTTTTTTTTTTTAATAGCCAACTTTCTTGAGAGAGTTTTTATATTTGTTTCCTTACCTTCCAGTCACTCATTAACCTACCTCAATCTAGTGTCCACTTCCATTATTCTATTGAAATTGCTCTCTACAAAATTGCTTGTGACTCAAGTGGCCACGTAGCCTACGTTTTCCCAGAACAGCCCCAAGTTGTGTCTGTTATTCTGACATAGTTATTAAATAATCCCTTTTACTCTCAAAAGAGTCCCAGTTTGTATGATAAATTATATGATCACCCTTTCTGTGACCTACATGATGAGGAAACCAGTGGCCACACTTTGGACTTTATCTTGCTTGGTTTTCACAGCATTTCACACTGTTGATTCTCAGCTCTTTCTGTGGCCCGCCACTCTTCTCTACTTGTCCTATCAATGTTGCTGTTTCTTGGCATTTGGTCCTGGTATCTCAGCTTTTCTCAACTTTTCCCATTTTTTCTGAAATCATATTACATGGTCTCAGTTGCTTTCTACATGTAGTTCCCTTCTAATGCAGCTAGTCTGTTCTGGAGATTCTTACACAAATTGAATTTTTTAGAAGCTGAATAGCATAGGTAGCATTGCTAAGATTTTAAAATATAAATGTATTTTTCTAGCAATGAATTACATTATCTCCAAGCTAAGGTCTAAAACTAACTATCTCTAGCAGCCTTCAAGCTTTGCCATGGTAGATTTTTTTTCTTCTTTCAGTAGTAGCATAACATTTTATGATATGTATTTACCAGTTTTCTTTTTCTTTTTTTTTTTAAAGATGACCGGTAAGGGGATCTTAACTCTTGACTTGGTGTCATTAGCACCACGCTCTCCCATGTGAGCTAACCAGCCATCCCTATATAGGGATCCAAACCCGTGGCCTGGGTGTTATCAGCACCACACTCTCCCAAGTGAGCCGCTGGTCGGCCCTATATTTACCAGTTTTTTAAGAGTACCATAAGCTTTCTTCATTTTTACAGTAAGAGTGTTAGAATGAGCTTTAAATATATTGAACTATTCATAACTAACCACAGATATTACAACAGGATTTCTGTATTTTCTTTTTATTTTTCCTCTATCTAGCCTTTGCTTAAATTGTCACTAGACAATATTTTAAAATTTATCTATAATCTTACTAAATATAGAAGGTGATAAAAATGAAAATTCACATGACAACAGCAACAACTGAAGACTAAAAGGAAAAAAATCCTTCTAGTAGTATGTGATCCCTACCTTATACCTTTACTTTGTTATATTTGTTTCTATACCACACTACTTTGTGATTCCAAACATAGCTCATAATTTTGCACGCCCCTGAAATTTTACAATTTGTCTTATGAAGCAGTCTGTGTAAAATGGAATTTACAACCATGTGTTGCATAATTTCTGTAGATGCTAATAATCCCAGATTGATCTTCTGTCCTACATATCAAACAACTTATTGAGCTATAGTCTTTGGATGTTTATAAGTATCTCAAACACAGTGTCCACAGCAAAAACTCATCATCTCTCTATCAAGCTGGTTTCTTTTCCATTATCTTTGTGTGTGGGGGTGTATGTGTGTGTGTATATGTGTATGAACATGTGAGCATGTGTTTTGATACCACTGTCTAACCATCTAAACAGTTGCCCAACCTAAAAACCTAGGAATCATCTTTGACTTCTTTTTAACTCCTTGTATATATAGTAAACATTACCAACTCTGTCATTTAAACCTTCTCTTCATCTCTGTGTCTTTATGCCCTGATCATTGTTCAAGCCATTGCCATCTCTAGGCCTGTTATCTCAAGTCATCACCACCTTCCTTCAGTCACTCTCCACACTATACATCTGATCACGTTTCTCTCTTTAAACTCCCCGGTGGCTTGCCATTCTCTTCGCATGAACTCCAGACTCCTAAAGCTGATTCATAAGGTCCTATACCCTCATTTGTACTACCCACCTTCTGCATTCTTTGTCCCAGTGATTCCAATCTTCTTATATACTGCTCCCTCTACCTAGAACAACATTTGCTCCCTACTCTCTAGTTTATCTGGTTAATCATAATTCCTGGTTCATTTCATAGATCTCAGTTTAAACCACACTTACTCAGGAGAGTCTTTTCTTGAAATTTAGACTAGCTTTATTTGTTCTTATAACTCCCTTTACTTTTCCTATTATAGCTCTTATCGCACTCTGTCTTCTTAGATGTTAATCTCAGTGCGGGGAGAGAGAGAGACCATGTAAATCTTGATTTATTTACCACTTTATTTTCAGAGTTTAGTAGAATACCTGACCCTTAGTAGGTGGTGAGTAAATATTTGTCAATGAGTGAATTTCATTTAACACTGAATCATTGCTCTCTAATCTGTAGTGAGCAAAGTACCAGTTTGGGTAAAAGTAAAAAAAGTATAAAATCACTTTATTGCATTAAAGATTCCAATGCATTTTCCACAAGAACAAGTAGTATTTAAAGCAGTGTGGAAAATGGTGATTTTGATTAATTATATTCTGCTTATTCATCCTCTGGTTTCAATTAAATAGAACAGTGATTCTCAATATTTTATTAAGAAATTTTTTTAAATCTCAATATTTTTCAGCATCAGTATCAATGGTTCACTGGCTCACAGTGACAGTAGTTGTCAGTCGGGGGTGCTTTTCAGAATCTCAGGTGTAGATAATTTGCAAAAGGCCCCTCACTCCCTCATTCAGTTATGACATCTCTCATTCATTGAGAAGCACTGAAAGAGAGCATACTTAACTTCAGTGGGTACTGTTCTTATATATTGTTAAACTTATGAGTAGGGTAAAGTAATTCCATGGAGTGAAACCTAAATTTAGTGTGTGGAAATTAAGAAGTACAGTAGAGGCCCTCTTTACTGATGAGTTTGACAAGTGGTTAGTTGAAAAAGTTGGTTAAAGTGAGGAATCATTAAAAAATGGTGCATATGTTCCTTAAACATTATGTTTTTAACACAGAAATGCGTGTTTATTCTCCAATATTTTAATTTTGGACAAAGCATTTTCAGGATATGGTTTCCTTGGCTGGAGTTCTCTCTCATTTTATATATACCACATCTGTAAAGCATCATCTGTGAATTCCAATTTCTGTCTTTAAAAGTAGAGTTAGAATATGAGGACACGTCAAAAGTTTGTGGAAAAACGGAATTAAAAGATAATACTGTACTGGCCAGCTGCCAAAAAAAAAAAAAAAAAAAAAAAAAAAATTTTTTAATGAATTTTTTGAAGACCCCTTGTATAAAGATCTTTGTGAAGCAGTCTGAGTGTAAAATATTTGTAGGCTTTTAAGATTTTTCTGCTCCAAGTTTTTTTAGCTTTTTTCTTCTGGCATTTATTTTTACTTATTTTTATTGTCTCTCAAAAGCATATGATCCAGGTTCTGTAATACCTCTTTATGTGTTCATATTTCTTTAGTTCATATGCTTTTGATTTAAATTTTATAATTATGACAAAAAGACAAATTAGTATGAATAGAAACAAAAATCGACTCTGGGTAACCACATACTTCTCCTTGTGTACTAGGGAACAGGTTGATAGCCTTGAGCATTCCATGTATTAATGGGTATTATACTGTTTTACAGTGGGAACAGAGGGTTCCTTAGTCCAGTAAATAAATTATGTTGGAATGGATTAAGAGAGCTAATACATATATATTAATAATTTTTAATGATAAAAATTTTGTACAAACCTAATTTTTCGCTTCCAACAGTGTATTTAATTTTTGAGTATTTTTTTTTAAGGTTTAAGAAATTTATGTATGTTTTTTCTTTTATCTTTGAAATACTATTTGCTAAAAAAATTATATTTATATATACTTTGAATAGAAGAAAGCAATAAATATATGTCATTTGAAATTATACAGATTTGATAAGATGGAATGAGATTAATCTAGGGATAAAAATCTTTTATTGATTGTAACTGAAAATATTGCATTATATCATTAGAGTCAAGAAAATAAGGTTTTATAAACATATAGCTAGCTCAATATTAAGTAATATATTGGACATGTAGTATAATTACTGTAATGATGTGCTACATGCTTTATGTTAACATCATTTAATTCCTTTGAGATACCTGTTTTTTTCTATTTTACAAGAGGAAATTGATTCAGGGAGTCTAAATAACATGCCTAAAGCCATATAGGTATCAAATGTTAGGGTGGGGTTTGAATTTACCTGTCTCTGATTCTAGTGTATAATATTCTGTATCTTTGGTAAAGCTTTTTTTAAAAAAAAAAAAAAAACTTATTTTGGGGCTATATGTGTCTTTTTTAGATGAAGAAAATAGTTTACATGTGGTAGTGAACTGTGGAGAAGCATTACTGAAGAATAACACTTATTGGCCTCTTGTTAGCGATTTTATTAATATTCTTTCTCATCAAAGTGTGGCTAAGAGATTTTTGGAGGACCATGGTTTGTTGGTTACATGGATGAACTTTGTATCTTTCTTTCAAGGTATGAATTTTATGTTTTTTGCTAATTTTTTTTTTTGTTTACCAAATGCCTAATGCTAAATTATTAAATGCTAATTAAAATATAATAACAGCATTCAGGTTACACATGAAATGTCTTATTTTAATTAATTGTTATTTGTAAGTACTTAATAAATTGTTCATGAAAGCATATCATGGAGTTAGGAAAAATATCAAAATGTTAAAAAGGAAACAGGAGTATAATATTTTTAACATTTTAAAGCATTAAACTAGAAATGTGAAATCTATTTTCCAAGAAAGATTCATAAGACTTTGATGAAAATTTTAACTAACATCAATTAAAATTGTTTTGACTTTCTTTTTTTTTTTTTCCTTTTTGTCTTTTTACTGACCGGTAATGGGATCGCAACCCTCGGTGTCGCACCCGCACCGGGGACCGGCAATGGGATCACAACCCTCGGTGTTGCGCCCGCACCGCGCTCAACCAGTGAGCGGGAACCGGTCTCCACATGGGATCCGAACCCTCGGCGGGAGCGCCGCTGTGCTCCCAGGTGGCGCACTCTCCAGTGCGCCACCAGGCGGGCCCATTAACTTTTAAGAAGTCAGTATATGATGAGACTGACGAGAAAGGTTGAGGTCTTTGAAGATATAAACCACAATGAAAAGTTTAGGTGTCTTTTCTGGTTTATTCTCTTGAACCAGATTTGTTTCTTTACTTGTTCACGGTTTAGTGGCGCACTCTCCAGTGCGCCACCGGGCCGGCCCATGTTTTGACTTCCTTATTTAAAGATATTAAATTACGTTATGTGAGAGGCAATTCACTAAGTGTCTCTAAGAAAGCCTAGTTTGTAAAAAAAATTGTAAAAGGACTAGGTTATTTCATTTTTAATAATTTACTTATTTCTCTACATACTATGTCATTTATACCATTTGTGTGCATAACAATGCATTTGATATGGGGAAATGTTTTACTTGAGTTTTAATCTGAATGCATGCTTCCATTTGACAAGGTTTATATCTGCTTTAATTTTTGCAAGGAATGAACTTAAACAAGCGAGAACTAAATGAGCATGTGGAATTCGAGTCTCAGACTTATTATGCTGCCTTTGCTGCTGAACTTGAGGCCTGCGCACAGCCAATGTGGGGGCTCTTATCACATTGTAAAGTTAGGGTATGTTGGAAATATTTTTGTTAACTTCTGTATATACTTTCAAAATAATTAAGAAAAAGATTTGTGAAGACGTTGTTTTGTTTACGCTTATATAATGTGCAATGTTTAATATTTGAATTCAGCTTTGTGAAAGCTGACCCAAGACAGTAATTTTTATTCTTAGGCATGTTGGAATTCATTGGAATTCATTTATATTATCAGATTTTCCCAGACTACCCCTATTATGAATAGTCTTTGGAACTTCATAAGTTTCCACATTCATCTTTACTGTTTCATTTTACCCATTATCAGTTGCCTAATGCTTCTTGTCTTTCAAGGGGTAGGGTAATCCTCAGTAAAGTTTATATTTTTGCTATTACAAGCATAAAATCAGTATAAATTTCACACAACTTCCAGTTGTTGACATAGATTATAAAGCAGGCTGGATAAGATTTTATAGTGGAAATATTTGGAAGCCCTGGGTTCTAGTCTTGTCTCTGCCTCTTTCTATTTGGGTGACTTGGTCAACTCATTTAAAACTCTTCGAACTTCTCAGTCTGTATTCTTATCCTTTTATAAACAAAATGAAACAAAAGGGAAATGGCACAGCAAAGCCTGCACTTCCTTACAGGTCATTATGAGGCTCTCTTTCACCTATCCTTTAAATATGTGTGTTCCTTTAAACTGATTTGTATTTTCTCCCATGAGTTCAGCTATTCTCTAAATGCAGGGATAGAATGGATGCAGCAGGATTAAGAGTAAATAGATCAATTAAGATGCTGTGATAAATTGATCTCACTTATATGTGGAATCTAAAAACGTCAAACTTATAGAAGTAAAGAATAGAATAGTGGTTATCAGGCTAGGGATAGGGGACTGGGAAATGGGAGATGTTAACCAAAGGGTAGAAAGTTTCAGCTAGACAGGAGAAATAACTTTTCAAGATCTATTGCACAGCACGGTGACGATAGTTAATAATAATGCATTATTGCTATAAATTGCTCAAAGAATAGATTAAAAATGTTCTCACTACAAAAAAAAATAAGTTTCTGAGGTGATGGATATATTAATTAGCTTGTTTTTTTTTTTTTTTTTTTTTTTTTTCTTTTGTCTTTTTCCGTGTCCGGCAACGGATCGCAACCCTCAGTGTTGCCCCCGTACCGGACCGGGGACCGGCAACGGGATTGCAACTCTCGATGCTGCTCCCGCGCCTCGCTCAGCCAGTGAGCAGGAACCGGTCTGTATGTGGGATCCGAACCCTCGGGCGGGAGCGCCGCCGCGCTTCCCAAGCGGCACACCATCCAGTGCACCACCGGGCCGGCCCTTAATTAGCTTGTTTTAATCATTCTGCAATGTATACATGTGTCAGAACATCACATTGTACCCCAGAAATATATACAGTTATTATCTGTCAATTAAAAAAAAAGATGCTACAATTTAAACATGAAATCCAGGTAGGATATTCAAGATGTATTCTGGATGTTCAAGATGTGTTTTGGGGGTAGAATCAACAGGCTTGGTGATGGATTGTGTTACTGATGAGGGCGTGAGAGAGAGAGACTTTTGGGTAACTATGTATGGAAGTAATATTCTCAGAGGTGGAAAAGACTGATAGAAAAGCAAGTTTAAAGAAATCAGAATGAGTTTTATATATGTTAAGTTTGAGATTCCTATGAAACATCTAAGTGGAAATAGTGAATAGGTAGTTGGATATATGAGTCCCATGCTCAAAAGAGAAGTCTGGACTGAGGTTACAATTTCTAGACCCTTTGGCATATAGGTGGTATTTATCATCAGGGTGCAGTATGAGATCAAATAGGGAGAGAAGAGGTGTGAATCCTAAAGAGGAAAGTTAGAAGATTGCCGTGTTATATAAGTCAAAATAAGACAGTGATTCTGCAGATGGGTTGATATGGTATGGACATGAAAAGATCAATATTTTAGGAGGGTTATTCTGACAACTACGTTTAGGGTGAATTTGGATTATGAGGCTGGGTTTATGTTTATCACTATGATAATGAGAAATCATTGTTTCCAGGCAGTAGTTTACTTTTCAGCTTTGAAGGCCAGAATTACAATGTGTAATGGTTCCCTTAATCTAAGAAGTGAAGAGAACAGAGAGAAAACAGGCTTATATTGGCCCTGCAGTATTTGAGAGAGAAATTTCTCAGAGGAGCATCACGTTCCAAGACAAAATGTTCTCTTGATGAGCACCTATGCCAGACATTGTGCTAGGCACTTTACATATATTTTCATCTAATCCTCAGAGCATCTCCTGTAAAGTGCATAGTAGCAGCCTTTTCTTTCAGAGCTTCAGTAACTTGCGTACATTAATGTAGCTACAAATGGAAGTTCAATTTGAAAGCAAATCTTTCTGATTTCAGAACCAGTGCTTTTTACTACTTAGCTATTATTGTCTTTTTTTTTAGAATTTTTGAGTTTATTGTGCACACAGACAAGCAAAAAAACAGTTTGCAAACTGGGAGACCTTAAACTGAAAAATAGCATGCAGTCTCTGTAATTGACTCTTAAGAATGTCAAGAGCTTTTTAGCAGCAGCACTGTCGTGTTTCAGAAATGTAAACTAAAAGAAATATTATTAAAGTAAAAAGATGCTGTTTCTCTGTATACATTCTCTACTATATAAAACTAAAGGATGAAGCAATATAAAAGGTCACTTTGCTTGATAAGTTATTATCTTTGTATGATTGCCTTGAATGCTGTTTGATTCTTGCAAATATTAGGGCTACTAAAGTAATACTTCCCAGATAGCTTAGCTGGTAGAGCATCAGACTTTCTTTTTTTTTCCTTTTTTGTCTTTTTTTTTTACTGACCGGTAACGGGATCGCAACCCTCGGTGTCGCACCCGTACCGGGGACCGGCAACGGGATCGCAACCCTCGGTGTTGTGCCCGCGCCGCGCTCAGCCAGTGAGCGGGAACCGGTCTCCACATGGGATCCGAACCCTTGGCAGGAACGCCGCCGCACTCCCAGGCGGCGCACTCTCCAGTGCGCCACCGGGCCGGCCCAGAGCATCAGACTTTCAATACCAGATTAATAGCAGGTAGATTGGATAAAGGGATAACACATTTCTAGAATTTTATCAACTTTTGCTTTCTGAGGGGAAAAAATAAATAGCAAAATCTTTAACTAGTGGCAACTTTAAGGTACTGCAGACTTGATAGAAGAATTTGGTCTTGACTCTTTGGATCCCTTAACTACTTGTCAGGCATAGTGCTAGACTATGACATGTAGAGCAATTTATGTACATTTTTTCATTTGCTTCTTCATAACAGTACTGGGAGATGTAGGTAGTGTTATGCCCATTTTTACATATGGAGAAACTGAGACTCATAAAATTTCAGCAATAAATTCATAAAACTAGTAAGTAGTAAGTCAGTGTACATACTGAATTTTTGGGGGTGGGGGTGGTGGTGGGGATATGGTAGAGCGATGATCTGAACATGATTATCAAATATGCTGTATTTAGGAGTGCAATTAACTGGTCACCTGTATAAAGACTCTTTATACATACTTGTCAAATTGTTCTCCAGAAGGATTGTGGCAGTTTACATGTGTGCTAAGAGCATATAATGGTACCCTGTTGCCCACACCCTTGACAAAATGGGAGAACACTTGGTTTTAAAACTTCTTTTATCCATGATTTATCTGCCATTTTAGTTTGGTTATGGCAGATTTTTTATGGTAATTTATAAGTGCCATTAAATTTTTTTCTGTGAGAGGTGGGGAAAATAATGTGTACATAATATTTTTATAAAGATAAATCTCATATAGGATAGATTAAACAGGGTGAGACTGTTGGCAAGGTGATCAGATGATAAGTGATGTTTGGTGTGGATGATGGTGAGAACCTATATGATAATGTCAAGGAAGAATTGACAGGACATGGAGATGAGCAGGATGAAGGAGATGTCAAGAATGAATGTGAGGCTGGCCAGTTAGCTTAGTTGGTTAGAGTGTGGTGTTGTGACACTAAGATCAAGGGTTGGATTCCTATATAGCTACTTGCCAAAAAAAAAAAAAAAAAAAAAAAAAAGGAATGTGGGACTTTCAGCTGTTTTTTCTAAGGCACAGATAATTTATATAGATAGCTGATATATTTAACCTACTTGACTTTGATGCTACCTGCACTTTTACACTTATACATCTATACCCCAGAATATCTTTTTTAAACCTTTTTATAATTGAGATAAAATTCACTATTTAAACTATTTTATTTATTTATTTTATTTCAACTTCTCAATATACATTGTAGTTGATTTTTGTGTCCCTTTAACTGTTTCTCAACGCCCCCAGTTTCTCCCCTCCTCTGCCAACTACATCACATCCATTCACTTGGCTTAACAAGTTCAAGGAATTGTTGTGATTGTTGTGTCTTCTTCACCCCCACCATTTATTTGTTTCTATATTTATTTATTATTTTTAGCTACCACAAATAAGTGAGAACATGTGGTATTTCTCTTTCTGTGCCTGACTTGTTTCACTTAATATAATTTTCTCTAAGTCCATCCATGTTGTTGTCAATGGTAGTATTTCATTCTTTTTTATAGCTGAGTAGTATTCCATTGTGTAGATATACTACAGTTTCCTTATCCACTCATCTGACGATGGACATTTGGACTGGTTGCAACTCTTGGCTATTGTAAATAGCACTGCAATAAACGTGGGAGTATAGGTATCCCTTCATTATGAGGATTTCCATTCCTCCGGGTATATTCCCAGCAGTGGAATAGCTGGGTCATATAGCAGATCTATCTGTAATTGTTTGAGGAACCTCCATAGCATTTTCCGTAAAGGCTGCACCATTTTGCAGTCATACCAACAGTGTATGAGAGTTTTTCTCTGCAACCTCACCAGCATTTATCATTCTCAGTTTTTTGTATATTAGCCATCCTAACTGGAGTGAGATGGTATCTCAAAGTGGTTTTGATTTACATTTCCCGAATGCTGAGTGATGTGAGCATTTTTTCATGTGTCTGTTGGCCATTTGTATATCTTCCTTTGAGAAATGCCTTTTCAGCTCCTTTGCCCATTTCTTAATTGGGTTATTTGTTTTTTTGTTGTAAAGCTGTTAGAGTTCCTTGTATATTCTGGATATTAATCCTTTGTCAGATGTATATTTTGCAAATATTTTCTCCCACTCTGTTGGTTGTCTTTTCACTCTGTTATTTTGCAAATATTTTCTCCCACTCTGTTAGTTGTCTTTTCACTCTGTTGATTGTTTCTTTTGCTGTGCAGAAGCTTTTTAGTTTGATACAATCCCCATTTGTTTATTTTTCCTTTTGTTGCCTGTGCTTTTGGGGTCCTATTCATGAAGTCTGTACCCACTCCTACTTTCTGGAGTATTCCCCCTATGTTTTCTTTAAGGAGGTTTATTGTTTCAGGATGTATATTTAATTCTTTAATCCATTTTGAGTTGATATTGGTATATCTTGAAAATATGGGTCTAGTTTCATTCTCCTACATATGAATATCCAGTTTTCCCAGCACCATTTGCTGAAGAGGCAGTCTCTTCCCCAGTGTGTAGATTTGGTGCCTTTGTCAAAGATCAGATGGCTGTAGGTGTATGGTTTGATTTCTGGGTTCTCTATTCTATTCCATTGATCCGTGTGTTTGTTTTTATGCCAGTAGTGTGCTGTTTTGGTTATTATAGCTTTGTAGTACAGTTTAAAGTCAGGCTGTGTTATGCCTCCAGTTTTATTTTTATTTTTTTTGCTCAGGATTGCTATGGCTATTTGTGGTCTTTTGTTATTCCTTATAAATGTCTGGATGGTTTTTTCCATTTTTGAGAAAAATGTCATTGGAATTTTGATGGGGATCACATTGAATCTGTTGATCACTTTGGGTAATATGGACATTTTCACAATGTTAATTCTTCCAATCCAGGAGTATGTGATATCTTTCCATCTTCTTGTGTCCTCTTCAATTTCTCTCAACAGTGGTTTGTAGTTCTCTTTGTAGAGATTTTTCACATCCTTGGTTAACTCTCTTGCTAAGTATTGTATTTTTTTGGTGGCTATTGTAAATGGGCAGGCTTTCTTGATTTCTTTTTCTGCATGTTCGCTGTTGGAGTATAGAAATGCTACTGATTTTCGTGTGTTGATTTTGTATCCTGGAGCTTTGCTGAAATCATTTATCGACTCAAAGAGTTTTTTTGTAGAGGCTTTAGGCTGTTTGATATATAGGATCATGTCATCTGCAAACAGGGACAGGTTGAGTTCATCTTTTCCAATCTGGATGCCCTATATTTCCTTCTCTTCTCTGATTGCTTTGGCTAGTACTTCCAACACTATGTTGAATAGGAGTGGTGAGATTGGGCATCCTTGTCTAGTTCCTGTTCTTAAGATGTTGTTCAAGATGATATCGGCAGTAGGCTTATCATATATGGCTTTAATTGTGTTGAGATACTTTCCATCTATACCTAACTTGTAGAGAGTCTTTATCATGAACAAATGTTGAATTTTGTCAAATGCTTTTTCAGCATCTATAGAGATGATCATATGGTTTTTGTCTTTGATTTTACTGATGTGGTGTATCACATTTATTGATTTGCGTATGTTGAACCAACCTTGCATCCCTGGTATGAATCCCACTTGATCATGGTGTCTAATTTTGTGTATGTGTTGCTGCATTCTGTTAGCTAGTATTTTATTGAGGATTTTTGTGTCTATATTCATCAAGGATATTGGCCTGTAGTTTTCTTTTTTTGTTGTATCTTTGTCTGGTTTTGGTATCAGGGTGATGTGGGGGGCATAGAATGAGTTTGGGAAAATGGCTTCTGTTTCAATCTTTTGGAATAGTTTGTAGAGAATTGGTATCAATTCCTCTTTGAAGGTTTGGTAGAACTCTGCTGTGAACCCATCTGGTCCTGGGCTTTTCCTTGTTGGGAGCCTTCTGATAACAGTTTCAATCTCTTTTGTTGTTATTGGTCTGTTCAGATTTTCTGTATCTTCTTGGCTCAGTTTTGGTAGTTTGTATGTGTCCAGAAATTTATCCATTTCTTCCAGATTTTCAAATTTGTTGGCATATAGTTGTTTATAGTAGTCTCTAATGATTCCTTGTATTTCAGAGATATCAGTTGTAATACCACCTTTTTCATTTCTAATTTCTGTTATTTGGATCTTCTCTCTTCTTAGTTAGCCTTGCTAAAAGTTTGAAAAGTTTGTCAATTTTATTTATCTTTAAAAAAAAAACAAGTTTTTTGTTTCGTTGATCTTTTGTATCATTTTTCAGGTTTCTATTTCATTTTGTTCTGCTCTGATCCTAATTATTTCTTTCCATCTGCTAACTTTGGGTTTGGGTTGTTCTTGTTTTTCTAGTTCTTTAAGGTGAAGTGTTAGGTTGTTTACTTGCCATCTTTCCATTCTTCTGAAGTAAGCCTTTAATGTGATAAATTTCCCTCTTAGTACTGCTTTTGCAGTATCCCACAGGTTTTGGTATGATGTGTCATTGTTTTCATTAACTTCAAGAAATTTTTTGATTTCCTGTTTAATTTCTTCTTGTACCCGTATGTCATTAAATAGGCTGTTTAATTTCCATGTGTTTGTATAGTTTCCAGAGTTTCATTTGTTATTGATTTCTAATTTTAATCCAACGTGATCTCAAAAAATACATGGAATAATTCCAATTTTTTTGAATTCATTGAGACTTGCTTTGTGACCTAACACGTAGTCTATCCTGGAGAATGTTCCATGTACTGATGAGTAGAATGAATATTCTGAAGTTGTTGGATGGAATGTTCTGTAGATATCTGTGAAGTCCAATTGGTCTAAAGTGTTGTTTAGATCTTGTGTTTCTCTATTGATTTTTTGCTAGGTGATCTGTCCAATTATGAGATTGGGGTGGTCAGGTCCCCCACTAATATGTTGTTAGTGTCTATCTCATTCTTTCGGCCTAATAGTGTTTGCTTTATAAATCTGGCTGCTCTGATGTTGGGTACATGTATTTTCATGATTATTATTTCTTCCTGATGGATAGATCCTTTTATCATTATGTAGTGGCCTTCTTTATCTCTTTTTATGTTTTTTGGTTTAAAGTCTGTTTTATCTGATATAAGACTAGGTATTACAGCTCATTTTTCATTTCTATTTGCATGGTATATCTTTTTCCATCCTTTCACTCAATCTATGTGTGTCTTAACAGGAGATGGGAGTCTCTTGAAGGCAGTATATTTTTGGGTCCATTAATTCAGTCTTTGGTCTTTTTAATTCAGTCAGTCAGTCTTTGTCTTTTGAGTGGGAAATTTAATCCTTTTACATTTAGAGTTATTATTGAAAGGTATTGATTTACTCCAGTGTTTTACTGATTTTTGTTTAGATGTCTTAAGTATCTTTTGTCCCTTCTTTGTGATTTTGTTTGTCTTCTGCATTTGTTGGTTTCTTGGGGTGGTAGATAACCAATTTTTTCCCTGTATTGTTAGCACTTTTGTTTTACTGGTGGATATTGTTCTTTCTTGAGTACTCGTGGCAGTGATGGTTGTTTTTCAGGTACCAAACCCAGTACTCCCTTGAGAATTTCTTGTAAGGCTGGTCGTGTGGTAGCGAACTCCTGCAGTTTTTGTTTGTCTGAGAAATATACTATTTTCCTTCATTCTGGAAGAATAGCCTTGCTGGGTAAAGTATTCTTGGCTGGCAATTTTTGTCCTTTACTATTTTGAATATATCACCCATTCTTTTCTGGCTTTTAGTGTTTCTGATGAAAAGTTTGATGTTAGTCTGATTGGAGCTCCCTTATTTGGGCTTCCCTTATGTGGCTTAAATGGGCTCCCTTATGTGGCTTCTCTCTTGTAGCTTTTAAGATTCTCTCTTTGTCTTTGAGTTTTGCCAGTTTGACTATAACATGCCATGGAGACCTTTTTGGGTTGAATATGTTTGGGGATCTTTGGGCCTCCCGAGTCTGAAGATCTGTGACTTTCCCTAAACCTGGGAAGTTTTCTGCTATTATTTTGTTGAATATGTTTTCAATGCCATTTCCTTTTTCCTCCCCTTCTGGAATACCCTGATTCAGATATTTGAGCACTAATCTCTCTTAGATTTTCTTTGTTTTTTAAATTCCTTTTTTTGGTCTGCCTGTGTTAACTCAAACAGCCCATCTTCCAGGTCAGAAATTCTCTATTCTACTTGTTCTAGCCTGCTGGTTAAACTCTCTGTTGTGTTTCTTATTTTGTTGAATGAATCCTTCAGCTCCAGAAGCTCTGCTACATTCTTTTTCAGGGCATTGATTTCTTTGTACATTTCTTCTTTCAGGTCCTGTATATTTTTTCTCATTTCATTGTGTTGTCTAACTGAGTTTTCTTGAATCTCATTTAGTTTCCTTAGAATTGTTGCTCGAATTTCCTTGTCAGTCATTTCAAGGACTTCCTGATCTATAGGATCTAGAGCTTGAGAGTTATTATTTTCCTTTGGAGGTGTTGTACTTTCTTGATTTTTCATATTTCTGATATCTTTCATTTGGCGTTTAGTCATTGTGGCAGGAGGTATCATGGTCCACTCGTTCCACCCTGACGTCTGGCCTGGATCCTGAAGGGACTGCCAATTCTGGGCAGTGGGGACTGGCCTGTGCCGGAGGTCCCACTGAACCTTCCTGTTCTGGCATGGCTAACTCAGGGTGTGTTGGCCCAGTGGCTCTTGGGCAATGCTGGGTGGTGGAGACTGGCCTGGGCTGGGAGTCCTGTGGTGCCTGCCTGTTCTGGCATGTCTGACTTGGGACTTGTAGGCCCAGTGGCTCTCAGGCCTCTCTAGGTGGCAGGGACTGGCCTTGGCTGGGGATCCCCTGCCTATTCTGGCACAGCTGACTTGGAGTGTGTGGGCCCAGCGGCTCTCGGGCCTCTCTGGGTGGTGGGGACTGACCTGGCTGGGGATTCTGCAACACATGGCTCCTGCCTGGTCCAGTGTGGCTCTCGGGCCTCTGGTTGTTGCTTTTTAATAGTTGTAAATTAGTTGATTTGTGGGAGAGAGTGATGCTAGGAACCATCTGTTCTGCCATCTTGACTGGAAGCTCCTTTTTAAACTATTTTAAAGTGTACAATTCAGTAGTTTATAGTATATTCACAAAACGTTATAACCATTACTACTATCCAATTCTGGAGCATTTCTTTCACTCCCCCAAAGAAGCCACATACCTCCCAATTCCAATCTCCCCTCATCCCCTGGAAACCACTAATCTACTTTTTGTCTCAATGAATCTACCGAATCTAGACATTTTGTATAAATAGAATCCTATGATATGTGACCTTTTGTGTCTGTGTGTCTGGCTTCTTTTACTTAATGTACTACTTTCAATGTTCAGCTATGTTGCAGCGTGTGTCAGTACTTCATTCTTTTTTTATGAATGGCTAAATAATATACCATTATATGGCTATTCCACATTTTATTTGTCCATTCATCAGTTGATGGATATTTGGGTTGATTCCACTTTTTGACCACTATGAATAATGCTGCTGTGTACATTTGTGCACAATTTTTGTGTGAACATAGGTTTCAAATATCTTGAGTATATAGCAGTGGAATTGCTTGGTTATATGGTAGCTCTATGTTTAACTTACTGAGGAACTGTAAACTATTTTTCAAAGCAGCTGTGCCATTTTACATTCTCATCAGTGATGTATGAGTCTTCCAATTTCTTTTTTTTTTTTGTCTTTTGTCTTTTTCCGTGTCTGGCAATGGATCGCAACCCTCAGTGTTGCCCCCCTGTACCGGACCGGGGACCGGCAACGGGATTGCAACCCTCGGTGTTGCTCCCGCGCCTCGCTCAGCCAGTGAGCGGGAACCGGTCTGTATGTGGGATCCGAACCCTCGGGCGGGAGCGCCACCGCGCTTCCCAAGCGGCGCACTTATCCAGTGCGCCACCGGGCCGGCCCGAGTCTTCCAATTTCTCCACATCCTTGCTAACATTTTTTAGTTTAGATTTTTAAAATTATGACCTTCCTAGTAGGTGTGAAATGGTTTCTTATTATGGCTTTGATTTGAAATTTCCCATGATGTTGAGCATCTTTTCATGTGGTTATCAGTCATTAGTATATTTTCTTGAGAGAAATGTCTGTTCAAATCCTTTATCCATTTTTTTAGTTAGAGAGTATATCATGATTTATATTTTTACTTAACTTAAAACTTGCCTATTTCAGTGGATTCATTTTATCATAAAACAGTGTAATTGTCTTTTACAATACTCTTATTTCAGCGTACACACACTTAGCATTTCATCTTTGATATTCTGTTGCAAACCAAGATATTCACAGGCTACTTGAAGTCCTCATAGGTCCTGTCCTCCTGTATGAAAAAATTTTTTTAATTTTTAAAAATTTTATCTTGTAAAATATACATAACATACAATTTATTACTTTACCCACTTTTAGGTGTACCATTTAATGACATTAAGTACATCCACAATGTTGTGCGACTATCACACTATTCATTTCCAGTATTATATCTTCAGCCTGAAAGAAACTCTGTACCCATTAAACATTAGGAAAGTTATAATGTTTTGGGGATCTCTTGAAATGGGACCCAATTTAAATCTACTTAAAATCTATTTCAGCTTTGATTCATTTTTAGGAATATATTATACAAAAGGAGGCATATTGTGTTCTTTAATTTTCATATTTATCACTTGTTACTATTAGTTTGTAAAGCGTTGATTTCTTGAAATGGCAAATATAGTGGTTATCTTAAAAATATACATTTTACCATTATATATACAATGCATATTATTATTATATAAAGGATACTTCAAAAAGTTTCTGGAAAAATTGAATTAAAAGATAATATGAATCTTTCTATGAACTTTGAAGATTCCTCATATTACATACAATTTGATGTTGAAAATATGTGTTTATATAGTATAAAATTTATATAACTTATTATTTTAGGAAACTCAAGACTATACCCGAAATGTTGTTAGATATTGCCTAGAAGCTCTTCAGGACTGGTTTGATGCTATTAACTTCGTAGATGAGGTATGTATATTTTTGATATATGTAAAAGCATTTAAGAAAAGGAATGTTCGATCTCATGTAATGTTGAAAATAATATCTTTTCATGGGATAAGGGAAAGAAGTCAGAATGAACATAATGTTATTAGGCTTTAAAAAAAGAAGTTGAGAGGGGAGACCAGTTCTTTGACATTTAGGAGATTCCAGAGTGCACTTAATCATGTTTGCTTATTTCCTAGAGAAGGGGGCGTAATTTCTTTTTTCATTATTAAGCTTATATGTCTCATTATTGCTCAGGAGTGAAAATTAGTTTCAGTTGAAGAGGTAAAAGTGACAGTGGAAATGTGAGTAAGATAGGGGAAATTAATGGAAAGGATATGACAACTTTAATAATTGGACAGTATTCTTGTAAGAGTATGAACATATGGGTTTGAACAAAGGTAATTGTTATTAATAATGAACTAAGAAGAGTTGGTGCAGGACATGATATGTATGAATTGAACAAGTGATAGTTTTTGTTAGTCAGCCAAGTTTACCATCAGGAGCCTTTTATGCTTCTGACGGTCTATTCCTTTTATGCTGTAGGGTCAGACTATGCCATATGCAGAAGGAAGACCATGTTTCAGACAACTCTACTTAGCCCCCCACTCCACCCCAATCTGATTTCTGAACCCTGGGCAGATAGAACCCCTGCTGTCTTTTGTGTGTGGATGTGTGTATGGAGGGGAGAAAAGTCTTATTTCTTTCCCCCTTATTTAAAAAATTTTTTGACACAATCACAAATGTATTGAAAAGTTGGGAGTACAGAGAACTTTTTTTTTTCTTGAACCATTTGAGAATTAAGCTGTTGACTTGATGTCCCATTACCCCTAAATACCTTAGTGTATTTCCTACAAACTAGGGCATCTCTTATTTAACCAGAATACAACTATAAAAATCGTTAATGTTTTACTGCCATCTAATCCTTGGAACTCATTTATGTTTTACCAGTTGTCCATTATAGCAAAACATTCTGGTCTAGAATCATTTTGTTATCATGTCTCTAGTCTCTTTTTGGAACAGATTCTTAGTCTTTCTTTGCCTTTCAGGACAGTGGCATTTGGAAGGGTACAGACAATTATTTTGTAGAATGTTCCTGAATTTGGTTTGTCTCATGATTAGATTCAGATCATGTATCTTTTTCAGGAATATTACAGAAGTGATGTTGTAGTCTTTTCATTGCATCCTTTCTGGTGGTTTATGTTTGTGTTTATTCCATTACTTACGATGTTTCTTTGACCACTTAATTGTGGTGGTGTCTTTTAGAGTTCTTCACCATAAAGCTACCCTTTTTCTCATTGTAATTAATAAAGTATTTTGTGAAGACTACTTTGAAGCTATGCAGATATGTTTGTTATCTCATTCAATTTTCAATTCATTGATTTATTATCTGTAGTTGAAGAGGTAAAAGTGACAGTGGAAATGTGAATAAGATAGGATTTATAGTTTCTTTTTCATTCAATGGGTTATAATCCATTAATAATATTATTTGATGCTCAAATTGTTTCAGATTTGGCCTGCAGACACCCCTTCAAGATGGTTTCTGTGTCCTTTTCTTTTGCCCCATCAGTCTTTGAGGGTATTTCTGGCATATCTTACAGTTTCCCTTTTCCATTTCTAGAATCAGTCATTTCTTGGATCTCTGGTTACTTTTGGTGGAGAACAGTGTTTAGAAAACAAAATCTAGATGCTAGGTTTGCTCATTGCTATTGGGGTATCACTGCTCCCAGGCCCTAAATGAACAGAGGTTAGGAATATATGTATGTATATACATATACATATTTGCATCTGTATTTATTTTTCTATCTCTATATAGTGAAAGCTGTGTGTGTGTGTAGCCAGTCTCTCATCTCAGTTGCCTCTTTCCCCTGTATAGATACTGTCTTCTCCTTGCTTTGCCTCTGAGTCCTCATCCTGTCCCACTCTCCCCCACACATGGGCACACTCCTCATGCCACTTAGGCTCTAACTCTCCACCTTGGACTGCCCTTCTCTGAAGAAGTCCTTATCCCTCTATTTGTGCTTTGGACTCTCACACCAGGTTTTTCCTCTTTCTGGATGCCTTCCTCATCCTGCTTTGGCTCTGATGCCCTGTATTGGGCCCTTTACACCTGTGGATAACCTCCTCACCCTGCCTGAATTTTGATTCCTTATTCCAGGCTGGGCCCCTGTATCATGGTTCTCTCTACCTCAGTCATGCTCTGATTACCTATCGTAGGTCAGTCCCCACGTGGAGTTCCTCTTTACCCAGATTGGCTCTGACACACTACATGGGGCTGCCCTGCTATGTGAGTGCCTTTTTGACTCTGCTCATTTCTGATTCCCTATGCCAGGTCATACCCCCTATGTTAAGAGTCACACACCCACTTCTGTGGATGCTCTTTTCACCCTGAGCAACTTCTGACATCTCACCTGCCTAGTTACCCTCCTCAGCCTGGCCTCTGACATCCCTCTTCTGGCTTCTCACCTGTAGATGCCTATTTTGTCCCACTCCCTCTTAAGTTCCCGAAGCCTTTAAGAATGAATTGTTCACGAAGAGAAGTCTCCTCTATTATCTTTAACTCTAATCCTTCCTGCTCCGTATTAATTTCTCTTTCACCACTGATCACCTGTCCTCCAACATTGCTCTTAGCCTTCAACCTGGATTTTGTTCATTTGGATTCTAAGTATGCCTTCACCAAATCACTTTGATTCTTAGCCTTGCCTAATTGTTGGTCTTTAAGCTTAAACTTTTTTATATAAATGGTAATGAGTCAGTCTTCAGAAAAAACATTCTCCAGTCTCCACAGAGCTCCATCCTACTTTCAACCTGCTTTACTACTTTTTTAATCCCATACAGGATTAGTCCCTCAGCTGGAGCTTTAACTTTTCTCAACCCACTTCTCATTGGTAGTTGAAACTTTAGGAATTATTTTTGTTGAAGTTTCAACAATTATTAGCATTGCTAAAACAACAAGAAGATTGGGGGGGGGGAATTATATTATACACAGAGGATTATATAGTAAACGATATCAAATTAATACATGGTTGGAATCATGAGTTAAAGGACAATTAGAATCATGTATGATATACAGAGCATCTGAACTCAAGGAAATAGTATATTTATTTTTCACGCAGAAATATTATTAGGAAGACAATGAATGTTGAAAAGAATTTAAATTGATTTTTAATAGAAGAGAAAAGAAGTATAGAATGTAAGGAATTAAACAATATGGTATGTTTTTATATGGGATTTAAAATTTCTTATTATCCCCCCTTTTTTGTAGGTGTGAAGTGGAGATGCAGAGATATTAAATGACTTGCCTATACTTATGTAGCAAATTACTTTTAGTTGTGGGCCAAGAGCCCAAATTTCTCAACTCTTTACCTGGTAGTGTTTTACCTATATTGGTTGTTGGCAGTGGAAAAAACTTCAGAGTGAGGCAGATTTGAGTGTAAATTGTGTCTCTGCCACAATCTAACACCTATGTGACCTTGGATAGATTTTTAAAAGTTTTATTTTTTATATATTTTAACATTGTTGAGCCCATTTCCTCATCAGTTGAGGATAATAATATTAACCAATGAGGATTGGCTAAGAGGCACATATTACATGTGTAATAAATATTAGTTCTTCCATCCTTTTGGGTGGATAGTGGAAGTTATTATGGTCATTTAGTACAGATTAAGCAAATAATATATTTTAAACTGGATTAAGCCAAATCTGTCATATAGAAATGGGATGGAATAAATTTTCCTGTAAGGTAGGCCATTTAAGAATCCCCAAATACATGAATATCATGTAGGGCAATGATTGTGAATATGTAGCAGGGTGCTTTGACTAGAGTCCTAATTAGAGGAAAGTAGAATATGTGTCTATCCAGCACATATTTATTGAATGTTTACTATGTTGTAAACATTGGGGATGCAGTGATGAAACAGTCCCTGATTTAAGGAAGTAGAAGACAAGTAGATGGTTAATTTGATGACAGTGCTTCCTTGAAGTTGTGACCAGGTGCTATGGGGGAGGGCAGAAGGGAGCATCTGATTTAGCCTGAAGGACTTAGGTAAAGCTTCCTAGTAGAAGTGTCAATCAGCAAAATTTTAAAGATTGTTAACCCAGTGAGGGAAGGAATGTGTATAGCATTTGTGGCAGAGGGAATAGCATGTACAAAGGCAGATAAGCTTGGTAGGTTAGGGGCACTACTTGTGGTACATGAGTTTATGTGACAGGAGATGAGGCCGGAGAGGTAAGCCATGTCTTCTCCTGAGTTGGAAGCTTATCAGAGGGTTTTAGGTCATAGGGAGTCTTTAAAAGATTGTGAATGGAGGAAGTTCAAGATTAAATTAATGTTTTAGTAAGGCTACCTTCTGGCAGCATATAGAAGTTTAAACAGAGGGGAGATATGTTGGTCAAGATCCTTTTGAATGCAAGGGGAAATAAGACCAATTTGAAGCAGGGATAATTTATTATGGGTACAGAGGGGTGTTGTGGGGCACCCTGGCCTCAGGAATGGACTAAAAAGCTGGATAGGAACTCCTGTCTCTTGCCTTTGCTTTGTCCTGTGTATTTGCTTCATGTTTTTCTTCCCTTTCTGTGCATCTTTGCCCACGTGGTGAAGTACTGCTTTCTTATGATTACCTAATTTAAAATTTTAGGCATACTCCAAGATTGTCTGCAAATGTCTGTGAATCCCAATTCTAAATTTTTAAGAAAGAGAGAGAAACTCATTGCTCGGGTTGGGTTAGGTGTCTCCTACTTTGATTCCAGTCAAATGTGGCTGCTGTGAACTTGGTTGTCATGCCTGAAACCCTGTGTGTATGTGTGGTTGGGGTGGCGGGGGTCAGGGTGAGGGGCCATTCTGAAAAGATGGGAGGGTGTGAGCTAGGCAGACACCACAAAAGGTGTTTTGTGAGGGTAAGAATAGAAGCAGGGGCTACCACTGAAATCTAGGCACTAAATGTTGAGGGCCTGAGCTAAGGTTAGTTACGTACAGGGTAGAAAGAGAGAAGAAAGTGGATTTAAGAGATACTTAAAAAATCAAATAAACATAGTTTGGTACCTCATCAGATTTGGGGGCTTGTGCGAAGGAAGGAGTCTGCACTTCAGATGTGAATTACTGGGAATCCAGAGAAGAAACATTGAGGAGGATAGATTTTTAGGGCAAAGATGCTGAGTTTGGTTTGGACACACTGTATTTGTGATCCATATGGGATATTAAGTGTTGATGTTCAGTAGACACTTGAATAGAAGATTTGGAGTTCAGGAGTGAGATTTCTGCTGGGATTTGGAAATTATCTGCGTAGAGTTAGTAATTGAAACTGTGAATCTGGATAAAGTCACCTGTAATGAGAAGAGTAGAGAGCAGAGAATGGAATCCAAGGACCACCAGTATATATAGAAGGAGTGGAAGGAGAGTTTATCAAGTGGCCAATTTGTGACATTAGACAAGGAGGGAGTACGGAATTAACACTACAGAAGAATGTGAGTTTAGGAAATGCTTAAGCCATGAAAAAGATAAATTAGAGTCCCATGGCTTAGTAGTTAATAGCAACATGTATTGAGTACTATATTATTTTACTTATTCCTCATGGTCATCCTACTGTTTATTATCCCTACTTCATGGTCATGGAACTTAGCTGCAGAGAGACTAAGTAATTTGCCCACAGTTTTACAGCTAGAGGTGGTAGAGCCAAGATATGAACTGATGCAGTATAGCTGTTAAGAGTCTGCTCTTGACCACTGTGATTCAATGCCTTCAAAGGAGATTAAGGGGAATTGTAACTTAGCTTGTTAGTGTAAAATGTGTTACTAAAATGATTATGGTAATGAAGGGAAAACATTTTAAAACTGTATTTTTAATTGTGGTAAAATACACATAACGTAAAATTTACTATCTTAACCATTTTTAAGTGTACTATAATTCAGTAGTGTTAAGTATATTCATATTGTTGTGCATCCAGTCTCCAGAACTTTTTCATCTTACAGAACTGAAATTCTATACTCATTAAATAACTACGTTTTCTCCCCTCCCCTACCTCCTGGCAACCACCATTCTACTTTCTGTTTCTATGAATTTGAATCCTCTAGGTGCCTCATATAAGTGGAATCAGTAGTAGACAGTATTTGTCTTTTTGTGGCTGGCTTATTTCACTTAGCATAATGTCTTTAACATTCATCTGTGACTGTAGCATGTCAGAATTTCCTTTCTTTTGATTGTGGGCAAACTTTTATTTATTATAATAATTTTCTGTAGCCTTCACATATTGAGGAGCATGTTATTCTCATACTGGTTTTGAAAAAAATAATTATTTCAGATGTGGTGACATATTGCAACTCCTTATAACCTCTATGAATGATATCACATTAGCATAATTATCTGAATGTTTTGGATAAAATTTTTTAACAGGGAAATATTTACTAAAAACTTACAAAAGCATTAAAACCAAATAATACCTTTTTAGTTTTTAATTTTTTTTATTTGTTTAAGAGGGATAGCTGTGGTATACTTTTGCCCTGTAGTGATATTCGTGATCCCTGGGATTCACAGATTTAAAATACAATTTTTATAATATTCACAAGGATGCCAAAGGTCATTGACATATCATTTACTAAGTTTTGTTATGGAGGCTGGTGTATTTGGGGCTGACATAGGGAGCATCTGACACAGTTGGGAAGGAATCTAAGGATATTCTGTATCTGTTCCTCAGTTTAAGTCAGTGGTCAGAGTCTTCTTACACTCTGAATATAATGGTAGAATCCAGACTAGCTCCTCAGTTCACTAGTTTTGAACTTTAGGAAGTTAATTAAGATTTCTAAGCTTGAATTTCCCTATTTGTAGAATGGAAATATTAATAGTTCTATCTCATGGGGATTCTTGTGAAGATTACATGAAGTAATGTGAATGAAGTGCTTAGCATGGTGACTGGCACATAGTATGTGCTCAGTGAATGTTAGCTGTGATTATTATTATTATTACTGTCACCATGTTTGGTATGCATGTATTTGAAAAGTCCCAGATTGCTCCTGTAGAGGGACATCTATTCCATCCCTTATTTCTATAATGATTATTTTCTTTAGCTTAATTAAGTTTAAGAAATAATCATCTGTACTAAATGCTTCCAAGGATTCAAAGATGAATAGTATACAATTTCTAACTTCAAAGAACTTGTACTTAGGTGTTTAAAATGGAATTTTATCTATAGTGATTTTTTTTAAAGCTATATCTTCTAAAATTTTAAGTTTTGATAAAACAAGTGTAGGAATAAATACAGGTGAGAATATGGTTTTAATATTTTAAAAACTTTGAACTTCTGTAAAACAATATTTGACTTGTAGATTTTGTTTGCTTATTCCAGCCAGCACCTAACCAAGTCACTTTTCATCTGCCACTACATCGTTACTATGCTATGTTTTTGAGTAAGGTAAGACTGTCATTAAAAAATTCTTTTTTTTTTTTTAAATTTTGGGAAATAAGTCTTGAATTAGTAACAGTTTTATCATAACTTTTAGGCTGTGAAATGTCAAGAACTAGACTTGGACTCTGTTTTACCAGATCAGGAAATGTTAATGAAACTGATGATTCACCCACTCCAAATTCAAGTACGTATTCAAGCTTTTAAAATGTTTTAAGTTGGGTTTCTTGAGTTAGTGATTCTTTATTTTATTTGTGTACCTTTGTCATTGCTATAGCCAAAATGTTTGAAAACCTTCTTTTAAAAATTGAATTCTTGTGTTTTTGCTAGATTATATTTAGGTGTTTTTTTGTTTTATGAGATACACTTTTAGTTTTGATTTCCCTAGGAATTCTTTTCACTATATTTACTTATAGGGAAGTTTTAACGTACTATAGCACTGTTTTGGTTGTCAGGAGACCTAACAGGTTCTACTCTTGGTGCTGCCACTATTTTATTTTCCACATGGTTTGGGGTAATATACCTCTTTGGCTCTCAGTTTCCCCATCTGTAAAGTGAGAGGAGAAAGAAGAGAAAAGAATTAGCTTGTATAAGCACTGTGATTTCTTTCAGTTCTAACACTATAGTTTTGTGGACCACCTTTTATATACATTAGATGGACCTGGGCCTCAATTTGTCTTTCCTGGTAATTTTAGATTTTTTTAGTTATTGTTAAACTTCAACTCTGGGGGTTAGGAACAAGTAAGAGATAAAGTTATGACTGCTTAGTTTTAGTTGATACTGGAAGTAAATACATGAATAATATTAGTATAGTAAAATTTATTCTAATCTGACGCTTTCTTATATCCAGTTATTTGGAAGATGAGTAGTTTAGATTGAAGATTGAATTAGGGTGAATTAAAGATTGTTTATTGGCTTTGAATGATTAGCTTTATTTTGTGCTAATTCAAGTGTGTTTCATTAAGCATTATGTATATTATGGGGTTTTTGTTTGTTTGTTTGTTTTTCTGGGGTTTTTTGAGGGAGAAATAGAGTGAAACACAGCATTGGCTTATGAAAGATTTCAGTGAAAATTATTATAATGGATCCAGAGGCCTTCATGGAAAACCAGCTCATGTATAAACTCCAAAAGAGGTGGCTATATAAAGCCTAAACATTATTTTAAAAATTTAAAAGTATATATTTGAACTGAATAGCTCTAACATTAGACCAAATGTCAGGCTCATACTTTGCTTGTCATAAAATATTTTGATAGTTTTTAAATATATGATTTTGTAAAGATTAAAGTTAGATGATTTGTTCTTTGTCCAATTTACTTATTTTTTTATTTTATTAGGCAAGTCTTGCTGAAATCCACAGCAATATGTGGGTAAGAAATGGTCTGCAAATCAAAGGACAAGCCATGACCTATGTCCAGTCTCATTTTTGTAATTCCATGATTGATCCTGACATTTACCTATTACAGGTAAGCCAAGTTGATAATGTAGATGTTGTACTTTAGAAGTGTCTCATTTTTACCCATGGGATTTTATTTGTAGAGGTGACTGAATGATGACACAGGTCAATACTATTGAAGGAAGAATACTATTGAAGGAAGAATTTATTACTCACATTTCCCAAGAGAAGGGGTCATTATACACCTCGCAGGGCCACAAAGCAAGCATCAGGTTTTGGTCAGGAGGCAGAAGCAGGAGTGAAGGAAGAGCCCAGGCAAGAGCCTTTATTGGGGTTTCTGCAGGAAAGGCAAGGAAAAGCAGGGTAAATAGATTAGGAATGGCTACTTTCAATAATTCTGGCAGGCTTTGTGGCATAGGGGCTGTACCTGTACTATGTGGTACTTGGTCCTGGGTTGATTTAGGGCAGGGGAAATACTGGGTTGATGTGTGAGAGTTAGGTAAAGGGGTGGGTTGGCTTGTATGAGAGGTATGTTCCCAAGTAAATTGTTTAGGATGTTTAGGAATTAGCTAGCCTTGGCAGGGGCAGTCTCTCCCTGGGTCTGTAAGGCCCCTCAAGATGTCAAAACATCATAAGATAAAGAAAATAAAAAACATAATTAATACAAGAAGCAAAACTGAATATTGAGAAATAAAGCACGTTTTTCTTTTAAAGGTCTGTGCTTCTAGACTTGACCCAGATTATTTTATTTCATCTGTCTTTGAAAGGTAAGCATAATTTTGTTAAGACAGGAAGTGTTTGGAATTTAAGTTAATTTTGTTTTAACTTCTAAAAATCTGTCTTAAATATTTCTTCTTACAGATTTAAGGTAGTGGATTTGTTGACAATGGCATCACAACATCAAAATACAGTACTTGATGCAGAGCATGAGAGATCGATGTTAGAAGGCGCTCTTACATTTCTTGTGATTCTTTTGAGTCTTCGTTTACATTTGGGTAAAAATCGCTAATACTAATACTTAGGTATTAACTATTCTCCCTTTCCTCCCCTCTCCCTGTGGTAGTAACTAGCTTATGGAAACAAGAAAAGGATGTGGATATATTTAAACATTGTTTCAAACTCTTGTTATGTTGTACAATTGATACACTTTTTAGAATATCCTTTAAAAAGTTCTTTGTTTAAGGGAACTGCAAACAGCAGGGTATGAAAACTGCAGTTATAGTTGGGAGCATTATTATATTCTTTACTCTTTAATTTGAAGCATCTCATATTTAGTAATAAAGCTTAATAAAATGTGTGGTAAGTTGTTTCTTCATAATTTATATATATTCAGATTTATTAATTCTGCTTTTTAGGAATGTCTGATGATGAGATTCTCAGGGCAGAGATGGTAGCCCAGCTGTGTATGAATGACAGGACACACAGTTCATTGCTGGACCTCATATCCTTTTAAAAGTTTAGTCTGTTATTTGTAAGATCTAAAATAACAAGTGATTTTTATGGATTAAAAGTATGTCAGTTTTTTGGTTAGAATTTTTTTTTTAAGTATCAAGAGTGGAAAAAGAACTCCAATTGTTTGCTCAAGTGTATGTTCAGGGCTAGTGACAGGTATTTTTTCCTCCTATTATTATTTCTCAGGGGACTCTCCTTAGACTTCACGGTAGACTTCAGGACAGATGACTCTGGGCATCCCAGAATCTGACCTTCTAGGACAGCATTAGTGAAGGGAAGCTGGACATTTTGTAAAGAGGATCTAGGTCTACTTTATCTGAGTAGCCAGGATGGAATTCATGGTTAACAGTTAGAGGTATACCTTATAATTATTATTACCAGGATTTTAATCATTCTGGGGATTTTTTGTTAGAATTCAATATTAAAGAATTTTTGAGTTTGTAGATTATTATCTGCAAACTGCAAACTTGTGGTTTTTGTATAGGACTGAGCATACAGTTGGAACCTTATATATATATATATATATATATATATATATATATATATATCAGTTAATGTTAATGAAATTTTATTTAATTTTTAAATTATTATTATTATTTTTGCAGCTAGCCGGTATGGGGATCTGAACCTGTGCCCTTGGTGTTACAAGGCTGTGCTCTAACCAACTGAGCTCACCGGCCAGCTCTCTGTTAATGAATTTCAGACAAAGATTATCATGTTATTTTGTGATGAAAATATTTGACTAAATTTAATATGCATGTATCTTAAGACTATGTTTGAAAGAATTGGCTAAAATTTTGGTTTCGTGAAATAACGCCTATTATAATGCTATTGAACAACCTTGAAGATTTGCATAAGCCACATTGACTTGACATTGTTTGATGATTTAATTCAACCATTATGTACTATATATCACTGCTGTTACAAAGCAAAAATATTCTCTGTAACTTTGAATTTAAACAGAATTATATACCTTAGTGTGGAAGAAATGGGAGTGAGTCTTTTGCTGCTTTTCTTCTTTGCTTAAATTTGCCAACATCTTTTTTATTTGGGGGTGACATTTTTTGTGGTTTTGGAAAAATAACCTTTGCTTATAATAATCTTGGCTAATTTTTTTAGCATATTTCTGGTTTTCTAAGGATAGGTACAACATTATTTGCAAAATGATGAAAATGGCAATTTTAAGAAAAGCCTTTTTTCTCTCATTTTCTCAAATTTTATTAACTTGTTTGGGGAAAATATACCTGGAGATTAATTCAGCATGTAATTTATTAGTAGGCTCTTAGATTAAAAATATTTAAAAAAAAAAAAAAAATCACATTTAATAAGTTATTGAATTATTGTGTTATACAGCCCTCTTGTGGCCAATTTTATATATTACAGCCAATTACTATTTCCCTATTAGAGCAAAATCAAGGGACTATAGTACATTAGAAAGGCTGTGAAGCTGGCTTTTAGTCATTAATATATTTTTTTCTTGACACATACATCATATTCCAGAAAATCCCAATCCTAAAAGTGGTATCGTTCCAGGAAGTTATAGCTTTGAATCAGTTTTATCAGCTGTAGCTGATTTTAAGGCTCCTGTTTTTGAACCTGGAGGTTCTATGCAACAAGGCATGTATACTCCCAAAGGTAAGTTTATATATATATAAATATATTTTTTCAAATATCAGGTGAAATTCTTCACCTTCAGAGAACTGTATACAACCTTCTTGTTGTGTACTGAAAGAAGATGTTTACCTTTTATTTATTCAGCTTTGGGGTTTTCTTTTCTCAACTTACAAATGTATGTCTTTTATGGCTAACATTGATATTGCTTCCACAAATCTATGGTTTTATGTTATAATAAGTCTTAGATGACTCTAAATTATGAAAGGAACTTTATATATGAACTCTAGTTCATTTTTATGTGATTATAACCATAAATGAACCATAAATTACAAAACAAAATATATATTTAAAAATATTTTGAATGTATTTGCTATCTAAACTTGATTTTATCAGCACCACACTCTCCCTAAACTTGATTTTAAAACAGCTCTCACTCTCCAAATTTTAACTTGAAACTGTTCAAATTAAAGTCTATATAGGAGGGCTGGCCCATGGCTCACTTGGGAGAGCGTGGTGCTTTCAACAACAAGACAAGGGTTAAGATCCCTTTACCGGCCATCTTTAAAAAAAAAAAAAAAAAAAAAATCTATACAGAATGCTGATAGCACACACTTAGATTTTGTACTTATTAATTACATAGAAACCTTTATCTTAAGTGGTTGGTTTTCTAAGGTTTTACCTCTAGATTCATAGATGACCTGCTTGACAGGAGTCAGAAATAGGTGAAGTTTTGATTCACAGAGGCTTTTTTTTTTAACGTAAAAGATTTTACTAATTTAAGTTAAGATTTTGATGGAAATAGCAGTTACATGCTTCTTGACTCACTCAACACTTGTGAAAATGAATAACCAGTGCCCATTTTGAAGTTGTAAATAGCATGTACTGTGTTTGGCAAAGCACAGCAGAAAACCTTTATCATATAGGATATTTCAGTGAGTTCACAAGTAGCAAGAACAATCCTGAGTCTCAGGTCGGAATGTATTCCGTTAAAGGAAAAGCACAGTATTTCTTTATTGTAGAAAACACTTGGAGTCTAAAATTTACATAAATTTAGGAGTGGAGTGGCATTCTGGTGTAGTGCAATGCTTATTAAATTGTGATATGAGGATTACCTCTGTCAGACTCACTTGTGGTGCTGATTAAAAACACAGGTTCCTGTGACACATCCCCAATCTACTCTCATCAGAATCTCTGTGGGTGGAATCTGGGAATCTGCTTTTTAAACAAGCTCTATGGATGACCGTCATGCTCAATAGAATATGAGACACTGAGACGGAGCACTGGGCATTTGAAGATTAGAGCCAAAAAACTGAGTGTCATATTCAAATATAGTACTGAATTATATTAGCTAGTTGTATGATATTTAGAAAATCAGTTTCTTAATCTTTGGATTTGGCTTCTTATCTGTAAAATGAGAGAATTGGATTAGATGAGTGGTTTTTAAACTTTTAAAAGAAGTTGAAACAAGTTTAGTTTTGGGGTACTAAGCCTTAGGTGAATCTGTTATACAAAACCAATGAAAGAAGGCCTATTCTTGTTAAAGTGGGTAGTGGACTGAGCTTTTCCTCTGTTCTGCCATCCCCATACTCCTAAAATGGCCTCTGTGTTATGCCTCTGTAGCTATCCATTTCTATGGAACATAGTTTGAAGCCCACTGGACTAATTAATCATGAAAATTTTCTTCAACTGCTGAGGTTTTATAATTCTAATAAAAGCATTGGAATTTTAATGATTCAAATTAATAGACTTTAAAGTGAAGGACAATAAATGATAATGGAAATGATAAGGTCTTTGTGAAGGCCTGTCTTCAGGATTTTAAGTCATATTTATGATGCTTTAAGATGAATAGCCTGTTATATAAAAATAGGGACAATGGTTAACAGTTTCTTGTGCTAGAAAGTTGAAATTATAGTGGGTATATAGGGGAAAGTTTAAGCTTCTTACTGTGTTTTCACATGTTAAGAATTTTGCCAGAGAGAATGAGAAGAGAAAAAATTTAATTTAGGAAAGAGATTCCTAAGGTAATGGTTTTGAAAATTATTAATCACAGCCCACCTTTTAGATTTTTGCCACATCTAAATATTATCTCTACTATTGTGTACTTGTTATTTCAGTAATTTCTTGAAGGGGTTAATTTTTTTTTTTTTTAAGTTTCACTTCATCCTAGGCATGATTATTAGTGAGGTCATGAGTTTTATTTAGAACTTATAATTTTCTAATACACATTAAACATAATTGCATAATATTAAAATAAAAGCTTTATACACCATACTTAAAGTCATCTTGTGTACCACCAGTTGTACACATACCACACATGGGATTGTGGTTTCTAATTATGCAGAAGGTAAGAAGACCAATTATCAGTTTTAACAAAGGAACAGAAAAATCTTTTATAAGCAAAAAAGGTTTACAAAGTGAGACTTCTGAAAGTCAACGCTCATTAATTTTTGAATCTAATTTTCATGTTTTTAACTTTGAATACTTTTAAAGGTGTTAATGCATTGTCTCTTACTTTCTAGTTGGCACCTTACAAAAAAACACAGTAAACTAAACATTTATGGTGAGGCGTTGTTATATTATATAAAACTTTTTTTGCTCACTAGTGCTTGCCAAACTCAAGAGAACATTACTAATGATGATATTGTTATTTTTTACTTAGAAAAGTAAAGGCAAATATAATCAAATTAAAACTATTCCATTTTTTAAATCTAAAATGCACTCAACAAATGTAATAAGTCATTAGAGATTGACTTTATTTCTAAGAAGTCAATGTTCTGTTTCTACTTTCTTTTGAATAATAGCTGAAGTCTGGGATCAGGAGTTTGACCCAGTCATGGTCATTCTTCGAACAGTTTACCGTAGAGATGTACAGTCTGCAATGGACAGATATACAGCATTGTAAGTCCATCAAATTGATTAGTATCATAATGGAATATTTTGTATTTATATAGAAAAATTTCAGTTATAACACAAATATGATATGCTCTCAGAGTATACTCTCAGTCTTTAGAGGATAAAATCGTATTTTAAAGTTCTAAAAAAATAATCTGGCTAAGATTTATGTTCTCAATATTTTTATCCATAATTTGATGTTAATCTGATAAAAATAAATTTTATAGAACATAATCACTAAGTCAAAAAATAGAAAGTTATTTAGTTGCTGTTTGATCAGTGGAATTAAAGGCTTGGTTTTGTGGTGTTCTACTTTTGAACCAGTGGAGGAGGTATAAGTTAAGAGAATAAAATTGTCTGACATCAGCAATGATGATGGTGTCTACAAAAACTGTGAAAATATTGCTGTGTTCTTGACAACTGAGAAAATAGGCAAAACAAAATGAATTTTACTTGTAAGTATTTAACAAAGTAGTTTAAAATGTAGTAGTTTATTTTTTGACTACAGAAAATAAAAGTTTTGAAAGATATCTTTTTAATGAAGAATTTGATTTCGTATGTTATTGTAAATTGTAGATTATTTTTAATGTATTATTTTCACCTTTTAAAATCTTAGTAGTTAATATTATATTGCTGAACATCATAGGATATCACCTTTTATTTGGGCTTTTCTAAAGCTTAAGCTAAACATTTTAAAAACAGGTTTAAAATGTTGCAAATATCTTTGACCTTGAGAAAATATTTATCCAGATAACTATCAAAGTGTAATTATAGATATTAGGTATAACTAAAACTTCTCTTTTGCCAGGAGTTTGCAGTAATAGATATGTGTTGAGTTTAAGATCCATCACAGACAAATATCTGAAGAAAGTTTAAATGTGGAATTTTAGCATACTCCTTCTCTCCCAAACAAAACAAAACAAACCTAAGAAAACCCCAGCTCAGCCATCAGCATTTCTCTTGCCTTCTCTAAAATGCTTAGGCAGATAGTCTGAGATTGTCCTTTCTCTCTTTCATTAGCTGTGTCTTTATATGCTTTTCACATGGTTTTGTAATGATTTGTTTGCTTGTAGGCTTTTACAAACTACACAAAACTCACTCACACAAGCACCATAGACGCCCAAGAAGTAGAAACCGTATGAACAATCCTACCTGCCATTATTCTAATCTCAGTTGCCCTCCCATCATTACGAATCCTATATGTAACAGATGAAGTCAACAATCCTCTCCTAACCGTCAAGACCATGGGCCACCAATGATACTGAAGTTACGAATATACCGACTATATAGACCTAAACTTCGACTCATACATAATTCCCACCCCCAACTTAAAACCGGGGGAACTCTGGCTTCCAGAAGTAGACAACGAAACAGTACTCCCAATAGAAATCCGAATTTGCATGCTAATCTCATCTGAAGACGTACCACACTCATGAACTGTACCCTCTCTAGGCCTGAAAATGGATGCAGTCCCAGGACGCCTAAATCAAACGACCCTAACAGCCACATGACCAGGCCTATTCTATGGACAATGCTCAGAAATCTGTGGTTCAAACCACAGCTTCATGCCCATCGTGTTTGAACTTGTTCCACTCAAATACTTTGAGAACTGATCAACCTCAGCACTATAAATACATTGTGAAGCTAAATAGCATTAACCTTTTAAGTTAAAGAATGGAAATACCAACCTTCCCACAATGAAATGCCACAGCTGGATACCTCAACATGACTCACCATCATTATATCCATAGTCCTAACACTCTTCATCGTACTTCAACTAAGATTCTCAAAATTTACCTACCCCTTTAGTCCTGCAGAAAAAACTATCAAGGTATCAAACCACACAAACCCCGAGAAAAAAAATGAACGAAAATCTATTCACCTCTTTCATTACCCCCACATGGATAGGATTACCCATCGTAACCCTCATTATCCTCCTACCCAATGCAATATACCCCTTCCCCTCTTGCTTCATCAACAATTGCTTAACCTCTTTACAAAAATGGTTAGTCCAACTCATCCTAAAACAACTGATAACAATTCGTAATGCCAAGGGACAAGCATGATCCCTAATATTAGTCTCACTAATCCTATTTATTGGCTCAACAAATCTACTAGGCCTACTACCCCACTCATTCACACTGACTACCCACCTGTCCCTAAACCTAGGCATGGCAATCCCCCTATGAGCTGGAGCGGTAACCATGGGTCTCCGCCACAAAACAATCCCTAGCCCATTTTCTACCCCAAGGAACACCCACCCCCCTTATCCCAGTACTCATAATCATCGAGACCATCAGCCTCTTCATCCAACCTGTAGCCCTGGCCGTATGATTAACAGCCAACATCACAGCTGGCCATCTACTCATACACCTCATTGGGAGTGCCACGCTAGCACTAACAACCTTAAGCCCCCTAACAGCCTCAACCACCCTCACCCTCCTCATCCTGCTTACCATCCTTGAACTTGCCATAGCCCTAATTCAAGCCTACGTATTCACCCTCCTAGTAAGCCTCTACCTACACGACAACACCTAATGACTCACCAAACCCACGCCTACCACATAGTAAACCCCAGTCCCTGACCACTCACAGGAGCCCTATCCGCCCTACTCATAACATCTGGCCTAACAATATGATTCCACTTCAATTCCAGCATTCTACTAACTCTGGGCCTACTAACCAACCTACTAACCATATACCAATGATGACGAGACGTAGTGCGAGAGAATACCTTCCAAGGCCACCATGCAACCGTTGTCCAAACAGGGCTACGATATGGAATGATCCTATTTATCATATCTGAAGTCTTCTTCGCTGGGTTCTTCTGAGACTTTTATCACTCAAGCCTGGCCCCAACCCCCGGCTTGGGGGGTGGTTACTGCCCACCAGCGGGCATCAACCCCCTCAGCCCTATAGAAGCCCCACTACTCAACACGTTAGTCCTGTTGGCCTCTGGAGTGTCCATTATCTGAGCCCATCACAGCCTCAGGAAGGGAAGCTGCAAACACATACTCCAAGGCCGCTTCATCACAATCTACCTGGGCATTTACTTCACACTCCTCCAAGCCTCAGAATACTTTGAAACATCCTTCACCATTTCTGACAGTGTATATGGATCAACATTCTTCATGGCAACAGGCTTCCGTGGCCTACACGTAATCATCGGATCCACCTTTCTCACTATCTGCCTTCTATGCCAACTAAAATTTCACTTCACATCCGAACACCACTTTGGCTTTGAAGCCACAGCCTGATATTGACACTTTGTAGATGTAGTCTGACTATTCCTATACATCTCCATTTACTGATGAGGATCCTATTCTTTCAGTATTAGCTAGTACAATTGACTTCCAATCAATCAGATCTGTTCACAACCCAGAAAAGAATAATCAAACTAACATTGACCCTCTTAACCAACATAACACTAGCACTCCTGCTCATGGCTATTGCCTTTTGACTCCCCCAACTGAACACCTACGCAGAAAAATCAAGCCCATATGAGTGTGCGTTTGACCCAGAAGGATCCGCCTGCCTACTATTTTCCATAAAATTCTTCCTAGTAGCCCTCATGGTCCTACTATTTGACGTAGAAATTACCCTACTACTGCCCCTCCCATGAGCCACCCAAACAAACAGCCTCAAACTAATACTTACCAAAGCACTTGCCCTAATCCTTGTACTAACACTGGGCCTAGCTTACGAATGAACCCAAAAAGGCCTAGAATGAGCTGAATATAGTAGCTAGTTTAACTAAAACGACTGGTTTCGACCCATTAAATTGCGACACTTCGTAACTACTAAGATGCTTCGATTTACATCAACATCATCCTAGCATACATCACATCCCTCGTAGGACTACTAATACATCGATCCCACCTTATATCTTCTTTACTATGCCTGGAGGGCATAATACTATCCCTATTCATCCTGACCACCCTCCTATCCCTAAACCTACACTTCACCCTATCCCACGCCCTCCCCATCATCCTCCTAGTCTTTGCAGCCTGTGAAACTGCCATAGGCTTGGCACTTCTAGTAATAATCTCTAACACTTATGGTCTAGACCACGTACAAAACCTCAACCTCCCACAATGCTAAAACTCATTATTCCCACAATCATACTCATCTCCACTACGTGATACTCCAACAACAATGTAATCTGAATCAACTCAATAGCTCACAGCCTGCTGATCAGTCTCATAACCCTTCTCTTCCTGAACTACAACAATGAAAACAGTACAACCACGTCATTAAGCTTCTTCTCATACCCCCCTCAACCCCCCTTTTAGTACTAATGACCTGACTCCTCCCCCAATAATTATAGCAAGCCAACACCACCTCTCTAAAGAAACATTCATGTGAAAAAAACTATGTATCCTTGTACTAATCTCACTACAGATTTTCCTAATCATAACATTTACTGCCACGGAACTAATCATATTCTACATCCTGTTCAAAGCAACACTAATTCCAACCCTGATTATCATCACCCGATGAGGCAACCAACCAGAATGATTAAATACAGGACTCTACTTACTATTCTACACCCTTTTCGGCTCCATACTGCTACTATTTGCACTAACCTACATCCACAATTCTCCTGGTTCATTAAACCTATTTTAATCCAACATTGAATTTGAGCACCCCTACCCCTGTGATCCAGCACTCTTCTATGGACAGCACGCATAATGGCATTCATAGTAAAAATACCACTCTACAGACTTCATCTCTGACTACCAAAAGCACATGTAGAAGCCCCCATCGCCGGGTCTATAGTTCTCTCGGCCATCCTACTAAAATTAGGAGGGTACAGAATAATACGAATCACCATCATCCTAAACCCCCTAACAAACTCCATAACCTACCCCTTCCTTGTACTCTCCCTGTGAAGGATAATCATAAGAAGTTCCATCTGCCTATGTCAGACAGACCTAAAGTCCCTCATTGCCTACTCATCCATCAGCCACATGGCCCTAGTTATTGTAGCCATTTTAATTCAAACACCTTGAGGATTCACAGGAGCCACAGCCCTAATAATTGCCCATGGACTTACATCATCCCTTTCCTTCTGCCTCGCAAACTCCAACTATGAACGCGTCCACAGCCGAACTATAATATTGGCCCGTGGACTACAACTACTTCTCCTCCTAATAGCACCATGATGGCTGCCAGCCTCTCTGACGAACCTGGCTCTCCCACCAACTGTCAACCCAGTTGGAGAACTACTTGTAATAATGACATCATTCTCATGATCGAACATCACAATCATTCTGATGGACTCAACATACTAATCACAGCTCTATACACCCTATTTATACTAATTACAACACAACAAGGAGCTTTCACACACCATATCAACAGTATCAAACCATCCCTATGAGAGAAAACTCCCTGATACTCATGCATATCATCCCACCCCTACTCCTATCCCTCAACCCCAAAACAGTTCTGGGGCCTCTCTACTGTAATATATAGTTTAAACAAAACACTAGGTTGTGAACCTAGCAACAGAAGTTCAGAACTTCTTATCTACCAAGAAAGACTACAAGAACTGCTAATTCTTACCACCATACCTAAAACTATGGCTTTCTTACTTTTAAAGGATAGAAGCAGTCCATTTGCCTTAGGAACCAAAAAATTGGTGCAACTCCAAATAAAAGTAATAAAACTAATTTTATCCCTGACAATAATCTCACTTGTCATCCTCGTTACCCCAATTACCCTTATCCTCACCAATACATAACAAATACTATGCCTACCCCCATTACATGGAAACCTCAATCCAACTTGCCTTCCTGATTAGCCTTACACCTGCCCTCATATTTATCTACTCTGGACAGGACACAATTACCTCTAATTGACTCTGAATTACCATTCAAACACTAAAACTGTCCCTTAGCTTCAAACTAGACTACTTCTCAATAATCTTTATCCCAGTAGCCCTCTTCGTCACATGATCTATCATAGAATTCTCCCTGTGGTACATACAATCAGACCCCGACATTAACAAATTCTTCAAATACCTACTGACTTTCCTCATCACAATACTAATCCTGGTCTCTGCCAACAACCTATTCCAACTCTTCATTGGACGAGAAGGGGTAGGTATCATATCCTTCCTCCTCATTGGATGATGATATGGCCGAACAGATGCAAACACAATAGCTCTACAAGCAATCCTCTACAATCGCATTGGAGACATCGGCTTTATCCTAACCATAGCATGATTTCTTGCACATTCAAATGCATGAGACCTTCAACAGCTATTTATCCTCAACACAAATCCAGACCCTCTTCCACTAGCAGGCCTTCACCTTGCTGCAACGGGCAAGTCTCCCCAATTTGGCCTACACCTGTGACCGTGCCTTAACACAGAATGACATTAAAAAAATTATCGCATTCTCCACTTCAAGTCAACTGGGCTTAATAATAGTAACAATCGGCATCAACCAACGACCCCTAGCACTCCTCCGCATCTGCATTCACACATTTTTTAAAGCCATGCTATTTATATGCTCTGGCTCTGTCATCCACAACTTAAACAATGAACAAGACATCTGAAAAATAGGGGGCCTAAACAAAACTATACCCCTCACATCAACCTCCCTAACCATCGGAAGCCTCACACTTATGGGCATACCATTCCTAACAGGCTCCTACTCCAAGGACCTAATCATCGAAGCCATAAATGCATCATATACCAACACCTGAGCCCTCACAGTCACACTCATTGCCACCACCCTTACGGATGCTTAGAGCACCCGAATCATTTTCTTCACACTACGAGGACAACCCTGCTTTCCAACCCTAGTAAATATCAATGAAAACAACTCTAACCTAACCAACCCAATCAAACAGTTGGCAGCGTCTTCACTGGTTTCATCATCTCCAACAGCATCACCCCAATAAAATTCCCCAGATGACCCCCCTACCTCAAACTCTCCACCCTCCTCGTCACCATCCTAGGATTCACTGTAGCACTAGAACTATGCCTAAACTCAACCCAACCCCCAAACTCCCCTCGCGTATACATAATTTTTCCACCCTCCTAGGATTCTTCCCAACCATCGCACACCGTGCAGAACCCTACCTTAACTTAACCATAAATCAAAACACAGCTTCCCAAACGCCAGACCTAACCTGACTAGAAAAGACAATCCCCCAAAATACTGCCCACATCCAAATACTAGCTGCAACAATCACCTCCAACCACAAAGGCCTAATCAAACTTTATTTCCTCTCCCTCCTCATTATGATTCTAGCAACACTACTAATT
Source organism: Galeopterus variegatus (assembly GCF_000696425.1). Taxonomy (NCBI): domain Eukaryota; kingdom Metazoa; phylum Chordata; class Mammalia; order Dermoptera; family Cynocephalidae; genus Galeopterus; species Galeopterus variegatus. Next base: position 1,704,584 of record NW_007726123.1, read on the forward strand.
ATCTAACCACCCTGAGTAACTTCAATAACAACACCCATAAACAAAGACCACCCCGCCACCACCACCAATCAACACCCATAACTATACAACACAGCTACACCCATGGAATCCTCATGAAAGTAACCCGTCCCCTCTCCCTCAAAAATCACTCAATCACTCATACTCTTAAAACTAACAACGACCTCCAGCTCGTCTCAACACACCATCCACAAAACCACAGACAATTCTATCACCAACCCCAACAGCAAAGCCCCCCAAACCACAACATTCGAACCTCAAGCCACAGGATATTCCTCAATAGCCATAGCAGTAGTGTACCCAAACACTACCATTTTACCCCCTAGATAAACTAAAAACACCATCAACCCTAAAAAAGATACCCCCAAACTGACCACAATACCACAACCAATCCCCCCACTGACAAGCAATCCCATCCCACCATAAATAGGTGAAGGCTTTGAAGAAAACCCTACAAAACCAACAACAAAAGCAACACTCAACAAGAATGCAACATATATCATAATTCTTACATGGACCATAACCAGTGACGTGAAGAACCACCATTGTACTTCAACTATAAGAATCTAATGACCAACATCCGAAAATCACACTCCCTCCTCAAAATCATTAATCATTCATTCATCAACCTACCCACAACATCAAATATCTCAATGTGATGAAATTTTGACACATTACTAAGCACATGCCTGTTACTCCAGATTATCACAGGACTATTCCTAGCCATGCACTGTACAACATACACAGCAGAATTCTCCTCCATTGCCCACATCTGCTGAGATGTAAATTATGGATGAATCATCCGGTACATCCATGCCAGCGGAGCATCTATATTTTCATCTGCCTCTTCATCCGTGTAGGTCGAGACCTCTACTATGGATCCTACACCTACCTTGAAATCTGAAACATCGGCGTTATCCTACTCCTTACAGCCATGGCTACAGCATTCATGGGCTACGTCCTACCCTGAGGACAAAAATCATTTTGAGGGGCAACAGTAATCACAAACGTATTATCTGCCATCCCATTCATTGGCACAGACATAGTAGAATGAATTTGAGGTGGATTTTCAGTAGATAAAGCTACTCTCACACGCTTCTTCACCCTTCACTTTATCCTTCCCTTCGCCATCTCAGACCTAGCCATCATGCACCTCCTATTCCTACACGAGACAGGATCTAACAGGAAGCTCATCAAACTCTGACAAAATTCCATTCCACCCTTACTACACAATTAAAGATGCACTAGGAGTTCTTCTACTCATTCTACTACTCGGCACCCACGTCCTCTTCTACCTCGATCTTCTAGGAGACCCCGACAACTACACCCCAGCCAACCCCCTAAACGCATCATCTCACATCAAGCCAGAATGATACTTCCTATTCGCCTATGCAATTCTACCTTCCGTCGGCAATAAGCTAGGAGGGGTCCTCGCCCTCATCACCTCCGTTCTAATCCTAGCACTCATTCCTGCGCTCTGACTCTCTAAGCAGCGCAGCGTGGCCTTCCAGCCGCTCAGCCAACGCCTATTCTGAATCCTAGCATCCGACCTGCGCACATTTACGTGAATCGGAAGCCAACCCATAGAACACCCCGTCACCGCCATCGGTCAAGGAGCACCCCTCCGATACTTTTTCACTATCCTAATCCTCATACCCCTAGCCAACCTCATCGAAAACAAGCTCCTCAAATGAAGAAGCCCCTGTAGTATAAAAATCACCTTGGTCTTGTCAACCAAACATGGAGAAAATACTTCTCCCCGGGACAATCAAGGAGAGAGCTTTCCACCCTGCTATCAACACCCAAAGCTGAGATTCACTTAAACTACTCCCTGCCCGTGTCAAAATCATACCTTCCAAGTACTACATCAGTATCAAAACGACTAGTAAAATTACAAGTGCCCTATGTTCTTCGTGCATTAAGTGAATTACCCTGTGAATAGTGTGCTAGTACTATGTATTTCGGACAGTACACGTACATGTATGTATTATCGTACATAAAGTTATCCACCCCGTGCGTATAGGCAAGTACAGGATATAGTTTATCGTCCATAAAACCGACCCGAACACGAATATTCACAACAAACGTGATACCGTAGTCAACTGTAGCGCATCCAAGTCAAATCATTTCTAGTCAACGTGCGTATCACCTCCAATGTTGGTTTCTTAACTACCAAGCTTCAAGAAACCAGCAACCCGCTCAGGACGTGTCCCCTCCTCGCTCCGGGCCCTTGAACCTTGGCGGTTTCTAGCCTGAAACTATATCTGGCATCTGTTTCTTACTTCAGGGCCATGGCACTAACATCGCCCACTCGTTCCCCTTAAATAAGACATCTCGATGGACTAATGACTAATCAGCCCATGGTCACACATAACTGTGCTGTCATACATTTGGTATTTTTTATTTTGGGGGGGGGGGGGCGGAGGGAAGTGCCAGGGCTCAGCATTGGCCTAGGAAGGCCTCGACGCAGTCTAATCCGCTGTAGCTGGACTTTGAGTCAATATTTACCTCTTGCATGATAGCCATAAGGTGCTAATTCATTCATGCTTCCAAGACATAACACAATAAAGGTGCACGCAACCGACGTGCACGCAACCCCGCGTGACTAGCCCTGGTTAAGTCCGCAAACCCCCCTCCCCCCTTCCCCAATCTCAACAGACCGTGGGTGTTTATATTCTCCTGCCAAACCCCCAAAACAAGAGATACACCCCCGCCCGTCAATTGGAGACGCCCACAGCAAAACCCCAACCCAGCAGACTTTAACCAAAACAAGCCCCTTAATTTAACTATAAGCTCATCTAGAAGCGGTTTTCAGCCCAACCCTCAAGTAAAGAAACTTAATTTTTGCCCTACACGCTCCTTGAAGTAAGGTATATTTGTCACTATATCTTTCACATCTTCAATACCTGTATCAGCGCTGGCACATAATAGGCAGTCAAAACATATTTGCTGAATAAATAAATTTGAGTAGTTCATGCTCAAAATTAAAAGAGGAAAAATGTGTGGGAGGAAGCATTTGCATGAAAAGGTAATGTGGACTTCATACTGTTGTCTTAAGTGGCTCTGCCTTTTTTTCAGGGTGGTGTTTCTGGTTAATTGTTTTGAATATATAAATATTAAATATAAATATAAATATTAAATATACTGTAAACTTTATTACTCTCTTTTACTTTGTTTTTAATAGAAATTTGGGCTGGAATTGGGCTGAAACTTTCAGAGATTTGAAGGAATCATTAAATAAACAGTTTTAAAGGGGAAATTTTATTTAACAGTACATATTTTTTGATTGCTTGTTGTCTGTCAGGCACTCTGTAAGGAAAACAGAATTGTGTTTTTTAAGTTTTACTTAGCAAACTTTTCATTTATCTCTGAGCAGTTTCTTTCTCTTGTTTAGAGCAGTGGTTCCCAGCTAGGGCTGAGTTTAGTCCCCCAGGGACCATTTGGTGTAGTCTGAAGACTGGTAGTGAAGATACTGACATCTAGAGGCCAGGTCTGCCCCCCACAACCAAGAATTATCTTGCCACAATGTCTTTAGTGCCAAGGTTGAGAAACCTGGTTTAGACCCATACTGATGTACAGATATGGTCTTTCTGTTTGCAGGTATCTTTTGTTTTCAAATCTATTTTGTGTTATTAGTTGTTTTGATCTATATCATATTTTGATTTATAAGTATTTCACATAGTCAGGCAGACCATATTTCCAAAGCTGTTTCTATCAATTCCTTTACTTTCCTACTTGCTATCTAATTTTCCTAATTCTTTCATTCCCTCCATTTGGCTTTCAAGTTCCTATACAATTTCTTTATACACAGGTACTTTGAAAATTCATGGAAAAATAGAATTAAGATAATGTGAATCCTTCCATGAACTTTTTGAAGACTCCTTGTAGTTTCTTAGAAGTATTTCTGAAGTGCTGTGATATTACTCAGCAGTTTGAAAATCTTTATGTAAAAAAAATGTATACTCAAATAAAGCAATAATAACAGATGACAAGTAAAACACTTAGCTTCAGACTAAAACTTTTGTTAATCTTCGAAATTTTATATGTAAACTCATACTCATCTGGTAACACTTTGTGTACTTAAAATAAATATTATATCCATGAAGAGATGTGTTGGTTTCTATGTAAAAACTTAAAATTTTTTGAAACTTATTTTATGTGTGAAATATAGCATCTGCATCCTTTATGTGGTATCTTTTATTTCTTGTATATTTGACTGTACAGTTGACTGTTTCAGTTCTTATTAGAGCACAAATGAGAACATAACCCTAAACTGTAGGACTTATGGCTATTGATCATTTTCATCTTCTTTTAGTTTCAAGGGACAAAAAGTGGCTTAATTGGGTTGGGTCCCTTTCTTATTTGCAATAAAGCAATAGAAAGGCCTTTTGAAGAATAGTCGTGGAAAAAATGGTTGGATAAATTTAAACTATTGTATCCTCAGAATCTAGTTTGGTACCAGGCACTTTGTAGGCAATCAGTAAATATTTGTTAAACAAATGAAAAGAAAATTTCTTTTAATTTTTGTGTTGAGAGTTAAGTGAAAATAAGCCATTTATGTGATGTTATTGCCAGAAAAGACCTTCAAGATCTAGTCCAGGTTCTATAAATGTGTCTTGTGGGCCAATACTGGGAGAGGGGATAGGACAACAGCAAGAGAAGGCCTAAGAGGGTAGAGGTGGCTCATCCTGCTTTCCTGTCTCCCTCCCAATACCTCTTACTGGGCGGTTCAGCCTTTAAGAAGAAAACAGAAACAAGACAATTAACAGAAAATCAAACCAATAGTTGGAAAACCATCTATTCGATGTGATGTTTTATTTGTGCGAACATTGTGGCCCAGAGAAACTCGGTGATATATGTTTGTTATTGGCAGTGTTGGAACTATGACATAGGCCATTTCCAGAAGACGAAAGTGATTTTATACAGTGGCTGTTTTAAATTCAGTGGGGAAGTGCATCTTTTAATATATAATTTCTGTTATTTCTGTTGCTTCGCATCTTCCATCTTGAAGGTTAATGGCTGCTGACCCATGTTTGAAAGTATGATGTATGAGTTCGTATATCATTTTTGTCTCAAACTGGTCAATAATTAGGTGCCATTTCTTGTCACTTAAATTTTTCTTGTCATATACCATTTTATTTGCATTATTCCTTTAATGCTTTTGGAAAGAACAGTCAAAGTGATGTATTACTTGCTGCCTTGAACAAATGTATAACCTCTATTTTAGAATACTTTATTAATCTAGGTGCTGCATATTTAGGGGCTAATGCATAAAGCAAACAAAATAAAACTAAAAATTGCTTTTCTATGCTAAATGAAATAGAATAGTTTAAAATTTTCATCATGAACTATTGGGATTATTTTGAAAATTATAGGTAGCCACTATACTATTATATAAAAACCAGTTGGTTTTTTTTTTTAACACAAAATTAATTTTATGGCATCCTCTTCATTAATCATAGATGCATCTCTCTCTCTCTCTTTCTCTCTAGTATATTAATTTCTCTAGTACATTAATGTTAGTTTATTTTTTATTTTTAAGATATCGTTCTCCCACCTACATAGTATCTGTTTCCTCTAAGATGTATCTTCTGTTTTTTGGTCTCTAGATTCTTGTTAGAGGCTTTCCTTGGATGTCTGATAATTCTGACTGTTATTCTGACTGCTGTGTAGTGGAACTCTTATTCTGACTGCTGTGTTAGTGGAATGTGTAGATTCTGGACTTTAATACTGGATGATTTGGGTGGGCAGGTTTGTTGAGAAGCCCTTGTGTTAGTCTCTTCAGGTCTTTGTGCTCTGGTCAGATTTCTCAAAGAAGTATCTTCAGATATTGCCCAGGAGGTAATGGTCTGGCTGCTATTATTCTGTGAATCAAATGGGAGACAAGGCTCAGGGGCTGTGAATCAAATATGCATGCAGTGATTTTAATCTCCCTTCCTTATACCCTTAACTGTGCTTAGTGTATCCTTCCAGAGATGAGTCCTTCCAGCCAGAATGCTGTTGCAGTGGTGGAGAGGGAGTTTTCATCCAATCCTCCTTATTTTAGCCTTCTATCTCTCCACCTCCAATTACTGAGGTCCCAGGTGCTGCCGGTTTCTTTGCCCATGTTTTAATTATCTTTTTGTTACTGAGTTTTATGAGCTTTTTATATGAGGCTTCTTCAAAAAGTTCATGGAATAATAGAATGAAAAGATAATATAAATCTTTTCACAAACTTTTTGAAGTACCCTCATATATTCTGAATACTAGACTTACCAGGTAAATGATTTGCAAACATTTTCTACTATTTTGTGGGTTCTTTCCATTACTTGAAAGTGTCCTTTGAAGCATAAATGTTTTACATTTTGATGAATTCCAATTTAGTCTTTCTTTTTCCTTCTGCTTTTAGTGTTATATCTATTGCCTAATCCAAGATCACAAAGCCTGTTTTCCTCTAAGAGGTTTATAGTTCTAGCTCTTACATTGAAGTCTTTGATCCATTTTGAGTTAATTTTTATATATGCTGTGAGTTAGTGGTCCAACTTCATTCTTATGAGTGTTTCTTGAAATTTTGCTACAACTTGCCTAATCAAGCACCTGGGCCTCATGCATCTTTTCTTTTTTGCAGGTAACTTAAAACTACGGATTCACTTTCTTTAAAGATTATAGGCCTGCTTAGGTTTTTTATTTCTTCTTGAGAGTGGGATTGCTAAGTTATATTTTTCTAAGAAAGCTTCTATTTTGTTTTAAATAAATACTTAATGATTAACAAATCTTATCGGCCTTTTTATTCCTATTATTTATTTGTGCTTGCTGTTTCTTATTCTTGATATGACTAGTCAAGAGGACACCCAGTTATACTGTGTTTTCTAAGAACCATCCTTTGATTTTGTTGCTTCTTTTCTCCCCCCTTGTTTTCTATTTTATTCTTTTTCCCTTTATTTTTCATTATTCTTTCAACTTAATTTGGATTTGTTTTTGTTTTTTTTCTTAGATGCTTAGTTTTTGATTTTTAAAAAAACACATGCATTTAATTTAAAGCTATGGGGCCGACCCCGTGGCTCACTCGGGAGAGTGCCGGCGCTGGGAGCGCAGAGGTGCTCCCGCCGCGGGTTCGGATCCTATATAGGGATGGCCGGTGCGCTCACTGGCTGAGCGCAGTGCGGGCGACACCAAGCCAAGGGTTGTGACCCCCTTACCGGTCACAAAAAGGACAAAAAGATATACTTTCCTTCCTTCATAAACTGAGTTCATCCAGAGTCATCAAGAATAGATTAAATTTAGAACATTTGGAATGAATAAATATTAATGAATGCATGAGTTTAGTTCATGGGCTAAACTTAATTTGCCTTTTAAATTTCATTATTTTTCCATTCGTCCATTTTTCATCCACCTACACTTGAGCAACTACTTTATGCCAAGGAAAAAAAAAAACCAAAAAAACTATGAATATCCTTTCCAGTACTGATTTAGTTGTATCCTACATTTTTTTCTGTATCGTTTAGGTTCTAAATTTTGACACTTTCTATTATGATTTTTAATGACCTCTGAATTTCTAAGAACATAGTGTTTTAAAATGTCTACATGTCTGGAGTTTGGGGTTATCTTTTTAAGTTTGCTTCTAGTTTTATTTGCTGTGCGGTAGTGATTGTGCTTTGTATATCAGTTCTTTTGTATTTGTTGAGATTTGCTTTGCATCTTGTATTAATAGCCAGTGTTAATAGATGTTGTAAGTGTACTTAAAATTACAAGTACTCTCTAATTGTTGGATGTTCTTTATATTTTGTCTCACACTTGTTAATTGTGTTGTTAAAAATCTTAAAAATCCTTACCAATTTGTTTTTCTTTGGCTTTCAGTTTGATAGAAGTGTGTTAATATCCTCTACAATGGTTATGGATCTGTCTCTGTGATTCTCTCAAATTTTGCTTTTGTGTTTTGAGTCTGCTATTATTTGTATGCAAGTCCATAATTACTATCTTCTTGGGAAGCCTTTTGTTCTTCTACTGCAGGAGACAAAGACAAACTTCTTATTTTGCCTTGTGAGTTATCCATTCATTGGGAGTAAGGCCTTTCAAGGGTCTCAGCTATAGGTGGGATCTCAGTTCCATCTCTGAGGCTTGTTTGAGCCCAATACCTTGTGATGTGCCTGCTCAAGTACTTTAAAACCATTGGCACAGTGTTACTGCTTGTTAAGTCCTTCTTTTTTTCCTAGTACGTGGGGAACTTCACTTTCTATTTTGTGAGCTCAAATATGCATTTAAAAGATTATATTTTATATTTCATCCAGCTTTTCCAGCCATTGGTGGTGGGAGAATTTTCAGGATATCTATTTTGCTCAATTGTTAGGACTGGAAATTTTTTTTGCTGAATAATTTGTGTTCTTTCTGTTCATTTCTTTTTGTTAGCATTTTAAAATTTATATTTCCTTTGTGTTTTCAACTAACCTCTCTCCACTTATTTTTATACAATAGGAAAGGAAATAGTAATGTTTATTGTGTAGAGAATAGATATGTTTGGCATTTTTAAGCAATTTGATTAAGTCACAGCTTAACTTGGAATTTGTCAAAAATGTGACAGAAATTAATGTCTACAAATCACGATTTAAATCACAGTTCAACTTGGAATTTGTTATCTAATTTTAGTTTTATTCTTACAGTTTAAAACAGAGTGGAAAATTCCCTGGAAATCCCTGGCCACCCTATAAGAAAAGGACATCACTCCATCCTAGCTATAAAGGGCTCATGAGACTTTTGCACTGTAAAACTTTACACATTGTGCTGTTCACTCTGCTTTACAAGGTACAGTAGTAATTTGAATAGAAGACTTAAGTTAGAATTTATTTTCATAATTTTCAAATAAAAGTGCTAAAGGATAATATGTACATAAAAGTACCTCTTATAAAGCAAAATATGTTAATACATTTAAGATGTATGAGGATATATTTTAATCATATATATGTGAATTCCAAGTTGAGAATAATGGAATAGCTATACCATTCTTTGTGAGAAACTATTTATCTTATTCAGCTTCAGAAAGGAATATTTACTTATGGCTTCTGTAGAACACGAAGTTCTGTAGTTGTGGAACTACAGGAGGTATGGAATAAACTATAGGGACCAAACAACAACCAGAACCCACTAAAATGACAAAACTAAAATGGCAGCTGTGTGGGCCAGTGACCCTTAGGTTAGGGTGGGGTTTTTTGTTTTTGTTTTTTGCTTTTTTCCCTCTGATCAGGAATGTGAGATGGAAGGATTTGAGTAGGGTTTTTAGGAGGCAGCATCAAAAATTTGTTTTTGATAAACATCTTAGAAACTCAAAAGATGAAGCTTTTACCTTCTTGTTACCTAGAATTTGTTTTATACTTGGGTCTTATCACACAGAACTGATTTAATTATTTGCCTGACATGAATTGTATAATCAAAAATTGTATATAACATAATATTGTGGAGTGCTGTGTGTGTGTGTGTGTGTGTGTGTATAACAGGAATTTTAATGATCTAATCTGGATAAGAGATGAAAGATAAAATAACTATACTTATGTAGATAAAATAACTTAAAACATCTCTAAAATAACTATAGACACGTTAAGTATTATGCAGTTAGATACAAAGAAAACCTATTGTGCCTCTTCCTAATTAGAATTTGGAAAATTAAAAATTAAAAGGAATTCAAAGAAAAGTAAGCATATTTGTTATAAATTTCCAATTACTACATACAAATGTTTTTATATTGTTTAAGAAATTATACACTAAATTTAGTTAAGTAGACATTTTAGTTTTTCTCTTAATGTTTGCTGTATAATGAAATGTTTTAGATTTCTGTACCCCCCTTTCTTTCATCTTTACTCATGACGAATTATTCATTTTACTTGTAAAAGTTATTCCTGTTAAGATTTTAGACAAATGCCACAAAAACCACCTTGAATGGTTTATTTTCATTAATTTAAAGAGCATTATTCATAAAATGATTTAAAATGCTCTTTCTTTAAAAAATATAAAATGTCTTTTCTTATGAAAAAGATATTTGTATTTATTTTACAGATAATGGACATTTTTTGAATGTTTACTTAGTGCTAGATTTTGTTTCAAATGAATTATGTACATTTGTAGACATTACTTTAATTCTAGCAAAAATCCTTATGAGTGAAAGTTCTGTTATTCTCATTTGTCAGATATGAAAATTGAGTTTTGGAGGTTAAATAACTAGCTTCCACAGTGAAGCTGAGTACTGTTATAAGTAATAATAATTATTAAGTAAGTCACGAAAAATTGAGAAAGCCTTATTGTAAATGATTTATGTTCAAGTTATATTTTTCAACTTTTTCATTTGCTTAAAGTACAGATGATATTTTATAAAAAAATAAAAGGACAATGTTGTTACAAGACTATTCTGGACAAATTTTTGAAAACCTCAACTTTATAATTACTTTCCTGGCATTAATGATAAGAAAAAACTTCTCTAGTTGTCATTGCATTGGCAAGTCAACTTTCTAAAAATCAGTTTTTGTTAAATCACCTTTATCCTCTGCCATGGTTAATGTTAAAGAACATGTTAAAATAAAACTCCCCAGAAAAATTATTTTTAGTTTTTTGTTTTTTTGCAGTACTAATAAAGGGATTTCTCCTTTTTAGCTTTTAAGTTGTTCATTTAGAGCTGCAATGCCACAGAATTTCAAGTCAAAATTTGTTTGTATTTAGCTAGTAATATTTTATTTATCAAGAGGAGGCAGTGTAGTAGTTATAGGCCTGGGAGTCTGAGATCTGTGTTCTAGTGCTGCTTACTAGCTGGGTGTGTGGCTGAGCCCTGGTTTCTGCTCTGTGACCTAGTGAATTAGAAAGGATGACCTCTGTTGTCTCCCAGCCTTCAATCCCCTTCTACCGCTGTTCTGCTCCTGTTCCTCACACCATGGACATCACCTGCCTACTATTTGTTGAATATTAATTGCTAGATACCATACTAAGCAAATGACAGATATTAACTCAGGATAATTCTAGACTATTATTCCAGTTTTAGAGACGAGACAATTAAGGCCAGATTCTGTTGCTCAAGGTCAAGTAGGTATAGATGCAATTTGTCTTAAGAAAATTAGATTTTTAAAAGGTTTGAAAGCATACACTCTTTACCACTGTGCCACATAAAAGATGAATGGAAAAGCCCTTTCATTAGTCAAAATAAAGATTAGAAAGTCAGTGAATTGAAAGTCTTTATTCTTTAGTCACAATAGATTAGGTCTTAGTGACTTAAGTCTTCCTGTCCCAGTCCCTTCAGCCATTTGGGAAGTTTGTAAGAGGGTCAGCTTAGCTTGTCTTCTTTTTTTGCTCTCTGCTATATCACCCACAACTGACACTGCCATTCCCTGCAGAACCTTTTCCTCTCATTCCTTCCATCATTTTGCCAGGTGGCTTTTTTATAATGAGGACAAGATGATAGGTGCCAGGCCATTTTTTTCTTGAGGTATTTTAGGTATCTCCTGGTTAGTGGTCTCTTATATCACATTGAATGAGTGATTGGTGTAGGATGCCCTGAAATTCTGTGTAAGATGTGTAAGGCTTCTATTGTGTAATCTATGTATGGGTCAGAGTTATCAAATTTTCCTCTGGCAAGCCTCTCACTTGCAGCCCTTTTTCTTTTCTCATCCATATAAGCCACACACTGACATATGTATTTATATAGCCACACAAAATACTCAGAGGCTCAGAACTTTAATTTTAGAGACAGATTTTAAGAACATTAATGTCCCATAAACATTTATTGGGCTACTGATTGTATGCCTAGTGCTATCTATGCTAAGCACATTTCCATGAATTATCCTATTTAACAAACTTCCTTATTTGATATCCTTGTCATCAGGAGAAGAGTGCCTACAAATTAGGATGTAAAATTTTCTTGTTAAATTATTTTCCTAGAAACTGGTATATTTATATTAATGACTTTAGTGGACTATTTAATGTATTGAACTTTAGGAAATCTTTGAACTGGTATTTCTAGATATTGCTTAAAGTAAGTACTATGTGATCTTCAGAGGAAACCTGGTTTTGTGGTTTTAGTTTTGTCTTTTCATCAAGATATAGCTTTACTTACATATCTGATTTTTATATGTCTGATTATGTTATTTTTACCAATAATAAAATGTTTTTGGATCTTTAAGTGAAATGTATTTGTGGAAAAAAGTAATTATGAGACATTTTCTTCCTTCTTTAAAGATTTTGATGGATCATCAAAATCTGTCAGAACATGTACTCTGCATGGTTTTATATCTGATTGAATTAGGACTTGAAAATTCTGCTGAAGAGGAATCAGATGAAGAGGTACGTAGTTTCTTATATTCTAAAGTTTTTAGATAGAGGGCAGCCCCTATCTGGCTCTAGCCAGTTGTTGCCAGACTAGGCATGTCATAACTAGCAAAATTAGGACATATCTTAATAAAGTGTATTTATAGATTCATCATACACATATTAGACCTTCTTAACTTCTAGAAAAGGCCCTTTTTGATCTTCAAATGTGTACATTCTTTTAGAGCTTTCATTGATACATTACACTCTACATATAGAATTACTGAATTTGAAATTTGTAGTTTATATCAGAAAAATTAATCTAAGAAAAGTGGTTAGTGTATTTTTTGTGTTATGCTAAGAACACTGATTACTGATAGACAATGATTGAGTTAGGACTTTAGAAATTTGAATCAATTTGATTAGGGATTATTTCTGACCAACAAATTTTTCTGTAAAGATTTTAAGGTAATGGAATAAATATTGTTATATGGAAGAATGTTTAATTACTTAAGAGTACAAGTTGTTAATGTGTTTCAGGACTTTAGAAGTGTTATTTTCATAAAAACAATTGTTACTACAAATTAATTTTACAAATGTGTAAGATTCTTCTCATTTCCGCCCTCCAGAAAGACGCAGAATACAACAAAGCATAATAATAGTTAAAAAAAAAAAAAAAGTAAAAAAAGCAACAACTAGGAAGTACTTGTAGTCCAAGTTGAATCAATGTATTTTCTGTCAAAGATATTAAAAGGCCATTAAGTTTCCTCTAACAAATGATTCTTTTGGTTGATTTTTCAGGCATTCTTCCACAATTAGTCCAAAATAGCATTATTTGTCTGTATTATGAATTATTACTAATGGGTGGTGATAAATATTCTGTAATGTTAAGTATTTCCAGATAGAAAAATGTATTTTTCAGGAGGCATTTGGCTGGTTCCATTGGACTTATCCATATTAATACTGAGAATTTTTTTCCTGTATTTTGTGTTTGAATTTGGTTTTATTAAATTTATCCACTTTATAATTTGTGGGTGAGACTACAAGGAATTCAGGAATATGACAGGCAGTAGATGATTATTTGAGCTTGTTACATCACCATCGTACCTTAGACCTGACGTGGTAAAGTTCGGTATTCATTATTTTTATGTTTTAGGCATCAGTGAGTGGACCAGAACATTGTCATGACAGTTGGTTTCCTGGCAGTAATTTAGTATCGAACATGCGACACTTTATAAACTATGTTAGGGTGAGAGTTCCAGAGACTGCTCCTGAAGTGAAGAGAGACTCACCTGCAAGTACTAGCTCTGATAGCTTGGGTTCTTTACAAGTAAGTGTAAAAGTAAGAAAGAAAAAAAGGAAAAGCAATGTTGGGATATATTGTGTAGATCATTTTATGATATCCAATAGAAAAAAATGTGGTTGTAGATAACTTTAAATTGTTTTTTATTTCCTCTGATATATCTAAGCATCTTCTGCCTCACCAATCTTTTTCCTTTAATCTACCAGAGTTCACGACGGCCTAAAGTTCTTCAAAGAGAGGTAGATGTGTATGGTAGTTGCATTAACTAGCAACATGGGTTTAACTGGAAATGGGGGAAAAACACTTTTAAGTATTTGTGTGTGTATGTCTGTTTAATTAATATAGATAAATTTTAAAAAATGTTTCTTTAATTTATGTGTGTTTTTTTGATTAAGTGATTTAGGCTTAATATTAAAATTAATATTATTGAGCTTGAAAATAGTACTGGATATTTAATAATGGGTTTTTCTTGTTAGTGTTAGAAGTGTTTTGGACCAATTATAGGTGGCATATTTGGGCTTATTTACATGTTAGCTTTGTAGCTATATTACTAACATTTTAAAAATGATTTGAATGTTTCCTAAATTAAAATAAAATTAATTGCTGGCAGCATGCCCACTTACAAATAATTTTTTTTTCTTCTATAGCAATTAATAAACTTTGATAAAATAAGCCCTTTAAAGTTTTAAATTCCGTATATTCTGTATTTGGACTCATTTTGAAAATCAGCTCATTGCATGTAGCTTAATTAATTTTAAAATTGTAGATATGAAAAATCTTGAAATGACATGCCAAATAACTAAACTTAGGTAGTTTTAGTCCCTACAACCTAGATTTTTGTGAATAGAAAGCATTGAGTCATACATTCTCATAGTAGAGTCTATTCATAGGAGCTTTCTTTGTCTTTGACAACATGTTTTTGCTCTGAATACCATAAAGAGTTTTAATTAAAATATTGGAACTTCTAGAAAATGGAGCTTTTGCCTTTAATGCTGGTAGAGGGTACTTTAAAAAACAGCTTGGATGTTAATAAATTGTGTATACTATAATTTGACTCAAAAGCTCAACTGATAGTGGAGCATCCTTTCTATGTTTGCTTTAAAAAAATTAATAAAATCCATTAAGCTGACTTGTATCTTAATTAAAAGATGATTTCTAAGAGCCCTAATACAGTTTGACTGCTTTAGCAAAAAGGCTACATAGAAGATGAAATATTGAGAAAAATACTTAGTTAAAAAAAATCTATTCAAATAACAAATGACAGTGATATTAAAAAACGTGAAACAGACCAATTTGATTTTTGATCCTTATATTTCAGTTTGGTAACATTAAGCATTAATTTTAGAGGTAATTCCCAAACTTTGAAATTTCCTTAAAGGTAAAATTAATTGCCAGTTCAGATTCATTAACTTAAAAAAATTTTAAAAATTAGTTTATGATTTTCTTAACTGGAAACTGTAGCAGTCTTCCAGAATTTAGTAAAGAGTATAGTATTCTTGATGAATGTTGAATAGAACAGCTCTTCTTCCTTGAAACTGATGAAGAATTTAGTTTATGATTTCTCTTTAATATGGCTGTAGATTCCACTTAAGCTTCGACTATTTTCTCTGGAAGATAAGCTCGGGAGGTTGAGAAAGAGGTGTTATTGCTGATAATCTCTTCTTCATTGCTATTTCCAGATTGAGTTGATACTAAGTATAGTTGAGAAGAGAGGTGAAGGGGCAGATTTATTTAAAGAGCAAATCTGTTAAATAAATCTTTCAATGAAACTTTGAGCATTCCCGTAGAAAATGTGGTGCTAATTTGATTTTTAAATTGGTGTTGAATAAATTCTCTTGATTTTTCTTTCTCTCTCTTAATGGTAGAATATTCGTACAGCTCAAATTTTCAGCTTAGTAGCAGAACGTAGAAAAAAATTTCAGGAGATCATCAATCGCAGTAGCAGTGAAGCAAATCAGGTGGTTCGTCCCAAAACTTCAAATAAATGGTCTGCTCCTGGTTCAGCTCCACAGTTAACTACAGCCATTTTGGAAATTAAAGAAAGCATATTGTCATTGCTAATTAAACTTCACCACAAACTCTCAGGAAAACAGAACTCTTACTATCCTCCTTGGCTTGATGATATAGAAATTTTAATCCAACCGGAAATTCCTAAATACAGTCATGGAGATGGTATAATGGCAGTAGAAAGAATTTTACTAAAAGCTGCTTCGCAAAGCAGAATGAACAAACGTATCATTGAAGAGATATGTAGAAAAGTGACCCCTCCAGTACCACCCAAAAAAATCACTGCAGCAGAGAAGAAAACACTGGACAAAGAAGAAAGGTAATTTTTATTTTTAATTTTTTAAACATGTATGGTACAGTTGAAGATTCAGTATTTTCTCCTTTTTGTTTACCTGAGACTAATTGCCTGGATATTTAGCAGCAGCAGTCATAGCTGATTAGTTTGTAAGGTAAGTGGAATTGAACATAGTCAGTGCTTGTGCATGTAGTATTCTGAGTTAGTGGGGGATAAGAAGATGAAAGTTTCTGATCCCAACACTAAATTACTGCCTTAAATTTGGAAAAGTTGCTACTACTGTAATTGCTATAGAGATCTAATAATTCTCATCCTGTTTTCAAAAACAATTATCAATTCAACTTTAAATAAGAACAGAAAAAATTGTAAATATTTTAAATATTTCTTAATGTAAAAATCCAACTGTTTTAGTACCTTTTGGTCCTTTCTAATCTTTATCAATATATAATTGCTAATTATCCAAAAAGTAGTGTTTTAAACACTAATAACTTATGTCTCTAGCTTTTGGACCATTAGGTTGCTTCTAATTTGTTGTTAAATTATAATATTTATAAACCTTTTTTTTTTTTTATCTTTTGACTTTTCTTCTTGGGATAATGTTTTTTTATAAGTGAGATTTGTGAGTCAAGAGCTATGAACATGATATGGTTCTTAGCACACCTTGCTTATCAGATGAGTTGTATTACTGTGCATTGTCACCAGCTATTTCCCAACAGCCTCGTCAACATTGCCTACACTGCTGTCATAAACATGACAAGGGAATCTTGAGAGATTGAAACTCAGCATAATTGTGAAACCCTTAGAAAGGGTTCAGTGTTTATTAAAGAAAAGATATCTTAAAAAGAAGATATGGCTTTCCTCTAACCATTCATGTACTAAGTGCCAGTTAAATTATATGGCTACCTTCTTAGCCTTATGTCCTGCTGCTATTCCCAGTAACACCCTTCTAGTTAAGGTACGTAAGGCTAAAAGACCCAGGACATTAAAAAAAAAAAAAAAAAAGATTTCAGATGAAATTCAAGGTAGTCATTGCTTACTTCTCTGAGGTTATAAATAATATTTATTAATTTAATTCCTCTAATATATAAAGCAAATTTGTCTACTAAAGCAATAATTTGGTAAGGGTACACACTTTCCTTTATGGAGAGTCCAATGGGATCATCTCAATACTATCTTAAATAAGAAACTTGGACTTTTATCATTTGACTCTCTTCAATATAGTAAAAGTAATTATCATCATATTGTTGTCTGGACTACTGTTGTGAGCAGTATGAGTAACACATCATTTAATAGTTTGAAGTGTACTTTAGAGGTACTTTCTGGAGTAATTCTATCTTAGTTACTTTAAAAATTAAATATAGGCAGTTATGGGTTAAATGATCGGTGGAAGCTAGCCTAAGATGGATCTCACTCTGTTGATCCATTCTCCATTCATTGGACATCAACCAGGCACTTCTCTAGACATAGAATATAAGCTATGTCCAGTGCTGGACTCCCTCACCTTGAGGAATTGATGCAATAGTGGAGAGACAGACTAGTAAACAGATAGTTGTTAGTAGTGTTAACATAGTGTAACAGATACTACGTTAGGTGCACAAGGTGCTATTGGGAGTAGCAGCAGGACATAAGGCTAAGAAGGTGGCCATATAATTTAACTGGCACTTAGTGTATGAATGGTTAGAGGAAAGCCATTGAAGGATTTTAAGTAGGGGAATACTGTAATATACAGTATAATCACATGCAGATTGATAAGAGTCGGGGGTAAGACTGGAAATAGGGAGACCAGGCTATTGAGGAACCGGGGGATGGGGTGGGGAGGGCGGGGCGTGGGTATGGTGTGGGTCTGAACTAAGACAGTAATAATAAAGAGAGGAGATGTATATGAGATGTATATGAGTTTAGCAGGTGCAAGTTGTTAGACTCGGTAATCAATTTGATATGGAAGATGAGAGAGGAGTCATGAATGGTTCCCAGATATCTGACTTAGATGATGTTTCTGTTGACCAAGATAAGGGAGTACAGGAGTGGGCTTAGGCTAGCTCAGCAGTAGAACTGATACGCTGAGTTCTGGACATTACTGGGTTTAAGTTGGACATCCAGGTAAAGACGTCTAGTCAAATAGAGGGTTCTTAGAGCAACAGATTTGAACATATGAGTATAGGTAATAGTGAGAGCCTTGTATATGGGAGAGTGTGTACAGTAAGAAAATGAGAAGACTGAATATATAACTCAAGGGGATAAAAAGGGAATGACTGAGGAAGGGTGACTACAAAGGTGACTGAAAAGGTATTGCTTAGTGAAGTAGGAGGAAAACTGTGGTGAGTGGCATTAAAGAAGGCATAAGAGGAGGACGTTCAGAAAGGAAGAAACTTATCAAGACAAATAATTCAAGAGTTTAGATAAGATTAGCAGTCTCATTTGATTTGTTAGGAGGTCATCCTTTGGTAACTGTATCAGGAGCAATTTTAGGTACATATATAGTTGTACTTCATCTCTGATGTAATTAAATATTTGTTATAGAACATTCATATTAAATGTATACACAAAATCCTAGTAGATAAGAATTTAGGAAAGTTCCTATTTCCTTCTTATAATGCTTTACAAATGGAGTTATAAAGAATTAACGTATAATTTAGATGACAGTTCATTGACTTTGAATTAGTAACTACCCAGAATTTAATAAATCTACTGGTAACATTAGAAGGTTGAAAAGGAGGTTAGATTTTTATTTTTGTTAACTTCTTAATTAGTGGTCTTTCCTTCTAGTTATGTAATGATGTCTCTCTTCTTTTGAAGGAAGATAAACATTCAGTGATCAAAGTTTATTTTACTTGGCTAAAAGTATTTTGTAATTGTTTCTAATAATAGATGAGATACCGGAGGACATAATTAGGGTGCCATTTTTACAAAGGCCATAATACTTTTATAATAATAATATTCTAAAAAATTTGAAGGCTTTTCTTGTGATAGGTTTTGTTTCCTTTGAGCAGTGATGGTATTGACAAAGACTTAGCTAATCCTGTAGCAGACAGCTGGGGATTAAGATGAATCTATTTGAATCTAGCTATGCTTCCACATTGTCTTTAATTTGGATTAAGTTTAATAATAAAGGCAGAACAGTTCATAAACAATGATGATTTATTTCCAAGTACTTCACCTATAGGCAAACTTGGTATCACTATCATAATAGATTAATTCCATAGAAAACAAGGTACAAACAGGAAACCTTAGATGGTTGTAATAATAAGTAACTTCAATGTCTTCACCCCTGGGGTAATAATGGAAAATTTCTGAGTTGTGCTGAATCTGCCAGAACTAGTTTATGTCTTTTCTTAGTGGTCTTTATTTACATTTATGCCCAATTTTAGAAAAGGAATAACCTAGATTAAGAAAAAGTCTACAACAGTGACATTCCATTCCTTTCTGGTTATCATAGAGAGCTTGTATAGAAATGTATTTTAATACTAGTGCCAAGCAGATACATATGAGATTTTCTTATGTTTAATATATAGGTTTGTTATTTTAAATATACTCTTATGGACATACTTATTCTAAATGTAAGTGTACATGTTTAAAGGCATTAATTATAAGAAGCATACCAAAACTTATAATTTACAAAGTAGTGATTTAGGAGACCAAATGTATCCTATCAATGCTGTTGTTGCTCATAGCATTTTTGGAGGTCTCTTAGAATGCTTTGAGCATCTACAGAACATTTTTGTTTATTTCTGTTTCTTCCATTGTGGCAAATTTGTCCTTTGAGGATGGACTTACGTTTTTAAAACTTTTTGTTTTGAAACAATCTTAAACTTAGAGATGTTTCAAGGACAGTACAAGGAACTTTCTGAACCATTTCAGATTAAGTTGCTGCTATGAGGCTCCTTTACCCTAGAATACTTTAGTGTGTATTTCACAGAAATAAGGGCCTTTTCTTACATAACAGCAATGCAGCTGTCAAAATTAGGAAATTAACATTGTATTTGAGTATGATTGAATCCTTAGATCTCAAATTTTGATAGTTGTCCTAATAATGTTCCGTATAGCAAAAAGATCCAATCCATAATCACTCATTGCATTTAATTGTCATGTTTCTTTGGTCTCCTTCAATATGGAATGGTTTCCTCAGTCTTTCCTTTATATATTCATGACCTTGGCACTTTTGAAGATTACAAGGTAGTAGAAACATTGTAGAATGTCCTTCAATTTGGGCTTGTCTGGTGTCCATTTGTGTATAGATTCAGGTTATATATCTTCGGCAGGAATATCAATGAATTGTTGCTGTTTTCTTTTTATTGCATCCTATCAGGTGTCACATGACTTCAGTTTGTTTTATTACTATGGATTAATTTTGATCACTTGATTAAGGGGGTGTCTAGCAGACTACTGTCAAGTTACCTTTTTCCCCCTTTGTAATTAATACATAATTTGTGGAGAGATAATTTTGAGATACTGTAATATCCCATTCCTTATCAACTTTCAATATATTTATTGATTTATTTTTGTCAGTATGGACACATAGGTTCTTGTGTTATTTTATGAGTTGTAAGTCTGATAAACTTATTTGTTTTCATGCTCAAATTGTTCTAGATTTGGCCACTAAGAATCTCTTTAAGAAAATCCCTTTTTGTGTCCTTTTAATCTATCCTCGTCATTCTTTAAACATATTCTTGTATTCTGGGGCAATAAGATATTCCAGTCTCATTTGTACTTAAGAGTCAGCCGTTTCCCTAAGGAATCCTGTTTGCTTTTAGTAGAGAATGATATTTAAAAACTAAAATCTGTGTGTTTATTCTAATGAGGTACAGGTGTTTTCAGCTCCACTTAGTGGACAGAACTAGGGAAAATTCTGCATGTGTCTTTGTATGTCTGTGTTTGTGTTGGGGTAGGGAGAGAGAGGGAAGGAGAAACTTGTATTTATTTTTATGTTCTATCTCTGTGTATTGAAAACTATGAGTTCACCCTGATACTTCCAATTCTAATTTGACACCATGAGAATCATTCTTTTCTCTTTCCATATTTGTAACTCTCTACTCCAATAGTGACCTGACACTCTTAATCCTCAATGTATATATTACTTTTTTTGATCAGTTCCTTTGTATGTAACCAATTTCTTGTAATCTGCCCCCACACAAATTCCCTCCTGTGCCAGGCTGTTGGGTTCTGACACCTGTGCTAGCCCACTGTTGCTGGCCTTCATGTTCAGACAGGAAGAGAGGGGACGGGCGGATTTAATGCTTTGAAATGGCCATATGAGACTATAACTCATAAAATAAAATAGGAACAGTAAATCAATAAATATATCGAAAGTTGATAAGGAATAGGATATTACAGTATCTCAAAGTTATCTCTGCACAAGTTTGATGAGTACGGTAAATGATCAATCTGGATAATATTTTGGCTCAAAAACAACATAAAAGAGTTGCAGTTAAAATAATAAAGCAAGTTTTCTTATGTGGATCCTACATTATGTGTAAAGTCAATGTTAGAAAGGGAGTATTAAAAATCTTTTCAACATTATTGGCAAAAAATATGTAACTTCTCATGGTAAAGTGGACTACAGTTCTTGACTTTATAGCTGTTCTGAATATCTCCACTCACTTGATTGGAGATGTGTGAATAATCTAAAAATTAGCAGTCCATTTTTCTAAACTCTATATGGTATATCTTGAATCATTTTACATTAATAGAAACATACTTTTAGGTTTCCCGTAGAAATGCTTGCATAGAACCTCAGTTTAACATAATGCTTTGACTTTTATAGTGTATAGATATAGTAAATGGTCACTAAATGAAACTGCTATAGTATATGCTGTTCATTATGTTTTTTTGTCTTTTGTGGGCTATGATCAATTCTTCTTTGAGCTTTGTTCAAGTAAAAAGTTTGTCTCTCCTGATGAACTAATGTATAACTTACCTTTTAACCTCCTCCTTTTCCTCCTCCTTCTCTACCTCCCTCTCCCTCCCCCTCTTGTTTAAATTACTAGCCTCTTACTGGAAGTAAAATTTTATGCTTACTAGTGTTGTTATCATCACATAATCTGGAGAAGTCTATCTCTTTTATTAGTTGACTTTTATTTTCTTATTCTTATGTTATGATCCTGTTGTATTGCTGTTTTTTTGTTTTGCTTTGTTTTTTTTTGGCAACTAGTCTCAACTTAAAATATTCTTTGGAAGTAGATAAGTGATAAATAATAAATGGAATATAGTGAATTAATCCAAATGAATATTTATGGTTAGATTCGAAATATAGTTTTATTCTTTATGTTGTGTTTGAGACTCTTACACATTCTTTTACTTCATACAAAATAAACCAAACTCATATCTCCTAGTAGAAACTGAGAAACTTACTGGCTTCTGCTTATTCTCTATTAGGAGAGACCTATTCTTAGGGTAACAGTAAATCTGACTGTTCTTACTTACCTTTTAGATTCTGTTTATATTTAAACATCATAGCTTCTTCTAGCAACCAATTTACTAATATGTGTGCCTAGAATTAAATTGTTAGTCCCTTGCTAAAAAAGACTCTTCTTACTCTCACTACTGTCTGACATATGCTTGGAAAATTGTGTTGTTGGAAATCCAAATTTTATACCTACCTTAATTATTATTTCAAATTTTAAAGTAAATCTTGGCTTTCATTTTTACCTATTAAATCAGTGAGTTTGAAACCTTTCAAAATCAGTAGAATCCTTTTAAGGACAATCAAATCTTAATGAAATTTAATACATAATACAGAAAGCGGATTGTTCTCAAATGTGTGCCAGGGGCTTTTCACATATTATATAATCCTGAAAGATGGTAGGTAAGTCTTAAGCATATCTGGTACTTATAACTGTTTCCGTTTAACCTAGGCGACAGAAGGCTAGAGAGAGGCAGCAGAAATTGCTTGCAGAGTTTGCTTCACGACAGAAAAGCTTCATGGAAACTGCAATGGATGTTGGTAAGTCAAGATTTATTAGTTTAGAACTCTCATAATTGCAGCTATTACCTCAGGGATGCTCTGGTCCAATATTCCACCAGTTTTAAACACTGCAGACAGATGATTTCTAGTCTTTATTGAAACAATAGAGTGATGGGAGGTCAGACCTTTGTTATAGACAGTCCATTCTGTTGTTGAGTAGCTGCAATTGTTAGGAAGTTCTTCCTGATGGTAGCAATACAGTATGCTCCCTCTGTTGTCTTCTGTTAAACTATCCCTTAAGATTTGTGAGGTCAATCAGCATGCATTTTCTTCTTTTGATCTTTTCTTGTGAAATTATCCTAAGATTCTTAAAAGTTTTCAAATACTTTTAGTGCTTCCTCTTTCAACCACCCCTTCAATATTTCTTAAATCTAGTGCTCTTCTCACTTCCATTAGGATTAGCACTAGGATCTATACAATGAGGGGGGTTACCATGTTCCTGTATGATGGTAGATTGCTATGAGCAACCTTTTACAAACACTGGAGAAACATTAAATCTCAATATCAATTTTCAGTTAGCCAGGCTACTCCCTTCCCTGTTTCTTGCATTCCAGTCATTTTTTTTCCCATTTTTCCTTTTACACAAAATTGCTCAGAGAAAATAAGCTAAAGTTATGCATAATTTTGTTAAAATAAATGCATATATGTGCATTCAAACACGCATATGCATTCTTATAAATTTTTGTGCACATAAGTACACATAACCAAGGTCCAGAAGAGATGTGGAGAGGGGGTCAATCAGATTTAGCCTAATGTCTTCTAAACCATCAAAACAGTTGAATTTATGTTCAGGATATAACTTTGATGGAAAGAATACTTAGGAATTCTATATATGGGATTTACTCGGTATCAGTTGACTTTCTCATATGAAAGATGAGACTTCAGTTCATTGACACTACTTTCTCTATCTATTCTTTCCAAAAATTGATAATTATATGTATATTTAATATAATTATAATGTCTACTTATTGCTTTATCTATATACTTAGTGTCTTGAAATCCCTTCACATAAAATGAACTAATAAGCACTCCTACCCTTCCTTTTAGTTTTCCTTCCCTCATCTCTACCTTCTGCCTTTTATCAGCTACTTTTATTTTAAAATTGCCAAGGTTGTTGACATTTTGTTTTGCAGTCACAATAATGTCTTTCATTCAAAAGTTGTCTCTAAAAACAATGAAGAGTATTTGTATTAGTATGACTTTTTGAATGTTGTTGGGTACAGGGCTAAGTAATGTCCTAGGATACATTTACATTTTTGAGTCCTATGGCCTGACTCCTGGACTACTTTAAGGAGACCATCTTTAGTATGTAGCCTTTTTTCTTATACTCCCTTGATGGCTGAAACCCATGGCACCTTTTATTTGTTTCTGTTTGGTCCAAGACTTTGTGATATTGCCTTTTATTTTCTCTAAAGTTTCCAACCGTCTTTATTTTTTATTTTATTTAAAAAAATTTATTGTGGTAAAAACTAATGTGTCTGTGATATCACTGTTATTCTACCCACTCAGTCATACTGTCTTTTGGATGGAGTTGTTTTCCAGTCTGGTCCACTTGCTCTCTAGACATGCTGTACAGCTGTTACTTTGGGATTTTCCCCTTGTAGGGTTGATCTAGGGTTTTTCACATCTTATGTCATCTCTCTTTTTGGTCTTGTTTTGTTGGAGTGCAGCCTTAAGTGTCTTTCTACTAATACTTGTGTGGAGGCTAACCTGATTCTTCATATGTCTGGAAGGAACTTTAGGCTGCTGTCACACTTGATTGTTTATTTGGATGGATATAGAATTCCAGGTTGATAAACATTTTCTGTCACAACTGAAAGCATTGCTTGTCTTTTACCATTCATCTGATGAGAAATCTGGTGTTAATCTGGTTCTTATAACTTTGTAGGTTAGCATTTTTTCCCTTTCCCGTGACACTTTTATGATTGTATGATCCAATCTGAAATTTTATTATTTGTATCTATGTGGATCTTTCTCATCTGTCTTAGTACTTAATGAGCCTTCTCAGTCTAAAGATTCATATCTCTGAAGCTGTGAGAAATTTTTTTCCTGTGATTTCTTTGATAACTGTTACAGTTGTCCTCCAGGATGGCCCTCATTGATCCCTGCTTCCTGGTATTTACGCCCTGTATATTCTTTTCTCAGATTGCATCTGAATTGGTCTGGGTGACCTATAGAATATGGCAGAAGTGATGGTATGCCATTTCTAAGATTAGGTTATAAAAGATATTAAGGCTTCTGTCTTGGTTGCTTTCTTTCTCACTTGGATTACTCATTTTGGGGGAGACCAGCTGCCATGTCATGAGCAGCCCTGTGGACAGGCCCATGTGGATGAGGAACTTAGGCCTATTGCCAACAGTCATGCGAGTGAGCTTGGATGTGAAACCAGCTGTCCCAGTTAAGCTATCAGATGACTGCAGCTGACTGATAGCATAAGAATTTCCCTATATTATTATTGAAAGCTTCTTGTAACTATTAAAATCTATACTTCATTGGGTAGGCAGTATAGTATATGAGCATGGACTCTGGAGCCTGACTGCCTGGATTCGTATCTTAGGCACATGAGTGCCTGGAATAATTTACTTAAATGCACTCTGCCTCAGTTTCCACATAGTTAAAAAGGGATTTTTAAACTACCTTATAGGGTTGTGGGGAGGATTGAATGTATTAGTACATTTAAAACATTTAGAACAGAGTGCTTAGCATGTAATAAATGTTATATATAATCATTGGCTATTACTATTATTATTTATATTCTATAATTTACTTGATTCTTTCCCCATAATTGGACTTTACATTTTTTTTTTTCTAATTTTAATTATTATAAACATTGTATACACAAAACTTTTCTTGTATTTTTGATCTGGGTATAAAAGTATGAATTTCAGGGGACAATGATGATGATGGTGATGATACATATTTTCGTATGTATGTTAACTGTGTTCCCAGCACTATGCCAAATACATCTGTATGTTGGCTTATATGTCCTGACATACCCATAGTATAGGTGGTATTGTCTCAGATTAAGATGTGTGGATTTAGAGAGATTAAGTAATCTGTGGTTTCACAGTAATAAGTAATAGAGCCTAGGCTGTAATCAAAAAGTTTTGCCTGCTCTTTAATTCTTTATATTTGAAGAAAGTTGAGAGTATGGTCTCTCTCACCTGCTCAACCAAGTTGGTAGCCTTTGAATAGGAAGGGACAGATATGAGAACACTGGTAAAGAAAGAATTAATAGACTTGATAATTGGTTGGTGATTGATTCAAGCATAAGAGAGAAGGGATATTCATCATGTTTGGAAAAGTTTTATTTATTAAAAAAAACAACAAAAACCAGTGAAAAGAGCACTGCTTTTCCAACACAGCAAAATCCTTGACGTGACTCCGTTAGTCTAGCCTGATTATAGGGTCTGCCCCACCCAAATCTATGAATTGAAAAGGGTGGTGAGGGAGTGATTCTCCTTAAACAAAGCTGAGGCCTGCTGTTAGCAGAAGGGATGATAGATACTAGGTAATAGAAATAGCATCTGTCCATAGTACCCATCCTTTAAGATTTCATTTGGAAAATGGGGCAGTCCAAGTAAGAGTTGGCATAGAAAAGGATTTGGTTGACTTTTATTGTTAGTTGTGGAGGGAGCTATTTATTTTGTTAATAATACAGTTTAATTTGTGGTTTATTTATTTTTAACAGTATAAGCAAATATGCATATGCTTGTTTTGCATGCTACCATTTACATAATAATGGGGGCTGGGTATATAAATATATTTATATATATTATGCTGGGATGTAAGATAATGATATCCCCAGTGTCCCCTTCTCAGGTAAATGGTAACATACTATGCACACATTGTCTACCTTGTTTTTTTTCTTCAACATTATATCCTGGAGATCCCACCATGGAGTGTGTAGGGACATTCTCCATTCCTTTTTCTACCTGTACAGTATTCCATTTTGTGGATGTTCCATAGTTTATTCAAGTGGTCTTCTATTAATGTACATTTGGATTGTTTCTAGTCTTTTGCTATACAGATAGTACTGCAGCAAATATCCGTGTGCATGTGTATTTTTGTATTTTGATAATGTATCTGTAGGATAGATTTCTGGACGTGGGATTGCTAAATCAAAGGGTAAATGCATGTGCAATTTTTTAAGATGTTGTCAAATTCTCTACATAGGGGTTTCACTATTTTGCATTCCTTCCAGCAGGGTGTCAGAATATGTTGTCAAAATTTGTGTTTTTGCTAATCTGGTAGTTGAAAAGAATTGGTATCTTTAGTCTAATTTTAATTGGCATTTGTCTTATTATGAGAGAGGATGATCTTTGCACCTTTAACTGTTTCTTGTTCCCTGACATATTTTTAATTTTTAATTTTTTCCCACAGAATTATATTTTATTTTTTAAAGGATATGCACATTTGTTTGTTCAAATAACAAATACATAAACTGAATAACAGATAAATAACAAAATGCTCTATAGAAAGTAGGGCTTCAATTTTTTACAAAAGCTGGAGATGTAAAACATTAAAATTTACATATTTCATTTTATAATTGCTACAATTATTTGAAACAGCTCTCTAAAGTCTTCCAAAAGCGTGCAAATGTCAATTTCAACAGAGGAAGATGAATAAACTTTTCAAAGGCAAATTAATTTCTAAGTATATCAACAAGTCCACTTAATAAAAAGAAATCAAGAATAGAAATTAAATATCTAAGTTTAGCAACATAAATTGCATTAAAAAATCAATAAAACAGAATTTAAACACATGGGCACTTCAAAAAGTTCATAGAAAACTATAGTTGAAAGATAATGGAAATCTTTCCATGACCTTTTGTTTTGTTTTGTTTAAATTTTTCCTTTTTTTTAAAGACTACAATAATGGAAAATATGTTCTCTGACAACAATAACAGAAGGAAATAAAGAAAACCAGAAGTGTATGGAGATTAAACAACCCTCTCCTAAATAAACAATGGGTAAAAAGAAAACACAGGGAAATTAGAGATTACTTTGAGATAAAGATCAAAGCACAACATATCAAAATTTATAGGATGCAGGGCTCATGCAGTGCTTAGAGGAAAATTTATGCTTGTAAACATCTATATTAAAAATAAGAAAAATCTCAAATCAGTAATATAAACTTTTACCAAGAAAATAGAAAAAGCAGAGCAAACTAAACCAAAAGCAAATATATGTAGGAAATGACAAAGATTACAATCTTGTTGTCATAGACATTGTGCTTTCTGGTTCTGATTCTATTCCTGCATTGTTGATTATTATTGTTATTATTATTTTTCTTTCTCTGATTTCTTTGATGGCTTCTTTTTATTTTCATTAATACTAGGCATACTCCAACGTTCTATTTTAGATTACTGCTCCTTTTCCTCTTAGTCACTCTTTGTAAATAGCAAATATATGTTTATGTGCATGAATTCTTATTTGAAAATATCTAAACTTGGCATCTTTCTTTTACTGACATGTATTTTTACATATTTACTTAGATACACTTCCATCTTTTAAACAGCTCATAAAGCACTTCTGCTTGCTTGGTCTTCCCAGTCCCCTGTACTTATTTCTTTGCCACCATGAGCAGCATCACTGATCTTCGTGAATTTAAGTGTTTTTAATCTGTAAACCATTATTGACTGGACATTCTATTTCTTGCTGTTAAGGACATTATATCACCAGAGGATTACTGTTATTTTGTATAATAGTTCTACTTTATTAATATATAATATGGTCATATCTAAATGACTTCCCTACATAAATAAACATGTATTAATAATTGTTATTTCTGAGATACACTCACTAGAATAAGGAATAAGGAAGAAATAGTTTTTTCCTCTTTTATTTCTTAGTAAATATTACCATTTTTCCCCCAAGGGTTATCATGTTATTGTAAATTTCCAGTCTAGGTGCCTCAAAAAAAATTAAAACAACCTCCACCTTTCTTTCCTTAAAAATATTATGAATATTTAAAAAAAATTTTTTTTGATACAAATGTTTTTGCCTCTGTGTTTTTGTATCAATTTTATATGTGAATGATATAACATCAGAAGTGTATTTAACCATATATTATTCTGTCTCATTATATCAACCCTTTGTTTTTAAAAAAAATTTAACATTTACTTGTACATATTTGTAGGGTACACCTTTGTATTTTTTTGTCTAACTTTGAAACATTGTATTTGAGCAGGGTAATTCTCCCATAGTTTTATCACTATATACTTTATTGGTATTGAAACTAAAAATTGCTTGAACTTGAATTTTTTTCCCCACATTTTCATTGAAAAAAGATTTTTCTCCTTAGGAATTAAGAGATGTAACTTTTCCTCCTCAGACTCTCCTGAGAATGATATTCCTATGGAGATTACCACAGCAGAACCACAAGTGTCTGAGGCAATATATGATTGTGTCATTTGTGGTCAGAGTGGCCCCTCCTCTGAAGACCGACCTACAGGATTGGTTGTACTGTTACAAGCATCCTCAGGTAAAATCAAAATTATTTTTTGATGGGAACATTTTAGAGCCAAAGTATACACAACAGATTAGTAAATATCTGTATTAGATGAAAGTTATGTTTTTATCTAGTTATAACTATAGATGTTTATAGCAAGAATTGATTTAGACCCAAATAGCCAAGATTCTTTGTCTGGTTTTATCTCAGTTTCTTGGACATGAGCGTTAGAAGAAGCCTTCAACAGAGAGATCTTACTATAGGGTTACATAATTTTTTTTTCCTTGAAGTAGGATGGTATATCACCAATGTGAGGTGGCCAATAACTGAGTTCAGCTTTCTTGGTAATTTAATTGTTCTAAAATCTGGAAGCTTCTTAAGCCCATGAATATTTTAATTACATCATGTATATTCAGGCAGCTCTGCCCTTATTTCTTGAGCTATTGGAAGCAGTGATTGTTGAAACAGCCTGCAGATTGATATGTTTGCCAATCTGTAGTAAAAAAAAAAAAAAATTAAAAATTTGAAGGATTTGTCTGAACACTGTTCATCCTTGCCCATAATGAAATATTTTGAGTAGTGATAACTCTTATACAATCTAGTCCCAATGAATTTAATTCTTTTTCAACAGGAGTGTGTGCAAAGCAAAGAGAAAATAAAATTCTTTTATATTTCTCCAGATGATTTTTTTTTTTAGGATGTTTACTCCCTGACTTAGTATGGTAAAGTGGAAAGAGTTAGATATTGGGAACTCCTCTGAGTTCAAATACAGGTATTGCTTCACTTTGGTCCAGTTTGTTGCATTCCTTTAAATATAGAGGTAATATTGACTTCAGAGGATTGTTGTATTGATTAAGTAATGTAATATGAACAAAAAGGATGTAATAATATGGTGCCTAATAAGTTAGTTTCTTCTGTTACTCTTCTTGCCTAAAAATGAAATTGATCTGAGAAACCCTGATTGAGTGGGACACTGGAGTAGAGCTGTCAAAACCAGAATTGCCTACTAAAAAAGGAAATGTGTGGGAATATTGACTACTTTTATAGCTACTTCTCTTTTCTGTTACTCTTAGGAAAACAATTTATTAAAGTATTGCCACTTGACTTTGCATAACATCTTCACCAAGATCTTTATCAAAATCAACTTAATGGTTTTTTTTGTTGTTGTTCACTAATTCATTCTACAAATATATATTGAATAGCTAGGTGCCTAGCATTGTTCTAATAAGAAACAAAACAAAATTCCCTTCCTAAAGAGGCTTACATTCTTGTTAAACTTTTATTTGTTCGTTATTTTACATATTAGAAGTTTCTTTGATTTCTTACTTCATTTAATTCCTTTTAACAATTTTGTATACTGGCTAAACCAACTAATAATTCCACTATACTATAGCTGTCTTATTTTTTAGAGATGGAAGGAAAAGATTAAGAAACTAATATTAAAAAGCATTAAATCTCAAGAGTGATTTTAATTGGGAACTATAGCAGGTAAAATCTTTGCTGTTTCCTTCCTTTCCTTCTGAGCCTCATCTACCCATTGACACTTTCCCCCTTTTACCCTTCTTTACTTCTTGCTTTTTAAATTTTTTTCTTCTCCATTTCTTTTTAGATTTGAATATGAAGTATTTTAAACACATACTAAAGAGACTAGTAAAATGAACCTCCATGTTCTCATCCATCTTCAACAGTGATGAATTTGTGGCTAATCTTATTTCTTTTGTTTCCTCCCCCTAGAATTATTATGAAGCTAGATTCCAGACATCATGTCATTTCATCTGTAAATATTTCAGTGTTTCCATTAAAAAGAAAGGTCTTGTTTTCTCAACAGAACCACATTCTAAATAAATTAATTCCTCATTATCATCAAATATCCAGTCAATGTTGAAAATTCCCTTATTATTTCTTATTTATTTATTTTGTTTAATTTATTTGTAGTTGTAGGGTTCCCTTTTGGTCACTTAATTTTTTTGTCATCTCCCCTTCTTTATCTACCCCCCTCCACCATGCATTTAATTTTTTAGAAGAAATTGAATCATTGAAGAGAAGTTCGGTTTTTTCTGAATGCATCTCCACGATGTTTAACATGTTCCTCTGTCACCTCTATTTTCTCTCTGTGATATTAGTAGGCAATGATTATTGCCTAGATCCATTAGTTTATTGGGGATTGCACTTTTTTTTCCCCCTGTGGGAGTCCAAACCATTTTATTAAGGGTTTTTTTTGGCAGAGTTTTTTGGAGGGTGGTGCTTAAGAGAACCATGAGATTCAGTGTTCTTGACTGGGCTGGGATCTCACCAGTCTGGCAGTTGCGGAAAATATCATGTTTCCTTTGCTTATTAGCTGAAATACTTCTATAAAAGAAATTTCACCTTATCAACTGTTTTGGTTACTGTGAGGTACAGACTGTTTAGGAAAGGCAGAATAAACATTGCATTCTTTCCCTTTTTTTTTTAACAGTGCTCACAATATTGATGAAGTGGTTCTTTATCATTTTCTAGAGATAATTAGTACTTTTATGTTTCATTATGAACCCTGTTTCAGTTAATTTCTTATTGATGCTCACATTCTTCCATCCTTGTTCAGTGAGAGCTTCTTCCGGTTATCTCCTGAGTCCTTTTGACACAAATCTAATATAGTAGCCTTGAGACTTTCTGCATTTTATGCTAAGACAAGTTATATTAAATTTGTCTTATACATTTCTTGCCCTGAAATTAGCCATTTCTCTAAGAAGCATTAGTTCCTTTTAGTGGAAAATGGTATTTAGAGACTAAAATCTGGATGCTAGTTATGCTTATCGCTCTAGATCTTTTTAGTCTCCACTGATTCTTTATCAGTCCATTCTTAAAACCATGCATCAAAGAAAAGTCCTGTGCTTTCTCCTTTTATTCTAACACTTGACTTGTCTGAATTATAGACTTTTGATTAGGAACACTTCAAAACACTGCTTAGATTAAGGGTCTTTGTATCAGTTTTATCTACATGTAAAGGTATTCATTTATGTGTTGTCTCACTATTGTGTAGAGTACCTCTGGTAAACATTACTGATTTTGAGAGCTTCAGTTCTCCATAGGAGAAGAATACAGTATTATGTAATTTTTCCATTCCACTAATCCCCGTAGTCTTTGTAAAGCTTCAGAAAATCCACAAAATCTTCATAGTACTTTAAAAATGTATACAATAAAAAGAAACTAAATCTAGAAAGAACCGCAAACCTAGATTTTTAAACCAAATATCAATGTTCTTGTTTGTAAAAAAGTGCAGACATTCACATAAAAACATAAAGGGCAGTGTTGAGGGTGGGGATGGAACTATAAAGGAGCAGAATTTTTGTATATTGTTGAACTAAGTAGATATTAATTTAAACTTGATTATTACAAAATGAAGATTATAGGTGTAATCCCCAGGATAACCACTAAGAAAAAATCTTAAAAACAAACAAACAAAACACCCACAAATAAAGAAATGAGAAAGGAATCAAAATGGTACGCTAGAAAATTCAATTAAATTTAAAAGAAGATAGTAATAGATGAATTAAGGAACATACAGAAAACAAATAGCAAAATGGCAGAATTAAGTTCTTCCTCATCAGTAGTTACTTGAAATGTAAATGTATTCAACTGTCCAAGTTAAAGACAGAGACTGACAAAATGGATAAAGAAGTGATTTTAACTATGTGCTATCTACAAGAGACTCACTTTAGATCCAGAAACACAAGTAGATTGAGAGTGAAAGGATGGAAAGATATTCCATGAAAATAGTAACCAAAAGAGAGCTGGAGTAGCTATACTAATAGGAGACAAAATACACTTTAAATTAAAAATCATTAAAAGAGGGGCTTCCTGGTAGTAAAAATGGCTATGGCTATTGATTTCTACCTGTGATACTATGTAGGGCACAAGGGCAAGTTTGGACACGAGTTTCTGGAACTTGAGTTTTGGCTGGACAGAAAGCTTAGATATGCCAACAACAGCAATTACAAAAATGATGTCGTGGGCCGGCCCGGTGGCGCACTGGATAAGTGCGCTGCTTGGGAAGCGTGGCGGCGCTCCCGCCCGAGGGTTCGGATCCCACATACAGACTGGTTCCCGCTCACTGGCTGAGTGAGGCGCGGGGGCAACACCGAGGGTTGCAATCCCGTTGCCGGTCCCCGGTCCGGTACGGGGGCAACACTGAGGGTTGCGATCCATTGCCGGACACGGAAAAAGACAAGAAAAAAAGACAAAAAAAAAAAAAAAA
>NW_007726123.1:1738222-1742571 GCF_000696425.1 Galeopterus variegatus
TGGGAGCGTGGCGGCGCTCCCGCCCGAGGGTTCGGATCCCACATACAGACGGGTTCCCGCTCACTGGCTGAGGGAGGCGCGGGGGCAACACCGAGGGTTGCAATCCCGTTGCCGGTCCCCGGTCCGGTACGGGGGCAACACTGAGGGTTGCGATCCATTGCCGGACACGGAAAAAGACAAGACAAAAAAAAAAAAAAAAAAAGAAATGATGTCGTGATCAGAAAAGAGGTTTATGTACACAAGAGTGTAATGGAAGAACTGAAGAGAATTATTGATGACAGTGAAATTACAAAAGAAGATGATGCTTTGTGGCCTCCTCCTCATAGGTTTGGCTGACAGGAGCTTGAAACTGTAATTGGAGATGAACATATTTCTTTCATCACATCTAAAAATAGGTTCTCTTATTGATATAAATCAGTCAGAGGATCTAGAAGGCCTTTGAGTATTTTACTGTTTGGTATAGGACCTGAAATGTTTAGTTTTCAGTCTCATTGGATTACATTTTAAGATTAAACCAATTTAAATTGCATGTTTTTGAAGCTGTTTGTATGTTTAATTAAGGGATGGGTAAGGGAGGGTTTACTTATTGTTTACATTATTGGAATTTTTATGAATGTGAAGGAAACAAAAAGTTTTTTGTATGTAAAGTAAAAATAATAAAATACATAAGGAAAAAAATCATTACAGGAGACAAAGAAAGATAATATATATTGATGAATGGGTCAATCCAGCAAGAAGATATAACAGTTATAAACATATATGCACTAAACAACAGAGCCCCTAAATATACAAAGTGAAAATGTGCATAACTGAAGGGAGAAATAGTTCTACAATAATACTTGGAGACAAGTGGATAGAACAACTAGGCAGAAAATCAAAAAAGAAAAGGAGCGCTTGAGCAACACTATAAAACCACTAGACGACATATTTACATAGAGCACTCAACAACAGTAGAGTACACATTTTTCAAATTGCGCATGGAACATTCTCCAAGACAGACCTTATGTTAGGCCACAAAACAAGTCTCAATAAATTTTAAAAGATTGAAATTACCCAAAGAATCTTCTCTGGCCACAATGGAATGAAACTAGGAACCTAGGACAATTGGAAAATTCACAAATATGTGGAAATTAAACAACACACTCTTAAACACCCTGTGGGTTAAAGAAGAAATGACAAGTGAAATTAGAAAATACTTTGAGATAAATGGAGATGAAAACATGATATACCAAAACTATAGGATGAAGCAAAAAACAGGGAAATTTAACAGCCGTAAGTGCTCACATTAAAAAAAGAAGTTTCCAAATCAGTAACCTAACTTCGCACTTTAAAGAACTAGAAAAAGAAGAGTAAGTTAAAACAAAACTTGAAGAAGGAAAGAAGTAATAAAGATTAGAACAGAGATAAGTGAAATAGAATCAGCAAAACCAAAGGACAGTTTCTTGAAAATATCAACAAAAAGACAAACCTTTTAGTTAGACTGACCAAGAAAAAAAGAGATTAGATGTAAATAACTAAAATCAGAAATGAAAGTTGGGACATTACTATGGATCTTACAGAAACAAAAGGATTATAATAATGCTGTGAACAATATTATGTCAAAAAATTAGATGACCTAGATGAAATGAATGATTTCCTAGAAACACACAAACTGCCGAAGACTGATTCGAGAAATAAAAAATTTGAACATATCTGTAGCAAGTAAAGGGATTGAATGGGTAATTTAAAAAACCCACTCAACAAAGAAAGGCATAGGACCAGATGGTTTCATTGGTAAATTTTATCAATCATTTAAAGAATTAATACCAACCCTTCTTAAATTAGTCCAAAAAGTAAATAGGAGGGAATACTTTAACTCATTCTATGAGGCTAGCATTACCTTGATACCAAAGCCGGATAAACACATCATGAGAAAAGAAAACAATAGACCATTATCCTTTATGAATATAGATGGAAAAAGCTTCAACAAAATTCTAGCAAACTGAATTCATTCAGTAGCACATTCAGAGGATTATACATCGTGGTAATTATAGTTCAGCTGCTAGCATCCACCTGCTTTTGTCTCTTATTTCTGCTGCTGCTGCTGCTATAAATTCCTCCAAAACTTGGGGCTCACAGTGGTATGCCTGATATTCCCTTCCCTAAAAGCAGCTCTTCCCACACTTATTGAATCTTATAGTAACGTATGGTATTGTATATGAAGGTACTTAAAAAGTTCATGGAAAGATTTGTATTATCTTTTAATTCTGTTTTTCCTTGAACTTTTTGAAGTACCCTCATGTTTGTATTTCCATTTCTTTTTTTGTATGTTTTGCTGTTTTACAATTATAAAGTCTTAATTTTTCCCCCTTTGTCATGTATCTCTTTTCCCAGCTTTTCATCTTGAAAAGCTTTTTATCTGTAGAAAAGTTGAATACTCTTCACCTATATTTACCAATTGTTGGCATATTGCCACGTTTGTTTTTCTTTTCCTCTCATCTAAACACATATGTTTACACACACACACACACACACACACGCACACACACACACGCACACACACACACTCTTTTCAGGAGAAAATTGCAAACATCACATTTTATCCCTAAATATTTCAGGATGCATCTCCTAAGAACAAGGATATTGTTTTATATAATCACAGTACAATCATCATACCTAAGACATTTAATATTAATAACATCTAATTTTTGGACTATATTCAAATACTCCCAATAATCTTTTTTGCGTGTATTGTATTTATTTAATCCACAAATAATAATTGTATATTATTTTGGGGGTACAGTGTGATATTTTGATATATATACATTGTGGAATGATTAAGTCAAGCTATCCATCACCTCACCTATTTAACTTTTTTTTTTGTTTGGTGAAAACCAGTAATATTTTTTATAGCAGATATTTCTTTCTTGACTCAGGGTCCAATCAAAGATCATGTATTGCTTTTAATTGTCATTTCTTGTTAGTCTTCTTTAATTTAGAACAGTTTCTCTAGTCCCTTAAATTTTTTTTTAATTAACTGATTTATTTTTAATTGACACATAATTGTACATATTTGTGGAGTACAGTATGATGTTCCAATACACGTAAACATTGTGTAATAATAAAATTCGGATAATTTGCTCGTTCATCACCTCATACATTTATCACTTCTTTGTGGTAAGAGCACTCAAAATCCTCTTTTTTTTTGTTATTTTGAAATATACAATATATTATTGTTAACTGCAGTCATCCTACTGTGCAGTGGAACACTAGAACTTATTCTTCCTATCTGTTACTTTGTACCTGTTGACCAATCTCTCCTCATCCTCTTCTTACTCATACCCTTCCCAGCCTCTGGTAACCACTATTCTGCTCTCTATTTCTATGAGATCAAATTTTTTAGGTTCCACGTATAAGTGAGATCATGTGGTATTTTTCTTTTTGTGCCTGGCTTATTTCACTCAATATAATGTCTTCCCAGCTCATCCTTGTTGCTGCAAGTTGACAGGATTTCACTCTTTTTTGTGGCTGAGTAGTATTTCATGGTGTAAATATACCACATTTTCTTACCCTTTATCTGTTGTTGGACTCTTAAGTTGATTTCATACCTTGGCTATTGTGAATAGTACATGGGGTGCAGATACCTCTTCAACATACTGATTTCTTTTCCCTGTTTAAAATTGTAAAGAGTCCAGTTTGTCCCATAGAATGTCTCAAATCTGGATTTGTGTGATTATTTCCTTATTATTAGATCAAGTTAAACATTTTGACAGAGTATTACATAGGTGATGTTCCTTTCTGGGAATCACCGTAAGAGACTCATAGTGTCAGTTGTCCCATTATTGGTCATGCCAACCAAGTTTGATTACTTGTTTAATGTGGTAGATAATCTATCCATTTGAGACTCTATCCATTTACCCTTTTACGTGATGTTCTTTCCCTGAATCAATGAATGTGTTATCTGTTATCATGATTATTCTTTTTGATACTCAAAATTTCTCAAATTTCGCCAGTCAGAACTCCTTCAGGTTCTTATGAAACTGCCTTCTCAGTGTTTGAACATTTCTTTGCCCTTTGTCAGACACAATTCCATGCTCACCTTGTGCTTTTCTCCAGTCCTGGACTCAGCTTTTTTTCCAGGGATCTCTTTCCTTTTAGTGAGAAATAATGTATTTAGAAATGAAGTTTATCGACACTGGAGAGTCAGAGCTTCTAGGCCTTTTCTGTGGATGGATTTAGGAAACCACCCATTCATACTCATATTTTAGTGGTTTTTTTAAAAAAAAATTTAATTTTTTTGGTGACTGGCCAGTACATTTAGTGTTTTTTTTTTTTTTTTTTTTTTTTTTTTTTTTTTTTTTTTTTTTTTT
>NW_007726123.1:1743024-1779224 GCF_000696425.1 Galeopterus variegatus
TTTTTTGTCTTTTTTCGTGTCCGGCAACGGATCGCAACCCTCAGTGTCGCACCCGTACCGGACCCGGACCGGCAACGGGATCGCAACACTCGGCACTGCACCCGCACCTCGCTCAGCCAGTGAGCGGGAACCGGTCTGTATGTGGGATCCGAACCCCCGGAGGGAGCGCCGCCGCGCTTCCCAAGCGGAGCACTGCAGCAGTGCACCACCGGGCCGGCCCTAGTGTTATTTTTAAAAGTAAATATTGGGTATGGCTGGTTAGCTTACTTAGAGTGTGGTACTGATGTCACCAATGTCTGGGGTTTGATTCCTGGACAGCCAGCCACCAAAAACAAAAAAAGGATAAAAGTAAATATTGGCATGTTTGAAACTTTATTTACTCATAGAAGTAAACTAAATACTACTTTCTGGGGGTCTTTAAAAATATTCTAATAGTGAAAAAATTAATGTAGCTTATAAATAACTCAGCTTTTCTCTGTGAATTAGATCTAAGTGTTGGTTATTTAATGAACTTTTATCTCTGTTGTTAATGTAGTTTTGGGGCAGTGCCGTGACAGTGGTGAGCCAAAGAAGTTGCCAATCACAGAAGAAGAGCAAATTTACCCTTGGGATACATGTGCAGCAGTTCATGATGTGAGGCTTTCATTATTACAGCGTTATTTTAAGGATGTAAGTACACTTTTTATCAAATAGTATTTTTGTCTGCAAAGTTGATGGTTTTTTCCCTCCAGAGTTTTATTTTATGTGTTTTTCTTCTAGCAAAAGGTTATTCTGATTCCAAATCTGGAAGTTTGTTAGAAAAAAAATTAATATGTGGATAGTAAAGAAATGGAAATCTGTTAATAAATAAAATGTTCAGGGCTGACCCCGTGGTGCACTCAGGAGAGTGTGGCGCTGGGAGCGCAGCGATGCTCCCACCGCAGGTTCGGATCCTATATAGGAATGGCTGGTGTGCTCCCTGGCTGAGCGCGGTGCGGGCGACACCACACCAAGGGTTGCGATCCCCTTACCGGTCACGAAAAAGACAAAAATAAATAAATAAATAAATAAAATGTTCAGGTATTACATATGATACTTTTGTTTTATTGTGAGTTATACATATTCAATTCAGTGGAATGATAAGTATTAACTCTGTAATGACTTTTATATATGGTATGAATATTTTGTAAAGATTTTTGCCTCCTTTTACTTTCCTTTAAAGATGTATAGTTAACTCTCATTGTGGTACTTTTAAAATGTAGGGATAGATATGAGTTATGTCTTCTGTGACTTGTTGTGAACTTGGTAGATTTTTTTTTTTGTTGAGCTCTTTACATCTCGGGGCTGTAGCACTCAGAAGTATATCAAGGCTTTGAAGATAAGCTTAATTTAGTAGCAGCAGCATTAACTTCTTTTCCATGTCACTTCTGATGTTTCCTTAGTGGATTATTAAATGGGATTTCCTTTCTCCCCTAGTGTTTTGAACCTACTGTATCTGGAATTAGGTAAACATATGATAATAGCTTAAAATACTTAAAATATAAAGAATTATTTTTAGTGAGCTATATGAGATGATTATCTTGATAGATTTCAAAATAGAACTTTTTTTGCTCATAAATCCACTGGTTTAAGTGGAAGAAACTTGGATGATAGGTGAAAGAACTGACCTAGTGATGGTAAGAGCCAGGGTAGAGTCCATAGTACACTGGGATGAGGAGGAGGTTTCTGAGGGCTTCTGGAGGAGCTGATGGCTCTAGTTAGGGAGACATCATATACAGTAGAAAATGTTCTAGACCAGAAGAGCTGGGTGTTTTTTTTGTTTGCTTTGTTTTTGAGTTCTTTACCAGCAGAACTGGGGTCCCAGTTTTGCCATTTCTGAGCAATGTGAGCTTGGTCAAATCCCTTAAATACTCCAAGACTCAATCTCCTCATCTGTAAAATAGGCTTATAATGGTTCCCAGGAATTCCTTCAGATCGCTTTGTGTATAATACAGGTCAATGTAAGTGTAAAGTGATGTTTTTAATATTCAACCTAGCCCATTTAGGAGGGCTCGGTAGGCCTTTTAAGGCAGTTTGGATAGGTAATAAGGACCATGCTTACATCTTTTCAGAGGCTTTAAAATGAAATCATGGTTTCTTTGTAAAAGCAGGCTGTGTGTGTGTATGTATAAATACATATATGTGTGTGCACATGCACACACGCACTTTTTCACAGTTTTTTCTTTATTCCTTATTGCTTTTAAAAAATTTTTTACAGGGTAAATATATTACTTAATTAATCAGAGACCAATAGATATTTTCTTCTTGAAGAAAATTATGAAATAATTCTAAATTCTGCTTTTGTAGAAATTTGCCAGCACCTTATTAAGATTTTATTTTCTTGTCATAATCTTGGTTTTAATTTTATAATTTTGAATCACTTAAGGGTAAATGGATAAAGTTGAATCTCAAAGCCAAATAGAAATTTTTTTTTTGTTTCAATGAAAATATAACTCCGACCTAAGAGCATAATAATTTTGACGGAAGGAGAGATCTAATAAAGGAGAAGAAAGGTAGATTATCTCTTTTTAGCACTCAGAACAGTTATTTGTTTCTAAAAAAATAAAAAGTTCTTTTTTATAAAAATGCTATCAACTGAAATCAGATCTGGACGGGACTCGTTTCCATTACTGATTGTGAGATTTTTATTCCTACATCATTACTTTTGTGTAGTTTTGCAATAGTTATTTTATGTATATAAGGCATATTCCCAGGACTGTATTTCTCTGGAGGTCTAGGACCATTTCTCGTGCTGTTTTTATTACCGCCTCCTCTCCTACCTC
Organism: Galeopterus variegatus; assembly: GCF_000696425.1. Lineage (NCBI taxonomy): Eukaryota > Metazoa > Chordata > Mammalia > Dermoptera > Cynocephalidae > Galeopterus > Galeopterus variegatus. The sequence continues at coordinate 1,745,826 of NW_007726123.1, forward strand.
CCCAGCCCCAGGAGCTAGCACATGCTATGTGTCTTGTAGGTGCTTACTGGATTTCTTTACTGAATTACTGTAAACATAGACCACCAGAGTTTTGTAGCCAGAACAGACTGTATAAAGAAGAAGAGTGACTATCAAGGGAAACTGATACTGATTATAGAATTAAACTGTGTAGATTCTTCTCTCTTCAGGTCAAATGCAAGCATTTTACAGAGTTGACATGTAGAATTTTAGTTATACGAGACAGTACATCCACTATAGAAACTGCAAGTGTTATACATGGGAGATAATGACACAGTAAAGGAAAAGAACCCGAGCTTTGGAGTCAGATAGACTTGGGTTTTGAACTTGGGCTCTGCCACTTATGTCTTAATGATCTTTGTAAAGTTTTTATTCCTCTCTTGTAAAAGGGGATAACACCACCTATTGTATGAGGTTTGAATAAATATTGAGTTTGTGAAGTTTCAGTGTTAAGTGCTTAGCACAGTGGTGGTGGTGGGGCACATAGTTGATGTCTCCCTAAAATATTAGTCTTATTTTAGGGTTTTTCTGTATTTTTGACTCTTGCAAACACAAATAAGACATCTAACAGTTATATAGAAAAATGACTCATTTTCAATTTTAAAAGTAACTGATTTTATTAAAAATGAAGATGAATTACATTTTTATACTACAGTGCCAAAGAGAATAGCTTGTTTATTAACTGACTACCAACCATTCTAAAATAATCTAACACCAATATCTGCTTCTATTTCAAGCAGCTTTGAAACATAAAACAGAGATGAGCAGGCCTCCTGTTATATTTCTGATTTGTAACAGTGGAAGCTTGCTCACCTGCTGTGAGTATTTGATTTGTGCTACTGCCATCTTTAAATTGGTTGGGAAGGCATTTTACATGGTGTAATATTTTCTTCAACTTTCAGATACTCACGAAGAGACTTGATTTAATATTGGAACTTTGTTTACTGACATTTAAAAATAATTTGGTCATCTTACTTTACAGTGTATTTATTTCTTTCCAAAATAAAAATAAGACTTAAAGGTTTACATAGCTTATTTTTAAATTTCTTTTTTTTCTCTAACATTTATTTGTACACATTTGTGGGGTACAGTATATTGTTTCGTGTATTATACATTGGTTCATATAGGGTAGTAGCATAGTTTTGTACCCATTAATCTACCACTTCCCTCCCTTCCAGTCCCCATTTCCTCCTGGCCTCTTGTAAGCATTTTAATGCTACTCTCTACTTCTGTGAGAACTTTTTTGTTTTTTTTTTTGGGATTCCACAGATGAGTGAGATCATGTGGTATTTGTCTTTCTGTGCCTTGCTTCACTTAATATGCTGGTCTCCAGTTTCATCCTTATATATTCTAGCTATTAGCTGCTTATCTGATGTGTAGTTTGTAAACACTTTCTCCCATTCTGTAAGATGTCTCTTCACTTTGTTGATTGTGTCTTTTGCTGTGCAGAGGCTTTTAAGTATGAGTTAGTCCCGTTTGTCTATTTTTGCTTTAGTTGTCTGTGCTTTGTAGTCTTGCTCAAAAAAGTGCTGCTCAGTTCAATTTATATAGCATTTTCCCTGTGTTTTTTTCTAGTAGTTTCATAGTTTCAGGTCTTAAATTTAGGTCTTTGATCCATTTTGAAATGATTTTTGTGTATAGAGACAGATAGGGGTCTAGTTTCAACCTTCTGCATGTGAATATCCAGTTTTCCCAGCACCATTTATTGAAGGGGCTATCCTTTCTCCATTGTATATTTTTAGCATCTTTGTTGAAGAGCAGTTAGCTGTATATGTGTGGGTTTATTTATGGGCTCTCTATTCTGTTCCATTGATCAGTTTGTCTGTTCTTATGCCAGAACCATGCAGTTTGGGTTATTATAGCTTTGTAGTATATTTGGAAGTCAGTGTGATGCCTCCAGCATTGTTCTTTTTGTCTAAGATTCCTTCGGTTGTATGTGGGTCTTTTGTTATTCTCTACAAAATTTAAGATCATTTTTTCTTTTATTTTTTTTCTGGTGGCTGGCCAGTATATGGATATAAACTCTTGACCTTGGTATTACAACACTGTGCTCTAACCAACTGAGCTACCCTAAGGTCATTTTTTTCTATTTCTGTGAAGAATGTCATTGGTACTTTGAAATGGATTGCATTGAATCTGCAGATTGCTTTGGATAATATAGACATTGTGATTATATTAATTCTTGAACCCATGCACAGGGGATATCTTTCGATTTACTTGTGTCATCTTCAGTTTCGTTCACCAATGTATTATTGTTTTCACTGTGAATATCTTTCAGTCCCTTGGTGAAATTTACTACTGGGTATTTCTTTTCTTTCTTTTTTTTTTTTTTTGGTAGCTATTGTGAATGAGATTACTTTCTTAATTTCTTCTGATATTTTGTTATTGGCATATAGGAATGTTATAGATTTTTGTGTGTTGATTTTGTATCCTGCTGGTATACTGAGTTCATTTATTCTGGTAATTTTTTTGTGGAGTCTTTAGGGTTTTCTGTGTATATGATCATGTCATCTGCAAATAGGGATAGTTTGACTATGTCCTTTTTGGTTTGGATGCCCCTTATTGCTTTCTCTTATCTTATTGCATTGTCTAGAACTTCTAGCACTATTTTGAATAGGAGTGAGGAAAGTAGGCCTCCTTGTATTTCTCCAGATCTTAGAGAAAAGACTTTCAAGTTTTGTTTATTTGGGATGATATTAGCTGTGAGTTTGTTGTATGGCCTTTATTGTGTTGAGCTACATTTCTTCCATACCTAGTTTGTTGATTGTTTTTCTCGTGAAAAGGTATTGGATTTTATCAATTGCTTTTTCTGCATTTACTGTTATGATCATATGGTGTTTTTCCTTCATTCTGTTGATGTGATGTATCACATTATTGATTTGCATATGTTGAATCATCCTTGCATCCCTGGGATGAATCCTATTTAATCATGGTGAATGATCTTTTTAATGCGTTATTGGATTTGCTTTGCTGGTATTTTGTTGAGGATTTTTGCATCTATGTTCATTTGAGATATTGGTCTGCAGTTTTCTTTTTTTTGTTGTGTCTTTTCCGGTTTTGGTATGAGTTTTGAAATATTCCCTCCTCTTTAATTTTTCAGAAGAGCTTGAGAAGAATTAGTATTAGTTCTTCTTTAAATGTTTAGTAGAATTTGGCCTTGAAGCTTTCTGATCCTGGGGTTTTCTCTGTTGTGTGAGACTTTTTATTACTGCTTCAGTCTCATTAATTGTTATTGGTCTGTTTAGGTCTTCTAATTCTTCATGATTCAACCTTTGTTAGTTGTTATGTGTTCATGAACTTATCCATTTCTTCTGGATTTTCCAGTTTGTTAGCATATAGTTCGTAATAGCTTATGATCCTTTGTATTTCTTTGGTTTCAGTTGTAATCTCTCCTTTTTCTTTTCTGTTTTTGAGACTTTCTTTTTTTCTTTGTTAGTCTAACTAATGGCTTATAGATTTTGTTTATGTTTTTGAAAAACCAATTCTATGTTTCATCTCTTTTGTATTGTTTTTTTAAATCTCTAATTCATTTATTTATGTTCTGATTTTTGTTATTTCTTTCTACCAATTTTGGGTCTGGTTTGTTCTTGTTTTTCTAGTTTCTTGAGGTGTGATGTTAGATTGTTTATTTGAAGTCCTTTTGCTTTTTTGATGTAGGCATTTATTGCTGTAAACTTCCCTCTTAGAACTGCTTTTGCCATATCCCATAGGTTTTGGTATGTTGAGTTTTCATTTTCGTTTGTTTCTAGGAATTTTTTCATTTCCTTTTGATTTCTTCTTTGACCCAGTTGTTGTTGAGGAGCATGTGTAATTATCATGTTTTTGTACAGTTTCCAATGTCCTTTCTGTTATTGATTTCTAGTTTTATTCTGTTGTGGTTAGACAAGGTAGGTGGTACGATTTCTGCTGTTTAAAATTTGTTGAGACTTGTTTTGTGACCTAACATATGGTTTATTCTGGAAAATGTCTCATGTGCTGCTGAGAAGAATGAGTATTCTGCAGCTGTTGGTTGAAATGTTCTATAAATGTTTGATAAGGTCTAATCAGTCTAGAGTGGAGATTAACTATGGTGTTTCTTGGTTAATTTTTTGTCTGGATGATCTGTCCTTTGCTGAAAGTGGGGTATTAAAGTCCCCAACTATTACTGTGTTGGAGTCTATTTTTCCCATTTAGGTCCAGTAGTATTTGCTTTATTTTTTCTTGGGGTTCTTGTGTTGGATGAGTATGTATTTAGAAGTGTTATATCTTCTTGTTGAATTAGTCCCTTTATCATTATACAGTAACCTTTTTTTTTTTTTAACTTTCCTTGGCTTGAAGTCTATTTTATGTGCTATAAGTATGCTACTCTTGCTATTTTTGATTTCCATGTACATGAGATATTTTTTTCCATCCCTTTACTTTCAGTTAATGTGTATCTTTCCTTATAGGTGAAGTGAATTTCTTGTAGGCAGCATATTGTTGGTTTTGGTTTTGTAATCCATTCAGCCACTCTGTGTCTTTTTAAATTGGGGAATTTAATCCATTAACATTTAGAGTTACTACTGCTATGTAGAAACTTGTTAAAGCCATTTTATTACTTTTTTTCTGGTTGATTTATAGGTCCTTTCCTCTGGTCTTGCTGTCTTCCTTTGTGATTAAGTGATTTTTCTCTAGCAGTATATTTTGATTTCTTGCTATTTTTAAATTACTTTTTATTATATTTATTTTTAGCATTTTTATTATATTTATTTTTAGTATGTCTATTATAGATTTTTGTGTTACAGTTATTATGGGTTTACCCAGTTTTTAAAACATGTAAAATTGTGCTTATTTGATGTCTTTCAAATCTTTCATCATATACTTTCACCATATTAGACCCTGTGCCTCATATTGTTCTGGCATGCCCATCTATTTACTTCAGACTCTAGAGGGTGAGTTCAAGTTCATTCCCAAAGCCTATTTGACAGAGTCCAAATGATGAAAATTCTAAGGAAGAGATTTTAGGCGGAAAAGTCTTAAGCCTGTTTATAGGTCAAAAGGAAGAATTAGTAAGAGAAAGAGAAGTTGAAGATGTAAAAGAGAAAGGGGAGATGAATGCAACTAACTTTTAAAACAAATTTCAAAATTATTTGTAGTTTGCTTATGTAGTCTGGATCCCTTCTTTATTGTATATTATATTAAGCCCTTGTAAATATTAAGGCATGATTTTTGGGTTATTCTTTTGACTAGATTTGTACTTTAGAAAATGTGTGGAGAATACATCAAGGAGAGAAGAAATTGAAGTCAATAAGATCAGTTCAGGAACTCCATCTCCAAATAATATAGACTTGAGTGTTATAGTGGGAATGAAAAGCAGAGGCCAAAATCATGAGTTATTTAGGAGATAGAATCCATAAGGTTTGGGAACTAATAGTGTGGTTTAAAGGTAAGGGTTTGATGTAGAATGACTCTTAGCTTTCAGACTTGGTGACTGAATAGATTGTGAAGCTTTTAAACCAAGAGGAAAAGAAATGTTTTCTGAGGGACATTAAACTGGAGATTTCTGGTTGGTGGCTGAATATTAGTATTTACCACCCAGGCAAGAGATCCAGGCTTGCAGGGTAGTTGAAGTTACTGATTAAATTACTAGGGAGAACAGTTTTAATGAGAAGAGAGTAGCACTAAGAATAGAAGTTTGAGAATTATAAATATTGATGGTGCAGGTGAAGAAAGGACAGTCTTGGAAGGAGGCCTAAGAAAAACAGTTAAAGAGGAGGAAAATTGAGAGAGTAGCATTATGGAAGCCAGACTGAAGTAGACATTAAAAGAAGGAAGTTGTTAGTCTCATGTCACAGAGAGATTAAGTACCATACAGAACAGGTAAAATAATCAACAATGTACAGTTTACACTGAACTATCATATAATGTTGAGAGCTTATGTTTTATGCATTGGAGAAATGTATATTATTTATTCTATCCTTATCAGCATAGATATTTGAGAGCTAAAACTTTATGGTCTTCCAATTTTAAAAATATTAGGCTGTGTACTCAGGTGTTAATTTATATCACAAAAATAGGAACTCTACATTAATATAACAATACGAAATCACACAGAGGCTTATGTAGATATATTTAAATATATTCACACTTATTTAAAATTAATTATCTTTTGTCCTTTTTTTTAAGAGTTCATGTCTCCTGGCAGTATCAATTGGCTGGGAAGGAGGTGTTTATGTACAAACCTGTGGCCACACATTACATATAGATTGCCATAAATCTTATATGGAATCATTACGGGTAAGTTAAATGGAAAATATTTTAAAGACATATGTATCTTTCCAGGTATTGAGTCTTTTTGCAGCATATACATCCCAAATCCAGCTCATCATCTTGGGCAATTTTGTTTACTGTATGAACTATCCAGTGTCACCTCTTCAACTTTGAGGGATTTTCATTTTTTTAACTTTATTTTAGCAAATGACTTCCATGGCTACAATTTTGACTTTGCTACTCTAGCTCTGAAATATTAAGCTTAATATCTTACCATATTATCTTATAATGATTGTTCCTCGAATTCTCTTATTTTTATTCTCATTAGTGTGTTTTGTCTCTGACAGCAAGATTGCTAGTTATTTAACCCATTTTCATTTTTCATAGTGTATTAGCTCTTTCCTAGCTTCACTTTCTTGTAATATGACCATTCTGCTCTTATAACCAGTCATTTAATCTGCCTTCCATGATTTAGACACAAGCATCAAGCTTTGCTCTAAAAATCATGAAACTAAGTGAAATGTTACCATCACAAATTTGTGTTTTCCTGTGACAGTGGCTTAGACAAGGGTCATGGGCTGTAAATATTATCTATGAATTTATTTACATATTTTTGGTCACTTTCCTCTTCTGTTGTCCTCAGCAGTTATTCCAGATCTTTGCCTCTCCTATCCCAGACTCTTCCACTAAACCCCAAGATCCCTTTTGTCTCATCATGTTCTGTCTTTTGGTGTGTCACCAGGAAAAAAGTATCTTTTTGTTAGACATTCTCTTAGCTTCCTACCTTGTTTTTCTATTCCCTAACAAATGACTCCACATCCCAGCCAATTCTTTAAAGAAAGAATTCTTTTCTACTCTTTGAGGTAGTAATCCTTCTTCTATCCAGGAATAACTTTTCTGTCTGTGCTCTAGTATTCATTTCTCCCCAACACTTGATTCATCAGTAGGTAATGTCTCTTTCTTCTGTATCTTCAGTTTTTCTGTGTCTTCTGTGCCTTCTTCTCAGCTCATAAAGATACTCAAGGTTCTCCCGTTCAGAATCCTTCCCTTGACCTTGCATTTTCCCTGTAGCTGACATCTTATCTTTGTCCTTCAACCCAACTTCATGAAAGCATGGTCTACTGTATTCCCGGGTTTCTAACTCAGAAGCAGTGGCTTTCTCTTTTTTCCTTCCTATTCCTTACCTCTCATATTCAGTCACTTACGGAAAATTCTATTGATTTTGCCTCCTAAATCTCACTTGACTATATTCTCTCTTCATTATTCTCACTATTACTTTTTTGTGTATGCCGTCATCCCTCATCCTAACTATTGCAATTGCTTTCTTATTGATTTCTTTATTTCAAGGCTAATATATTCACCACATTGATCTTTCTAAAATGTAAATCTGGTAACATATGTCATTGGCTTAAAAATCCTTTTCTGGCTTTCTTTGATAGGATAAAGTTTACTCTTCTCTGAATGGCATTCATGTATTTCATGATCTTCACTTGCCTGTTGCTTTGGTTTTATTTTTTATCAATTCAGCATTAATAAGCTAATTAATAGTTCCTTAAGCACATTTTATATTTTTCATAGCCCTGTATTCAATCGTTCACTCAACAAATACTTATTCAGTGTCTTTAGTGTTCCAGATACTATGATAGTCATTGGGGATACAACAGTGAATAAAGTACAGTTCCTTCTCTTAAGGAGTTTACTATGTATTGGGCAAGACAGACAGATAAATAAATAGTTGGAGCATATGTGCTAAATGTTATGAGGTATACACAGTCTTATTGGGACGTCTGCCAGGTGCCAGAGCATTTGATGAAGTGCAAGGTGCTTGAGTGATGAGAGATGAGACTGGAGAAATAATTAGGGGTCACATTGTAAAAGTCACACTGTTTGTATGAAGAATTTGGACTTTATATAGATTCCTTAGAGAAAGCCATTAAAGTCTCTTACGTAGAGGTATGAAATGTCCAGAAATGTCATTGTGACAGTTGTGTAGAGAGGGATTGTAGGGCAGTAAGAAAGAATGTGTTCTAGTATCATTTAGGAAGTAAGAAATAATGGAGGCTTGGACTTTGTCATGGCAGTGGAGATGGAGAGGAGGTTATAGATTTCAAACATATTTAGAAGGATGGCTTTCTGGACTTGGTAAGGTTATGCATGGAGCATGAGGGATAGTGTAATAGTCTATTTTCTGTTACTTATAACAAAATACCTGAAACTGGGTAATGTATAAATAAATGAAATGTATTTCTTACGGTTTTGGAGCTCTGGAAATCCGAGGTCCAGGGAACACATCTGGTGAGGGCCTTCTTGGTGACTCTCTACAGGGTCCTGTGGTGACACAGGCAATCATATGGCAAGGATGGCATGAGCTCTGTCATGTGCTCTCCTTATAAAACCACCAGTCCACACCATGATAACCCATTACCCCATGAATGGATTAATCCATTCATGAGAGAATAGTCCTCATGATCCAATTACCTCTTAAAGGCCCCACCTTTGAAAGACCATGATCAGATTTCTTAACCTCTTAACACTGTTACAGTGGGGACCAAGTTTCCACCACATGAACTTTTGGGAGACACAGGATGAAGGAATCAAGGTGAGAGATGATGATGAAAAATTTTAATTGGGAATAACAGTCTCACATTAGACGTTAGACACATTAGACACATTAGATCATGCAGCAGTGTGGTTGGGAGACTAGTTAGGAGAGATTAGTAAAGGGAGTAGAAAACGTGGATGGAAGGACTGATGGGATTTATTAAATATGTATTTGGTGGGAAAAGACAAACTGAAGGAGCTCTCATGATTCTCTTCTCTCTGAGGTAGGAGGCATAGCCTTATGCTCCCAGAGAAAAGGGAGTAAGGGTGTGGTAGGTGAAGGAACTTGAAGAGGTGAAGTCCCAAGTGAAGAGGTGGTTTGGAAAAACCTCTTTGAAATTGGGTGAGACAGTGCTTCCTAGAGTGTTGGAGAAAGATTGCCAGGCAGTATTCAGGGCTCAGTTGAGGGTGGAAACAGTTTGTAAAGAAGGTATTTCATTTTTCTCTAACAGCACTCAGTTTGAGTGCAGAATTATAGAAGGTGTACACTAGATTAATTTTGTATGAAGGTTTTGTTAGGTATGGAATGATGGAATATGGACGGGGAGTGGGAAGTACTGCCAAGAGTTTGTGAAGTGGTAGATCATGGTCTGTAGGCAGGATAGGAAAGGCCTGATAAAGTGGGAGAAAAAGAAGGGATCCCGTAAAGGAGGTAGGAGTTGGTCAGAATGTAAGCTATTTAAATTAATATTTTCGGATATGGAAAAATTTGGGGTCATTACAGGACAAGGGTGTGGTTATGGTAAGATGTACTGGAGCAGAGTGGAGGTCAGAGCCATAGGTGTTGATGAGGTCAAGAAGCTGAGGGACTAAGGTATAAGATTGATTGTCTGTATTGTACACTGAAGTTGCATAGGAAGATGACAAGACTTGGAGTGGTGGAGAAAACTAATCTGGGTACCAAAGTCTTCAGTAGTTGAGGGCAGTGGGTGACAGTGAAAAGGAAGGAAAAAGATGGTATTGCTAAATAACATGAACCACAAAAACAAGAAAATGCAGAAGTAATGATCTCAAGCCAACAGTGAAGATGAGGATGCTGGTATATGAGGGAGGTGGGAGAATGAGTTGAAAGGGTTTCTGGGCAGGCTTCAGGAAAGAACCTAGCTTCAGTTATGGCAGGGAAAAGGACCTAGCATTCTTTGGAATTAAGGTTGTATTGAAGCTTATCATAGAATGTTCTTCTATGACCATGGCCCTTGCCCCAACCTTCTAATACACTCTCTTTTTGTATCTTCAAAACTTAGAAGAAGACTTCTCTGTTGTATTTATCACACTATAATTTATGTGTTTAAGCTTGCTTTGAAATTACGAGTACCTTAAGAAGAGAAAATGTATCTTAACTCTTTATGCCATCACCTGGCAGGGCATTTGACACATAGTAGGAGATTAGTAAATGTTTGTAGAATTGGATTTAAGAAGATATGTTGTTACATTTTTAGGGACTTAAAAAATTAAGGTCAAAGCAAAAGATAGAATTCAGTTCTTGTAGTCAAAGTAGTACTTAAGATGCAATATATGATGAAATGAGCACTAAATCAGTTATCCAATCAGTTGTGTTCAGCAGTTAGATGCTTTAGAAGTATCACATTTTTTAGGTTTAATTTGCTCTCGAAAGCTATCTATCCTACATCAAAGATCATGAGCAGTGGGATAATGTTGCCAGTAGTTACAGATTATGAAAATGGGGGTATGGAGTAAGAAGAAGGTAATCCACTTTCATGTGGCCCACTTTTTGAGTTATTCTTTATCTTAAGTCCATATTTCAGATTGATTGCACCATTATTTGAATATTTCATACTGAGAGAAGAGTGAGATACTTAAAGCAGTTCATTGGTGAGGGCAAGTGTTGCATAATTGCTATGATGTAAGAAATGATTTGGTAAGCTTCACCAGTTAAATGAGAGATTTTGTGTATTTCTTTACGGCCTATATTAGTGATATCCTTGTTTTCGTATGGTTTGTTAATTTAGTATAAAATGTAGTGATGTAATTTTTGTTTTCTGTAAATGTGTTTATCATACATCTGTCTCTTTATTTCATCTTTTAGAATGACCAGGTTCTTCAGGGCTTCTCAGTGGACAAAGGAGAATTCACGTGTCCCCTCTGTAGGCAGTTTGCTAATAGTGTTCTTCCTTGTTATCCTGGAAGCAATGTGGAAAATAATCTTTGGCAACGTCCTAGTAACAAGAGCATACAAGATCTCGTAAAGGAAGTGGAGGAGCTCCAGGGACGGCCGGGAGCTTTCCCAGTAAGCATCAGTGTAAGACAGAAATATCCTGGTTAACTCAGCTCTGCTTTTCAGCTTTTGTTTTCTTTGAGTTTCTAAATTCCTCTGGATTTTTATACATTTATTAGAAATTGCTTTTAGAGGTTTTTCTCTTCTGTTTGTGCTTATTAAAAGCAAAAATGGAAGTAATTAGAACAAATTATTATCAAAGGCCATACTTTTCCTTAGTTTAAATTGTTATAGTTTTAATATACATCTTCCAGATCAAGAACTTCTATAAGTTTAGATATGGTTAGGCTTTTTAAAGATGTTGAAATATTTAAAAAACAAAGCAAAACAAACAGACAAGCTATGTATATTAGTAAAGCTCAATTTAATCATTTAAAAATATGCCCATTAGGTATATTAGGATAAGGAAGATATATTTACACACATGCACACATTTATACATTTACTGTGGGTGGGTGTGTATTAGAGGGATAAAATATATAATCGATTGAACCATTTACCATAAATCATTCTACTTTACTTCTTTTATTCCATCCAGTAGGATTTATTTGGTTTAAATTCTTAAAATATTTCACCTTCATTATAGATTTCTTTGAGAGAAGTGACAGCTATGCCTGGTTTATATAGTGAATTTATGAGAAGTATGAATATTTGACTTTTGAAACAGAAATTCTTACTTTTTCTTTTTTTTTTCTGGCAGCTGGCCTGTATAGGAATCTGAACCCTTGACCTTGGTGTTACAACACCATGCTCTAACCAACTGAGCTAACTGGCCAGCCCCAGAAATTCTTACTTTATACCTAGAAAGTTTCATTTCCTGGCAATTCCCTTTCTCAAGTGAAGACTAATTTTAGAATATATTATGTTTTTCTCTTTTGTAAATCTAAATTTTTATGTGTTTAACATATGCTTAAAGTGAAGGACATTGATATTACTCTTTGAAAAATGAACTTAAATAGAGGTCAGGTTTTTTATAAACATGGAAACGTTGTTTTAAAATATTATTTTAATGACATCCATTCATTGGTTTAGAGTACAGTTCGTGTGGTTAATTCACAGTTGGATTATAATATTATCATTCACAATGTAGAATTAGAATAAAAGATATCTTTATAAGAGAAAGTGTATTTCGATCGATTTTATCTTTGTACATTAAGTATATTTATAGTGGATAGTTGATGTTATATGTGTTTTAACTTTTTAACTTTTTTCTTTTTTAAATTTTATCATTACATAATGTAAATGTTTTTTGTGGCCCTTTATTGATCTTTAATTTTCTAGTATATTCATATGATAAACTTTCTAGTTTTAGTCTATTATTAAAGAAAATTAATATAAACTTCATATGTATGTTTGCATTTTTTACAGTCAGAAACCAACCTAAGTAAAGAAATGGAATCTGTAATGAAAGATATAAAAAACACCACTCAGAAGAAATATAGAGACTACAGCAAGACCCCAGGCTCACCAGACAATGATTTTCTTTTTATGTACTCTGTTGCTAGGTAGGTATATATAGTATATACTTTCATATTTACTTGTTAATAGTTGGCTTTATGTTTAATGGTTGAAATTATGGCTAGTTATAGAACCTCCTAGGAGAACTATAAATATGTGGTTTTCCTTTATTTCCTGAAGAGTTTTTATTTTCATGACATATTAAAATATGTGGGATAGGTGTTATTAAGCATTGTAGGACAGATGAGGAGTAGTTTATTATTAACATTTGGGGACAGGTATGTATCTCAAAGCATATGAGTATTGTGTTTGAAGACCTGTCAAAAAGTGATAATACTGGGAACTAAAACATTATAATATGTTAAACACTTTTAATTTATGGAAAAATAAGAGAAATAAGAAGTAGAACATATTTTGTTTGTTTTAAACAAGTAAAAGGTCTAGTAATGTCCTGGAAGACTATGGGTAGTTTAGAAAACCAGATAAGGAAGAGGAAGTAAGAGATCGGGTGTGTTCTAAGCCTTGGTTTATAGGAGTAGGGGGCTCAAGAAAGCAGAAGTAAATGTTTCTCATCTTTCAGAGTAGGAAGGATTAGTCTAATTGATTGAGTAGGTGTATAATACCTAACAAATAGTTCTAAATAGGAATTTTAGAGAACTTTTGAGTGAAAATGGATGAAATAAGAAGATAGGGGATAAGCAGACACAATTGGGAACTTGTAAACACATTCTATTAAAACTGATATTTAGACCCCTGAATATCTCTGGAAGCATACTTCATATGTTGTCCTAATAGTATTTTAACAGTTAAAATTTAGAGAAGTAATGTGACTTGAAGTCATGCATCAAGTTAGTGGCAGAGTAAGACTAGAACTCAGGTCTTGAGTCAAGGTTTAGTGTTTTTTAATTACTATTCTCCTTTTTCCTCTTCTGTGTTCAGATTTTATAGATCATGATTATGCATGCAGTTCATCATGGCCATTCTTTCTGCCCCACTCCTGGAGTAGAGGGGGTAATATAAGGGTAAAGGAACTATATATAGCCTTTAGAACCTAGAATAAATGGAACTTAAATAAATCGTGGCTGGCAAGTTAGAGCTCAAGGAACATTAGTCTTTGGTTGAGAATGCAAATGTTGGACACAGTTAATGGATTGGAAAGTAACTTTCTAGTCTGTGTATTCCTACACTATTGTTTATTCAGAATGCTTTGGGGGAAAGCATAACAATTAATTGAATGTTTTGTTCTGGAGAGTTACCAAATATTGCATACTTGCAGTGAAGTATACTTTATGTGAAAAGTAAACTGAATATAATTTTGCCAAGATTTTCAGGGTTTTACACTCCTGGAAAATTATAATTATAATATTGTAGAAGATTGAGTTTAATGTAGAATTCATTAGAACTTACAAATTTATTTGTATTTGGCAGTAGTAATTTGAATGGGATACAACCCTGGGTTCTCAGAGCTAAATTTTTCCCAGCTGAATAAGTAATTTAGTTTGCTCTTCAGGGAACTTAAATTTTTGATGTTTAGCAACAAAATATTTCAGGTGGGTAACTAGCCCGGAAAGCTCTTTTTTTTTTTTTTTTTGTAGACAATACGTATTTCTTTATTTTTTATTTCATTTGCATGAGGAAGCCTTGAAGGATTTTCTGAGAGAAGCAGAGAAGAAATTGTTGGACTATATTTTAAAAATTAAATTAATTTAAAAATAATCAGACTCACCACATTCAACTTTGAATGTATTTCCAAAATTTACATTCTCTTGCAAATATCAGTCATTCAAGTGGATTATAGAAAGTTAATTTTGGGGAAGAAAGCTTTCTGCTGTTCAGTACCAATTTATTATTTCACTATTGAAAAATGAATGTCATGAATTTCAGTAACTGATTTTTCCAAAGATTTTTGGGACCAAGTTATGTGTAGCCTAGAGATATTGGTGACTGGCATTGGCCTATAGTGAGAAAAATGAACATGAAAAGAAGATGAAACGTGAGTAACAGAAGTATAGGTGGAGAGGTATCTTTAAATCATGAGTAGGTAAAGTACTCAGTAGAGTGAATGCACCTTTCTTCATACATTAGTTACATTATAAGTCTAAACTTTGTAAACTAATTAAGTTCAAAATAAAAGGAATGCCTGCTAAAATACAAAATTATGAATCCTTTTTAAAAATAAAAAATTCTTTCCTAAAACAACTCACCCTCTAGGTTTAAGGGAATAGAAAGAAGGGTCAACAAAAGAAAGGGAATGAACCGCAGGGACTAAGGTGAATCTTATAATTGATTGTATGTCAAAACAAAGAGGGTGTCAGTTCCTGTGAATTTTTTTTGACACTTAGCTAGGCATACCACTGGGGATTTAGAAACTATCTATGAAATGGTCCCTGCTCCCCAGGAATTTACAATTTAGTTGGAGAGATAAAACTAATGTATGTTAATCTATAAAAAACAGAATATAATTTGTTTTTAAAATGTCATATAGAGAAAGTGGCGTAGGACTTCAAAAAGGAAGATGAGCAAATTGAAATATAAGGTATGTGGAAGTGCTTCTTTCCTGTCTCAGGAAAGTTTCCTGGAGGAGTTAGAACTTGAGCTGAGCCTTGTACAATGTAAGTTGTGGTATGGATGAAGATTTTTTTTTTTTCTGTGAGAAATTGAGTAACTTACTCAATAAGAAATTGGTAGTAGGCTCAGGTCTTGAACCCAGATCTTTTCCCAGAGCCTTCGTCCTTTCCATTGTACCAATGTGTTTGAGTGTCTGTGCATGTGTAAATACATTTGTTTTTCAAATTATAGCTCTAAAAATAGAAGTTAGTGCAGAAGATGGGGTGGGGGAGAGCAGACTTTGGTCATACAGAAAGAAGCTGGAGTGGAGAAGGGTTTTTATATGGATATATATCTAGGTGGCCACTATGTTAGGTGGTCACTTTCTCATCATTCTTTGAAATGTAGTGGTTTTCTTTTTTTCTTCCAAACTAATTTGAATGTTATAAAGAAAACAGAGTTTACTTTTCTCCACGCTCAGAAATCTCAGAAAACTCCCACTTTCAGCAGATCTTTATTGTTGCATCATCCATTGAGGAGGGCAGAACAGAATATTGTGATTTTCGACAATGAGGGAAGATAGACATGGGGCACATGATCCATTTGTGTGTTTTTTATTCTAGCAAGTCCCAAATTAAAGGGCCAATTTTAACATAAGTGAATAAGGAAAAGTTGATGGTTAGGGCTTGTGACATATTGACCTTTAAGATCCTAGATATTATTACATATTAACCCTTTGGTTGGATAGTTTTTGTTTTTTTTTAACTCAAAAGGAATGTTGTGCAGGACATCTTCCAGCCATAATCTGAAATAATTAGATTTAGTAGTTTTCTTTCAAGTAGTCTTTAAAATGAAATTCCTGGTAATATGTATGTCATCGTTTACGTATTATATTTGGTGATTGAATAAACAGAATTGTTCCTGTTTTTATATTTTAATGAATATTTTTGCAAATACGGTGAAATAAAAGTTGACATTCTACTTCTGACATTCATTTGTAAGAATTGTTCGTGTTTCTGGTTAGCTCTCTTAAAAGTACTGTCTAGGAAATCTTAGTTTTAATAAGAGAATATAGCCATTAATTTTTTTCTACAGATTAGGCATCAGAAGATTTGTGAAAACAAAATGTATTGATCTCATTTATATTCCCTTGATGAAGGAACACATGCTGGTCTCCGCTCGCTTTCTGTCCACTAATATGAAATCCTTGTCCCTGCTTCCTTGCTGGTAGGTTTTTAGAAGTTCAGTGAGCAATGCAAATTGCCTGCAGGGTGGAAAATTCCCTTGTCACACAGATGCCCTTATCAGCAGCAACCAGATGGAGCTCTGAGCAGGAACATTATCAGTGTTAAATTGCTTCCCCCTCTGCCCCGCCTCCCCCAGTAGAGAAGATTAAAGCATTCCTTTAGAAATGGGTGGCAAATGTACAGACTTAGGAATATTAATATTTTAACAGTTTGCATTTATAAGTAAATATATGAATATCATTTTAAATACATTATTTCAAAACATTCTGTGTTCAAATTACAACTAGAACCAGTTAAAAATGTGTTGTTTTAAGTAAAATAGGGTAATAGTCCTTGAATTCACTTGCAAAGAGTAAGCTTGAAATTTTGCATATTTTTCTTTTAAGGGGGGAGATACTATTAGTGTCAAATGCATATTTTGGATATAAACTAGTTAATTTAGTTTTAGTTGTAGAAAATAAAGTTATGTTTAAGTTTATTAATACTATTAAAGTAGAATACAATATAAATTATCACTCAGAAGTTTTATTATTTTGGCATAACTAATTGGTTCTTTACTGTTAGTGTTTTTGAATAAATCTTTAGATTCTGCATTAGTTGGATTTTTGAAATGTCAATATACTAATTATTGCTATTCTGTAAGCTAATTGCTAAATACCTTGCATTTTCAGATCATATGAACAATACTGACATTTAGCAATGTCAACAGTTACGCAATGTATTTTAATAAAATTGTAGTTTTAGAAGTCCATAAAAGAGACTGCTGTTAATTATATGTGTTGTTCATAGCTACTTTGGTATTAGTGATTTTGTTTCTTAATATTGATTTCCAGATACCGTCTAAGCTCCAATGAGTGACAGCCATTTCTCTGATAGAGAAATTGGTATACTCTTGTGTTTTATATGACAGTAACCACTTACCCAGTGGCTGACAGTTGGAGGACAAATTCTTTCATCAGTTCATATGCAGGTTTATGAAATATGTTGCAGTTTTTTTCCTTATGGCCTAGTTTTTAGTATTACCAACAGTTGGGACTTTTGCAACAATTACACCATGATGCGTGTGCAATTTTTTGCAGGTGTAAATGTTAACCTATAAGTAAGGATGGATAAACTGTTCTCTTTTAATTTCCAAATATCAGATAAAATATGGTTTTTACTGATACTGTTTAAACTTTGCTTTTGAAAATAATAAAGTTTAAAAACTTTATTATTTAAAAACTTTATTATTTAGGTTGATTCAGACATGTAGATAAAACAAATTAAAAAGGATCTCTTCAGCCTAATCATTGAGATATATTATAATGCTTTACTTACAGAACCAATTTGGAGCTTGAATTGATTCATCGAGGAGGCAATTTATGTTCAGGTGGTGCAAGTGCAGCTGGCAAAAGGTCTTGTTTAAGTAAGTATTAAACAGTGCTAAATTAAAAAAAATTCTGTCATTTTTGAAAGCACATAGAGGCATAGTGGTCCTTTGGTATATTTTCGAATTCTGTTTATATGTGATCAATTTTGATAGTGATATATACTTTAAATGGTGAATCTTGTACTTAGAAGAATCATGAATGTTTAGCTATTTCTATACTCAGTAAATAACTCTTAGACTAATTGATCAGATTTACATTATTTCAAAATTAAAACAGTGTGTTCTCAGCTGTGAAGAATTGTCCTCAAGCTTAAATTCTTGAATGAATTTCACATTGAATTAAGAAAATCTTTTTATAAAGACAATTTATGTTGCCTACAGATTCTTATTATATTGTTGCTATTTATTAGTAAAGGTATTTATGTTGTACTTTGTTGTGTGTATTAAAATGTGTTAAAATTGTGGATGTTTGCTTTTATTTATATATATATGCTTTATATCATAAAATGAGTTTGATTCTTTAATACCGATTGTAAAAGTGTATTTGGGAGAAGTGTAATTTGGAACATAAAGTAGAATTTTCATGAGTGTGCTTTTTCATGAACATGGTTTTGATTATTTTGATTATTTAGTCATTGTTTAGAGAATTAATGTGAATACCAGGAGTAATATTATTTAATATCACAATATAGCTAATTATTGGTCCTAAATCATTGGAGTTGAAATTCATTACCTAATATGATTAGTATAGGAAATAAAACACATAATGTATTCTTTTGAAAAATGAATACATTTTCTTTAATACTAAAAAAAAGTAATTACGAAAAATTATCAATACTTTTTTAGCAATGTATATTATTTCAAAAAGATGTTTATGTAATTTTGGATTGATTTCAAAGCAAAGGAATAATCCAGAACACTTTAAAATTCCTAACGTAAAGATACAAACTTCTGTGAAGTTTCAATTGAGTTATTTTTAAAATTCTTATTAGTTGTATTTGATTTTATTATTTTATTTTAGATTGTTGCTTGATTCCTAGAATTTAAGGTTCAGGAAGTTATTTTTTACTGAGTATTTATTATACTTTGACCCTTTGATGCATGTACCTAAACCCTTTTTATGTACTCAGTGCTTTAGTAGTATGTTTTAAAGGGGAAGTTGTTGATACATAGGAGTTTTAGTTTCTAATCTGTTTGAATTAGTAGATACTACAATTTCAGTTATATAAGTTATTCTTTTTTGTTTATTCTTAATCGATGTTTGGCATTGGCTGATAATATTTCAGAAACTATTGTATTAGAAAGTATTTAGTGAAGGGATTTTAGTTTTATGTTCAAAAAATCTATTTCATTTTTTCTCTGAGGCACTTAAATTTATTTATTTTTTATTTTTATTCAATCAAAATTGATTATATATATTTTGGGGGCTCAACATTGAGACATGTTGATCGAATCAATATTACTAGCATATATATTGTTACAAATTGTAATTATTCTTTATGCCCATTGCCCAATCCCACCCCATTCCTTTTCCTCTCCCCTCCCCCCTCTAATCACCTGAGGCACTTAAATTTATTTATTTTTTATTTTTATTCAATCAAAATTGATTATATATATTTTGGGGGCTCAACATTGAGACATGTTGATCGAATCAATATTACTAGCATATATATTGTTACAAATTGTAATTATTCTTTATGCCCATTGTCCAATCCCACCCCATTCCTTTTCCTCTCCCCTCCCCCCTCTAATCACCTGAGGCACTTAAATTTATTCAGAGGCTTGTAAATGATGAATTTATCCAGAATCTTGAAAATGGTAATAGTTTCAGTGGCAACCACTTCAATTACCAGACTCAGTTTTAATTTAAATTGTTAAATTGATAGTTACTTCCAGACTTTTTCTCTCCCAATTTTTAGTGAATAAGAGATTATAATGTGCCAGTATAGAAATGGTTATGATGAGGTTCATCCTAAATATAAGTTAATGTTGTTTTTAGTTTTTGTGTGATTATTGTTCAGTTGCTTATATGGAGCATTGCTTATATGGTGATGTTTATCCTAATATTTATAAAAGCAGCTTTATAATAAAGTCTTGTACATAGAGTATATTGTATGTTGTATAAAATCCCACTATTTTACAGGTTTATGAACTTAATGTATTTGTTATTTGCTCAAATCTAATTCAAACCTAATTTAACTTGAAGCCAGGACTTAA
Organism: Galeopterus variegatus; assembly: GCF_000696425.1. Classification (NCBI taxonomy): domain Eukaryota; kingdom Metazoa; phylum Chordata; class Mammalia; order Dermoptera; family Cynocephalidae; genus Galeopterus; species Galeopterus variegatus. The sequence goes on from NW_007726123.1 coordinate 1,765,747, forward strand.
ATTGATGGTGTTTTATGGGATTTCAGAGGAAATAACTAATTTTTGCTTCCAGTGGAACTTCAATGGTATTATTAAACAAAAATTGTCTTTTTTTCCTAGGGAATACTTATATGTCATTATCTTCCTTTTCCTATTCATTGCTCTCCATTATCTTTAATATATTTCACTGTTAAAGTTTTTTTTTTTTTTTCTCTCCCCATAATATCTTTGGGGAAAGTGAGTGAGAGAATGCTCCACTAATTTAAAAGAAAGGGAACTTTTATTTTTATCATTCTAAGAACACCACACTTACACAACTTCTTGATGAAATTGAAGATTCATCTAGTCAGGAAAACTTTTAGTGAATTTTGTCTAGAAAGGGTTGCGGAATGCCTTATATATAATTACAGACACACACAAATACACGCACATGTACATAGGGGGATGAGGTGGGGAGAAGATTGTTCTTTCTATAGCAATGAAAGCAGAAATTATTACTGGCCAAATTTATACTGAGAAGTCAAATAAAATTGAAAGGGAATGATGCTATTAATATCTTCATCTTCAAGCACATTTTTAAATAGTTGAGGTAAAGTTGCCAGTGTCAAATCAAAATAAAAGTTCATTCCTACATATGTGTCTGAGAAATTTTCCACAGTGAAAGATGAACAAAATTAGTTTACATAGCAGCATACTATGCTTTTTAAATAATATCTTACATTTATCGTTTTAAAGTTTGTAAAGTGCTTTCACATAAATTATTTAATCTTTAGAATGACATGTGAAACAAGCGTTATCTCTTTTTCATAGAAAAGGAAACTGAAGTTCAGAGTGATTGCCTTGCGAAGTCACACAGCTGGAGAATGTCATAGCTTGCATCTGAACCCAGCTCTTCTGACTCTAAATTTAGTTATCTGAGATATAGCCTCTACCCTTAAGTGTCCTAAAGGATGCAGAACCTTTAAGACCTTTCACTTGGGCTTAGTCAGAGACATCCTACTGCACACTGTTGCCTTGGGATCTTTCCAGGCTCTGCTGAGGTGTTTATCTTGTCTGTATTCTTTTGCCAACCTTTTACTTAGAATCCTATTTTTTGTTTTGGGCTACCCACTTAGACATTTTATCATGTCCTGAGTCCTTCCTCCCCAGATACCAGTTAGTTCTCCTTTATTCTTCACTAGTTTTCTGTCTGGTTCCCCCTTGCTCTTGCTGTGAGCCATCTGTGTCAGCACCTGCATATGGCACTGCTCCTGATTCCTGGGTCAGAGCTCTAGACTTCCTACTTATCCATCAGGGAAGGTCAGGTATTCAGGACCTTGTGTTCAGCAGATGAGATTGGTTCTAGATAATTTATCGTAAGATAGAAAGTGTTACATTCTAAAGAGGCTATGGATAAAATTATAGGAAATTTAGAGGTTTGGAGTCATACCTATCTGGAGGAATCAGTGAAGCTTTTTTTGGTGGATGTGGCATTTGAACAAGACTTTGAAAGATAAGTGAGATTTGGAGTTTTTATTACAAATTGGTATGTACACTGATAAGTACCATCAACTTGGTTAGTGACAGATGTAGGAGTAAGGAGATGTAAAAATTGGAGGCACAACTTTTCATTAAGAAAAATATTTTATTAAGGTCACTCTGTTAATTTCTTCCTTCAAGTGATTTGAAAGTAGATATGAAACTCCATAGATTCTAGTGAAGTTCATAGGCTTTCAGCACTTGCTTACCATGATATTCTTAGTGTATTTCTCAAGTACAAATTGTTTAAACCATCAACAGGTATCATTTGAGAAATTTAATATTGGAGCATAATATAAAAAGTATTTACCTTGAAGTAGAACAACATCTTTCCATATCTTTGGTTCTGAGACTTTCTGTAGTTTAACTAAGAAGTCACAGTTCATGTCTCAAATGTGTTCCATGATTTTATAGAGAAATTTAAAACAAAGTTTTAGTTAAGAGATGCTAAAGCAAACTTGAGGTTTGACATTTTTATTTGGAGACTTATGACTTAATTTTGATATAATTTTTGATCTTATCAAGAAATGATGCATAGTCACTACACTGAATAACGTCCACCTGTGTTTATTATTCATAGCAAGCAACCCAGTGTACAGGCAACTTAAAATAGTTTTAATTGCTCAAAGAAAAAATTTTTGGTGAATTTAGATTACAGAGAATTATTTTGACATTAATTTTCCCCTGTAGTAAGTCTGCCTAAAGATATTGTAGAATAAGTGATAAATTATTACAAAATTACTCTTAAGTAGTCTGGCCGTATTCTTTAACACTTGGGGGTAAAATCCTGACATCTTACTAAGGTCCTTTTCAAATATAAAAATTATGAATTCTACAAATAGGTTGATCACTTTTGTTCTTTTCTTTTATGTTATCACAAAAAAAGGAGGAAAATTTGGCCATCTAATAATTATAATTGTCAAAATGCATAAATTAGTGCAAAAATGTAGAAATTACCTCCAGAGACCTGTGGTCTATCAGATTTGATTGTTAAAAGCTAATTTTGTGGTGTTTGGAAATGTTTTCTGTTCTAGAGAACAAGTTGTTTGAATCTCACAGTGTTTTTAGGGCCAACATGAAAGATGTATGTAGAGTGGAAGAAACAGTACCAAAGTAGGAATCAATAGCCACATTCTTAGGCAAGTCATTTTGTGCTTTTAACTTCAGTTTCCTCATCTACAATATTAGTGAGTTAGACTGGATGATCCGTGTCCTAAAAAATGTTCATGGTGGTTAACTCTTTGTTATTTGCAAATCTGGATGTACCCTCCCTCCCCAGTTAATTAGCATCATTAATGTTTAGCATGAAATTTAAATAGCTGGACTAGGTGTTACACTCTAGCAACTTTCAGAATTATACTTGAGATAATCTATAGTCATAAACTACAGAATACAGCAAGGCTTTTTTCCCCCCAATCTTTGTTACTTCTTCAAATTTAGAAGATTTTGGTTTTTTCTTCTGTATTTTATTTTGCTCCCCATTTTAACTAATGCAGAAATAGAAAATAAAGCAGAGGTTGTAAATGATATAGCATGATAAATGGAATCAGAGTCTTTGAGCTTAAAGTTGCTTAAGAAGTCACCTAGTCTAAATATTATCCGACTCAGGCATCTTATACCTACTATTCTGATCACTTACTCTCTGCTTGAACACTTTCAATAATAAGGAGTATTTTAGGGATAGGCAAGTTAATTGGTAAAACCTTTTAAAGGATGGTGATATTAATAGGCAGCATAGTGTAAACTAGGTAGAGGGTGAGATTTAGGACAGAGTACTTCTGTTTGAATCCTGACTCCATTCTTTACTAGTCAGCAGATGGATTATTTAACCTTATGCCTTCTGTTCCTTATAATTCCCAAACAAAGGATTGTTGTAAGAATTCAATTTTACAATATACTTTCAAATCTTCCTAGACTGTAAATCTAAACATTACTATTTCTACTGCTTCATCACTATTATTATAAAATTGGGGGTGTGTGGGTAAAGAGATAGAGCAAGATAACAGTTAATTTTTTGCTTAATTTTTGTCTTAGTTCATTCAGGCTGCTATAGAAAAGTACCATAGACTGTGTGTCTTATATACAACAGAAAATTATTTCTCAAAGTTCTGGAGGTGGGGAAGTCCAAGATCAAGGCACCAGCAGTTTCAGTGTCTGGTGAGGGCCTGCTTCTTCACAGACAGCTGTCTTCTCACTGTAACCTCATGTAGTGGAAGGGGCAAGGGATATCTCTGGGGTCTCTTTTATAAGGGCACTAATCCCATTCATGAGGATCCATCCTTATGACCAATCACCTTCCAAAGGTGCCACCTTCTAATACCATCACATTGGGGATTGGGATTTAAACTAATGAATTTTGGGGGGATATAAACAATCAATTGCAGTTTTTCTTATTTTTTTAAAAGGACTTAATGTACATTCTATTGACCTGTTAAGAGGTGAGGTTAGGAGGACAGAATGGGATATATTCCCATCATATATAGTTTATCTTTGGGGAACAAATTACATTGTTAATTTGGGTAGGCCTGGTGTAGAGGGGTAAGAATGTGGCATGAAAATTTGAGTTAGAGGAGTGGCTTTAACTATTCTTTAAGTCTTTCTGAAGGTCCTATGATTTGTGGCCCAGGTTGCCAGGCCTTTCTACATTTATAATTTATAATTAAATGCCCACATTCCAGGAACTAAGTACCACAGATGACAATCTCCACTATCAAGGGCATAGGGGTACTGGGATCTGACTTGGCTTAGGGCATCTCCTTTCTTCTGCAATGAGATTAGACTCCGCTTCTCCCTTCTTCATTTTAAATAAGGTGCTTATTAAGTAATATCTTCATTTTAAATAAGGTTCTTAAGTAATGTCTGGATTCATGGAGTGCATTCTCTTTGGTAGGGAGCAAATTAAGAGTCCTAAGAACTGACCTTTCTCTTTCCCTTCCCAGGACTACCTATATGCTGAAGCAAAATTGTACCCCTCCCATCCCAGCTATCTTTCCAAGCTGTGTTGAAAAGGTGAAAGAAGAGTCAGCTAGTCACTTAAACCTTAAAGTAGAAGGAGGACAATTCAATGAAACTAATGTTAATACTTGTGATACTTGAGGTAACAAGAGAATGATGGCATAGTGTGCTTTGGAGTGGAGGCATAGGAACTCCAAGAGGCAGGAAAGGAACACAGCATGGGAAGTAGGAAAGTACCAAAAACAGCTTTTCCTTCAGTATTTCCCCTTTTTTTAAATGGGGGAAAAACCTCTCCAAAGTAAGCAAAACTTCTCTACCCAACCCTCAAACTTGTATGTGACCTTATTGACTAGAGGCAACATAGAATACAGTGCTGGAAAGAACACTGGGTTGGAGTTAGAAGACTTGGACTCTAGTCCTGTTTGTTTTGTTGGATTTTAGGATAGTCACCTAACTTTTTACCTTGTGGAAATGGGAACGATGATATCTGTGTTGACTAATATATCTATCGTGGTTAATGTAAGGACCAAGTGGCACTAGATATGTAAGCTAAATTATTTTATATATAATGTTATTTTACTATATATAATAGTAATTATTAAACTTGTTCCTTAAAAAATTATAAATTAGAATTTAAAATTCTTTTTTTTTTTCTTTCCTTTTTGTCTTTTTTCGTGACCGGCAACGGATCGCAACCCTCAGTGTTGCGCCCGTACCGGACCGGGACTGGCAACGGGATTGCAACCCTTGGTGTTGCGCCCGCACCTCGCTCAGCCAGTGAGCGGCCGGTCTGTATGTGGGATCCGAACCCTCGGTGGGAGTGCCGCCACGCTCCCAAGCGGCGCACTGTAGAAGTGCGCCACCGGGCCGGCCCAGAATTTAAAATTCTATCATTACTACCAATTTCCTTTCTGCCATGCTTTGCCTGGAGGGTTTAGGAGTGGGATAGGGAGGGATGAGTCAGCTCCTCCCACCTCATGGCATCAACCTATCTTTTGGGAACCAGAGTTACATATGTTCCCTTTTTCTTACAGCTATTGCCATACTTTATTTGAGGAGCTCCCTCCTATTTCTCCACAGCTGATTTTTGAGGGATGTACAGAGGAATCAGGGGAAGCTGGCTTTGCTTTGGGAGATGTGTACATTCTTACATTCACCCTAGAGGAGTTAGGTCAGAGCCATATCCTCATGTAAATTATTTAGTTACAGAGAAATGGGTTTTTTTTTTTTTGTTTGTTTGTTTGTTTCCCCTGTGATAATTCAGAGAGTCATTTGGCTAGTTGAGATTTTTTTCATTGACAATTATTTAACCAGTGATGACTAGACTGATAAGACTGAAATCTTGAATGATGTGGAATTGCAGACCCAGGTAAGTTTACCTTAGGTACATTTTAACAGTGGTACAATTTAAGATAGAACCAATTTATGAAAGTCTTTAGGATAACTCTTCTCTTTAATATATATTTGTCTTCATGACAAGTATGAGTTATAATAAAAAATAATCTACCAGTTTTAGATTTTTTACATGTTTAGAAATCACTGACAGGGACACAGTTTCCAAGCTGGTACTGAACTCAGTAAACATTTCTTTCAAAAACATTTTTGAAAGATTTTAATATACAGAAACTTTCCATTTAGTTTCGTTACGTGATTATTTGTGAGATCATAAAAATTGGCATAATAATGTTTCGTGTGTGCGAGAGAGATATTTATAGACATACACATAAAACTTTTAATTATACAATAAAATTGTGGTTATGTTTTTAGTTTATAGATTTTATTGGGTAAAATAGCCTTACCTTAATGTCGATAGAAATAGGAGGAATTATTAAATCTTACTGTTTGTTCCAGCTATGAGTTCTTATAATTAAATCTCAGGTTTTCTTAAAGATGAAGTGGTCTTTCAATGTTATTTTCTCAGTTTCAGTAATAATGAGTCTGTCTTGTCATTAAGCATATTATAATACCTTAGACTTGTCACAGTTGTAAAGAATTTGATTAGGTATTGCAGATGATAGAATTTTTTGTCCCAAGTGAGTTGTTGCAACAACCAGCATGGGAAAGAAGATGGTAGGAGCAATTTGGTCAAATATTGCTTTAGTAGTTAGAGTTGAATGACCATTCTCTTTTGTGGAAGTGAAATTAGGGCTAATTAATTGGTCCACTTCTTGTTTACTGAACCAATGTTTCATTATGACAGAAAGGGGAGAGTATAAAACCATCATGAATTTTATGCTTATGTTGTATGATTTTTGAAAAATAAGATTGTAAATTTATTCAGACTACTTAAAAAAAAATCCTATTATGTGTCAAGCACTGTCCTAAACTAGGAGGTATAGAAATGAAAAGACAATTGTCTTCTTCAGGGAGATCTCACCATCTAATAGGAGAGGAAGACGTGAAAAACAATTACATGGCTATATAAGAAGTGCTAAACAGAGTTAACACAAGGTATAGAGAATGCATAAAGCAGCAGATGATCAGATTTTTCTGAGGTGTCAGAGAAAACCTTACAGAGGAGCACATGAACTGGCTCTTGAGAGGTCAGTTGAGTTTGCCTGGAGTACGGGAAGATACTATTCTAGGCTGAAAGAGTAGCTTGCAAAGACAGTGAGACAACATGACCTATTGGAGAGTACTTGAGGAGGGAAAGGGAGTAAGGAAGGTTAAGAAATAAGTCTGAAAAAGAAGATAAGAGCTAGCTCATGAAGGGCTTTCTATGTCTATTCGTTCATAGGTTCTTCAATTGTGAGATAATGTGAGTAGATTTATTGTTTAGAGCGATTAGAGGAGTGAAACAAAAGGCATACAGCTGAGTGAGCACCCTGTTGAGTAATCCAGGTGAGAAATGATGTAATGGTGGAGTGGAGCAGAAGAAGATGGATCGATCATAGGGGGCAGAGTCAGTAAGATTGGTAATCACTTGGATATTGAGTGTTAGAAATAACTTGGAAATATCAAATCTTGAATTCTATTCTTAGCTGTTCCAGTAGCTCTTAGGGTGAACAGGTGAGGTACTTCTCTGGGCCTATTTCCTCATCTATAGAAAGAGGAAATAGAAGAAGATGAAAAAGTTTCCTTCAAACATTTTGAAATTCTTTAATTATGGTACAGCCTAGGAAAATACGCTGATTTTAACATTATTACTGTGCTGGCCATGGTTTCAGTGCAAAACAGGTTAGTACAATTGCAGCTGTATGCTTTTGATTAAACCAAGGAAAATAAGATAATTGACCGTCTTAAAAGGAGATATTAAAAAGAGCTCTTAATACCTATCCAGTTAACACCTATATAAAAAGAATGCAAAATTCCCCACCTTTGCAACCTTAGATAATCTTAATATTTTTCTTCTAGAAGAATTCAGTTGTTAAACACTTTTAGGTTTTAGTCATTAAAACACTTTTTAAAAATTATAAATTGAGTGCGTACTAAAAACAGTCTCTTATGTATAATTGAATTGAAATAAAATAATCTGTCATCATGTTATTCCTCTCTCAAAACTTCCCTTATTCTCAGTGTCATCCATGGAACCAGATTACTGGAAGAACAGGAAATTTGGGAAACTTACTTGTCTCAAAAATGTGGATAATAATATTACCTACCTAGTAGAATTTTTGTGAAAATTAATTGAGATAATCGATGTATTGTGCTTATTAACAGTGTGTGGCATGTAATAAGTAACTCAGCTAGTGTTAGCCATTAATAGGATGAAGAAACTTTAAGAGAGTATTTAGACCACACATAGACTTATAAATAAGAAGTGAAACAGGAGTAAGGTATTCTTCTGTTTGTTGTGGATAGATCAGATTGAAACTTGAGAAAAATGTATTTCCTCTTCCGTGCCCCACAGAGTGGAACATTTATTTTGCTCGAATTAATAGCTCTCATGTCTTACAACATGTTCCCAAAATTAGTGTACACACCCATACCCCCACCCCCCCTTATCCCTCCCTTTAGTTATATTGATGGATCTTGAGTAAGTTAATCATGAAATATAGTTAATTTCTATGTCTGTTGCTTAGAGAAACAAAATCTGGTGTAGATTTGATTATTTTAACTTAGAGAATACAACCGTGAGTTTGTGTCATTCAGCCAACTTTTTTTTCTAGTTTAAGAATTAATTTCAATCATATGTCAAGAAGTATTATATGGCTTTCTAGAGCATGACTTTTGATTTTCAATTATCTTTGAGTGTTTGTGGCAAAATAACTTAATCCAATCTTGTGATTTATGCCATAAAAAAGGGATATCTAATACAAAAGCAAAACTTAGGATTTTTTCTCTGAATAATTTAAAAATTATGAACAAAAAATTTTTTTCTAAATGTCATGAGAAGGATTTTGTTGCAAGCTAAGACTGGTAGATTATAGAAGAAATTAAAATAGGTGGAATAGTACTCCCAGGTAATACTCTTATATCATTTATTTATTTATTTATTCATGTTGAATCAAAAAATGATCAAACAAGATTTAGGGGAAAGTATTTGACAAAGAAAGAACTTCACCCAATAGTGAGTTACAAGGATGTCATTGTCCATATTACCCAGGGTGGGCAATTGAAGATAAAAGTAAATTTTGATTAGGAGGAGACTACAATGATGAGAAGTGCAAATTAGCAAGGCTGTAGGAAAAGTCAAGGAAAAGTATAAGTTTGTGACAGAAGATAAAGTAAACAAACCATTTCCTATATTAAGATTGAGCATAAGGACATTCCAGATTCTATCAGAAGTTATTCGGATATATATTTCGGCTCTTACCTTAAAAGAGAGTGTGAAGTAACTGGGACTTCAACTTGGTGATTTATAGTGATCAGGATAGGAAACAGATTATGTTATGAAATAACTAGAAATTTTGTCTGAATTTTTTTGTGAAAGAATTGTGTGAACTTTCTAATTACTTTTTCTTTAATTTACCAGATCAGCTGTTCCATGTATTAGCCTTGCACATGCGGCTTTATAGCATTGACTCTGAGTATAATCCCTGGAGAAAGCTCACACAGCTAGAAGAGGTGAATTTGCAGTAAGTATTACTGAAAGATTAAAATCAGTTAAACCTCTTTCTGAAAAGTAGTTAAGTTTAAAAATAGGATCGAAATTTCTATATGAATACATGAATTTTTTTTATGTTTTCCTTTTGAAACACAGAAATATATTATAAAAATTGAAAACAGTGTACCATTATTCTCGGTAAAAATTGTATAAAAATTGCGATCAGGTGAGAAAATCTTTTGAAGAATGAATCCCATTAATTTTTATGCAGATGAAACATTCAAGTAGAGGCACATAATGGCTGGTTGTCCTTTTTATGTCTGGGTTCAGATAGCCTTGGCATGACCCTCCATTGTAAAGTCCCCCTCAGTCTTTCACCTAATGGTTTTAGCAACCCCTGATGATTCTTGCTTAAATCCATTATTTCATTAGGTGCTGTAAAATAGTGTTTTAAAAAATTCTTCTTTCTGATTTATTATCTGGAATGTTTCTATAAAGAGGAACTTTCCCATATCAGCTTTTTGCTGACTCTGAAATATAGTTTGGCAGGATGAATGCTTGATTCTTCTCCAATTTATAAATTTTCAAAGTAGAGTTGATACCCTAGCAACTTCCAGTGATGACCAATAAGTTGTGGTTGTTTATTTATTTTATGATCTCATGGATTTGTATATATTTTATGTATTTTACTTCATATCAGTCATTATTTTTTCAATGCAAATTGTTTTCTTTTAGGTTAGTGAGAATCCCTCCAGGTTTACTGTTGTTCTTTTGACATGAGTCAAGTAGTCTTTGCTTTCTGGCACATATCCTCACTTTCTGGCACAACAAATTGACCCAGATTCATTTTGTACATTTTCTACTTTATACCTGCAATCAGCCATTTTTTCACATAGTTCCTTTTAAAAGTGAATGGTGTTTATAGACCATAGTCTGAATACTGGGGGGGTGTTCATAGTTATTGGGTTATCATTGCTTGTAGGCCATTTCAGTGGACAGAGCCAGGAAATATTTTTTTAAAGAAGAAAAAGATCTTGAGTTCTCACTGGTACTTCTAATTCAGACATAAAGTATTTCACTTCATTTTCATACAGGGTTTTTATTTTATTTCTTAACTTTTCTGTTATTTGAATCTTTTTTCTCTTATTCTAGAAACCTTGGTTCTTAATAATATTAACAATTATTTATTTGCATAATTACAGTATAACTACAATTATTTTTAAAATACCAATACTACTACTAACCATAAGTTCTTTTTGTCCTTAGAATATATATCACTAGGAATGTACAGTGAAAATACTATGTTTTTAAGTCACTTGAAGTAACTTTTCTTCCGTGCTTATGCCATAAACTTGATTTATAGTTAGGCTCATTTTTTTTGGTTCTTTTTTTTTCCCCTCAGTAGTTCACCCAGAAGTCTATAATCAGTAATGTTTTACTGCATGTAACCAAATGACTACAGGAGAGGAGATCCAATGTGCAAATCACAAAGAAATGATTAAGTATTGCAGTGATGAATAGGCTAATTACCCTGAATAGATCAACACATGTTGTATACGTGTATTGAAATATAACTCTGTACCCCATAAGTATGTACAATCAATATGTTTCAAAATAAAAAATAAAAAGACTTCCTTTTCCCCCTTTATTTATTTCTTTTTTAAATTATATAAAGCTTATACTTTTTTAAAGCAAAAAACTATATAACAAAGTAAATTCAGAGACACCTATCTTCCATTCTTGTCGATTTGCATTTCTTTTTGTGAAGTGTCTAATCTGCTGCCCATTTCTAAAAATTGGGTCATTGGGCTTTTTCCTCTTCACTTTTAAGACATGTTTATGATATCAGTTGCAAATATATTTCACCAGATTTTCAAATGTCTTTTTACTTTATGATTTTTTAAAAAATTTTTTGTCAAGCAAAGTTTTTAAAAATACAGTTGTATTTATTAATCCTGGATTGTGAGTCATAGTTAAGCAAGCCTTCCCCTACTCTCTGGTTATAAAGCAATTCACCCATGTTTTCTAGTATTTCTGTGGTTTCAATTTTTATATTTAGATTTCTAATCTATTTAAAATAAATTATGATGTGTGATATAAGGAATGGATCCAGTTTTTTTCCCCCGTATGGCTATCAAACATCCTACTTCTTTGCCTTCCCACAATAGTAAATTTAAAAAAACCTTAGAAATAAAAAGAAAGAAAAGAAAAGAAAGGTGAAGACACTCTGTGTTTACTGATATGGAAAGAACACCAACAAGGTACAATGTTAAGAGAAAAACAGACCCAGGCACAGAAAATGTGTATTTCATGGTACCATTTGTGTAATAAAAGGGGATGAGAAAATAAATTTATTTTTACTTGTTAAAAGAAAACATACAAATCAAACCAAACCCACACATCTCTGGATATTGGATTTATAGCAGAGATTGCACTGAGGAGCAGTGGGAGAAAGCATAGTCTATAATAAACAGTGCTGGGTTAATTGGAAATTCAGATGAGAAAGAACTAATATATTGATCCCTACCTTATGCAGACCCTACTCAGATTTTGCTAGTTGTTTCATTAAAGTCATGTACAGCAAAAGAAAATTCAGGATCATGCTTGCATTTAGTTGTCATGTCTCTTTAATTTCCTTTAATCTGAAGTTGATCCTGACTTTGACTTTTTTTTAAGAGTTTAGGCCAGCTATTTTGTAAAATGTCCTTTAATTTCTTTTTGTTCAGTATTTACTAGTGATTAGATTCACGTTATAAATTTTTAGCGGAAATACCACAGACTAATGTGTTCATTTTAGGGCATCATATCAGGCACATGTTGTTGATTTGTCTTGTTACTTATGATAATAACTCTGATCATCTGGCTAATGTAGAGTCTATTCACTGTAAAGTTATTATTTTACCTTTTATAATTAGTATCTTGTGGAGAGATACTTTGAGGTTATGTATATATCCTGCTACTCCTCAAAAAAAAAAAAAAAAAACCTAGAAAACAAAAAACTATGTTTCGTGTTTATAGACAAAATTAGCAATCTGTGAGTATCTTGCATGTCATGGCTAAGGAAAATCCCTTTTCTTAATATTAGCTAGTAATTTTCTGTCTAGACTTGTGTGCTCAAGGACAAGGATGATGTGCAAATCAAGTATTAGAATGCCTAACTCTCTGAGTCTAAAAGATGTCCAGCAGACGAAAAGTTTCTAAGCCTAGTATTGGTGAATTAAGACTTTAAAGTACAGGCATAGGTAATAGGCTTTTTGTAATACTGATTATGAGATTTTGTTCTCTTCACACCCTAAGATTTAATGCACATTAGGATGGTAGTAAATACTGTGAATAATTTATCCAGTACTTAAGTCATGCTAGGCATTTTTGTTTGCGTATATAATCTCATTTAATCATCACCAGTAACTGAAATACTAGGTACTATTGTTATCTCAACTTCTACCTATGAGGAACATGAGGCTTAGGAAAGTTGATTAACATGTTCTTTAGGAGCATACAGCTGTTAACGAATAGAGCTGGTATTTAAATCCAAATCTTTCTCATTCTGGAATATAAGTTTAACTATTACTGTATGCTTCCTTTCCTAGTATTAGGAGATAGGAATTTCTGGAAAATCTGGTTGATTTCTCCCCCTACATTTGCTTTCATTTTTATGGTTAGTTAGTTCATTAAATTATAATATTAGAGTTTATTACCATATGTCATCTACTTTTTTCTGTAATCCTTATGACAATCATTTCCTTTATTGAATTTTAATTTCATTGTGTTGATAATCACTTTGAATTAAAAAAATGGAAAAATTTTGTCCTATTAACTCTATTCTACCCATTTCTTCTTATTATCCATACAGTTAATAGTAGCATATAACTTTTATAATCTGGATTTAGAAAACTACCTAAACCATAATAATCATATATATTGTATATTGACAAAATAAAAAATTAAAAAAAAAAAAAAAAAAAAAAAAAAAAAAAAAAAAAAAAAAAAAAAGAAAAAAAACCACAAAAAAAAAAAAAAAAAGAAAACTACCTAAAAA
>NW_007726123.1:1780160-1804415 GCF_000696425.1 Galeopterus variegatus
AAAAAAAAAAAAAAAAAAAAAAAAAAAAAAAAAAAAAAGAAGAGAATAAACCACAAAAAAAAAAAAAAAAAGAAAACTACCTAAAAAGAAAAAAAGAATTTTTAGAAGACTGTTTTTTTAAGAGCAGTTTTAAGGTCACAGCAAAATTAAGAGGAAGGTACAGAGATTTCCCGTATACCTTCTGCTCCTACACATGCATAGCCTTCCCCCTTATCTTATCAACATTCACCACCAGAGTGGTACATTTGTTACAACTGATGAACCTATATTGACACATCATAATCATCCAAAGTCTGTAGTTCACATTAGGGTTCACTCTTTGTGTTGAACATTCTACAGGTTTGGACAAATGTTTAGTGACATGTATCCACCATTATAATGTCATACAGAGTAGTTTTGCTGCTCTAAAAAACTTCCGTGCTCCACCTATTCATCCTCCCCGACTTCAACCCCTAGCAACCACTTATCCTTTTATTCTCTCCATAATTTTGCCTTTTCCAGAATGTCATATAGATGGAATCATACAGTATGTAGCTTTTCAGATTGGCTTCTTTCACTTAATAACATGCATTTAAGGTTCCTCCATGTCTTTTTATGGCTTAATAGCCAAATAATATTCTGTGGTCTGGATGAACCATAATTTATTTAAACATTCACTTACTTAAGGACATCTTAGTTGCTTCCAAGTTTTGGCAATTATGAGTAAAGCTGCTATAAACATCCATATGCAGGTTTTTTGGACATAAGTATTCAGCTCCTCTGGGTAAATACTAAGGAGTATAATTGCTGGGTCATATAGTAATAGTATGTTTAGTTTTGTGAGAAGCCACTAAGCTGCCATCCAAAGTAGCTGTACCATTTTGCATTCTCATCAGTAATGAACGAGAGTTCCTATTACTTCACTTCTTCACCAGCATTTGGTATTATTAGTGTTCCAGATTTTGGCCATATAATAGGTATGTAGTGGTATTTCATTTAATTCACATTTCTCTGATGACATATGATATGGAGCATCTTTTCATATGCTGGTTAAGCACCTGTATATCTTCTTTGGTGGGGTATCTTTAAGGCTTTGCGAACATTTTTTAATTTGGTTGTTTTCTTGTTGAGTTTTAAGTCTTTGTATATTCTGGATAATAGTCCTTTATCAGATGTGTCTTCTGCAAATATTTTCTCCCAGTGTGTGGCTTGTCTTCTCATTCTCTTGACATTGTCTTTTGCAAAGCAGAAGTTTTTAATTTTAATAAAGTTCAGATTATTAATTACTTTTTTCATGGATTGTGCTTTTGGTGTTATATCTAAAAAGTCATCACAGTACCACAGTCATCTAGATTTTCTCTTATGTTATCTTTTTTGTGTTTTACATTTAAGTCTGTGATCCATTTTGAGTTAATTTTTGTGAAGGGTGTAAGATCTACGTCTAGCTGCATTTTTTTGCATTTGTTCCAGCACCATTTGTTGAAAAGACTATCTTTTCTCCATTATGTTATCTTTGCTCCTTTGTCAAAGATCAGTTGTCTGTATTTATGTGGATCTATTTTTGGGCTTTCTGTTCTGTTCCATTCATCTATCTGTCTGTTCTTTCACCAATACCATACTGTCTTGATTACTGTACCTGCAAAGTACGTCTTGAAGTTCAGAAGTGTCAGTCCTCAAATTTCATTCTTCTCATTCAATATTACATTGGCCATTCTGTGTTTTTGCCTCTCCAGATAAACTTTAGAATCATTTTGTCAACATCCACAAAATAACATGCTAGATTTTGATTGGGATTGCATCAAATCTATATATCAAGTTGTGAAGAACTAACATCTCAACAGTATTGAATCTTCCTACTCAGGAACATGGAATATCTCTCCATTTATTTAGTTCTTCTTTGGTTTCACTTGTCAGAGTTTTTAAATTTTCATCATGTAGATCTTGTACACATTTTGCTAGATTTATACCTAAGTATTTCATTTTCTGGAGTGCTAATATAAACGGTATTGTGTTTTCAATTTTAAATTCCACTCATTCAGTATATAGGAAAGTGATTGACTTTTGTATTAACTTTGTATCCTACAATCTTACTATAATCAATTTTTAGTTCCAGTAGTTCTTTTTGCCATTTCTTCTGTATTTTCTACATAGATGATCATGCCATCAGTGAACAAAAACATTTTTATTTTTTTCTTCCCAATCTGGTAGCTTTTATTCCCTTTTCCTGTCTCATTGCATTGGCAAGTACTTACAGTATGATGTTGAAAAGGAGCGGGGGAGAGAATGTCCTTGCTTTGTTTCTGATGTTAGTGGGAATAATTATGTACTTTAAAATATTTGAAAATATTAAGCATTTTAAAAGGTAGTTATCACAATGATGGTATTAAATGCTGTAGTCCAAATCTACAGAGGGGTATACCCATTTATTTATTCATTCTAATTATATACCTACCTTGTTCCAAGAAAGATCATTTCTCTGTCCTTAGAATGGTTATTTTTATCTAACCGACCAGTAGGCACTAGGTTATCTTTGTAAATTTTTTTTTTATTATCAGATTGTTACAAAAAAAAACTTACAAAAAAGTATTTATTACTTAAACATTTTTGCTAATATGATAGATAAAAAATGGGATACCAAAGTAAAAAATATTATTTTAATTTTGGTGATGTTAAGTATTATTATATTAATCAGCTATTTGTATGTATTCTTTGTTTATTGTATATTCAAGACTCCTGTCCATTTTTCTGTTGGTATCTTAGTTTTTTAGGTATCCGAATGATTCTTTATGGTTTAAAATATTAAATCTTATTTTGTCATAGTAGTTGAAATATTTTCCAAAATTTGTTTGCCTTTTAATTTAATAATTACTTTTCTTGACATATTAAGGTTTTAAATTTTCATGTAGCCAAATCAATCAGACCTTATGTTATTTTTTTCCTATTACTTTCAATACTTAGAATTCCTATCCCATTCAAAATCTGATATCTACTTTTATAACCAGTATTGCAATGTGTTCCTAGTCTTAGGATGTGCAATATTTACCTATATTTTCTTAGAGTTTTCTAATAGGATAATTTTTTTAAATGTGCAATTTATTTGGAATTTATTTTTACCTGTTGTATTAGATGAAGACTTAAAATTTATTTGCAAGTAACCAACTAATTTTATAAACAATTTTATATCTCATTTATTAAATACTCAATGTTTGTGTAGTATAGCCCTCATTAGGGGCTTTCCTCTTTGTTCTGTTGAATTATCCAGGCCTATTTCCGGGACAATACCATGCTGGGTTACTTATTGAGGCAACTTATTATGTGTACACATCTGGTTGGATTAGGTTCCTCTCATTTCTCCTTCCCCACCTCCCAGTTTTTCTTTCCTGTCTCATCAGTTTATTCTCCAGATGATCTTTAGAACATTTCCTAAGCCCTTCCCCTCATTCATGATTTTGATTGGAATTATTTTAAACTAATAAATCAATCTGGGAAAAACAGTTATCTTTATAATGTACAGCTTTGTCAACTAGGCACATTCTCCATTTTTTAAATTTATTTTTTGTATCATTCTATTGTATGCATATTATTTTTCAGTTCTAAAACATTTGTTAATTCTTAGTAGTATATAGTATAAATATATGCTACATTTTTAACAAGGTATATATGAATAAACATAATAGAGGTTATAAAATTCTTAAGTATAGTTTTTCTTGTATATGGATATTTGGATTGATTTGAAATAATATTTGAATGTTACATGCAATAATATTAACAATAAGCACATAAGTAGAATAGCAAAAAAGTAATCCACCTGTAAATGTGAGAAAGATTGCTTCTATTGCAAAAGAAATTGTTACCATGTAATGTAAAATACAGAAGAATCTAGAATTCTATTAGCCCTTTAAGCTTTTCAGTTGCTTGGACTGTCTCCATTTTAATAAACTATATTTAATTTACTTATTTCAGGATGCATTTCTTTTTTATACCTTAAAGCTCTGTAATTTGTTGGTCTTTTAGGTTATGGTGCAAAAAGTTCTCAAGCCTATTTGACTTTTGTGCAGTAAAGTGGTTCTTTGTATAGGGGTGACATTGGTCTTGCATAAATGGATCCATAGTTTCTTCTAACTCTAAGTGTGAGTCTTTTAATCAGCCGTTAAATTTAATTTAGCAGTTTGTTAATCCAAAATTATTATCCTAAGTAGTTTTTAGTGGACTCGTTTCTTCTTTTTCTTTATCCGTAGATCTGTAAACATTTTTCAGTGTTATTTTCCTCTTACTCTTTTCTCCCATTGGTTCATGTCTGGCTTCACCCTCTTTGCATATTTCCTTTTGAGTTATTTAGTTTGTTTCATTAAAGTGATAAAACCATAGAAATACAGAAATGTGTGGGACCTGTAGAACCTAATCTTAATAAATTTGTAATTTACTATGACGTCTCTTTCCTCAACTCATTTTATCTGTCTCTTTATGCTCTGGAATCTTAGCTATGTAGTTTTTGTCTCTTTTTCTTCCTCTTCATCTGTTCATCCATCCATTTTCCCATTAATATTTCATGTTATTAACTGTTTTAATTCAACCATTGCATGTGATGGTAATTGTGAAAGCTTCTTCCAGCTTCTGACAAAAAAGAGGATGAATTAGACATTAAATTGGAGGAGACTTAATAGTTAGAAGGCAGTGTCCATAGAGATGGTGAAGACGGAGTGGAGACAGTCATTAGGACTTAATGCCAGTTAACTATGGGGTAAGAGAAGATGGGTTTGGTATATAACCAAGTTCCTAGCTTATTTATTCGTTATACTCTTATTGTGTGAATATTATGTTTTAGGGATTGTGCTAAATGCAGGAGGCTATAAGAAATAAGCCACACCAAGGCTAATACTATAGAAAGGGAAGCAGTTTGGTCATGGCTGGGATAAGAGTGTGCATATAGAATAGAGTAGAAAGATTATAAGTTCACTTTCAGGCATGTTGAGGTTGAGTTGCCTGTTGTATATATGAGTGGAGAAAATGGATGTTCAAGTATAGAGTTGAAGAGAGTTCTGGCTGGATATATGGGCTTGAGAGTCATTAGTGTATGGCTGCTGGTTGAAGCCATGGGTTAAGAGGTCTTTCAAAAAGATTTTTTAGCATGAGAAAAGAAAAGGAGAATTAGACCCTTGGGGAACAACAGTATTGTATTTCTAGGTTGGTCAGAGGGTAGAAAACCTGTGAAGAAGACTAAAGTGGAAAGAATTTTCTAGGCAGGAGTGTTCAACTGTATCTAAAGTCAAGGCAAGATCAGTAGGATATGGATTAAAAATGTCTGCTAAATTTTGTAATTAGGAGATCATTGTTGATCATGGGGAAAACCATTTCCATGGGGGATTTGAACAATAATAGAGATGGTGCTCCTGCCCCCCAATTGTTTTTTTGAAATACCTTTGGGCTTGTAAAGTAAAGGGGAGAGGATACAAAGACTTGAAAGACAAGAAATATGAGGATTCATAGCATTAATGTAGGGTTAGCCTTAAAGAGGAAGACAAGTTTATTAAGGGATGTTTATAGAGACCTGGAGAAATTCAAAGAGCTGTCTTCCTTTGGCAATTATAGACTTCACAGCAGTACGGGTTGATTTACTCCCCAATATGTCCAGTGTCAGGCATATAATAAGTAATCAGTAAATATTTGTTGAATAATGGAACCTAATAGAAGAGTTGAGCAATTTTTGTTCATCCCAAGTAAGTCTGAAGTGTAGCTTCAGAATTCAGCTAGTTCTGGAAGCTTAAAATTTACTTTTGTTCTCTGACATTAAAAATTAAACCTAGGTATTTTATTTATTTTGCTATTGTAAATGGGATTGCTTTCTTGATTTCTTTTTTAGATAATTCATTATTGGTATGTAGAAATACTACTGATTTTTGTATTTAATTTTTGTATCCTTTAGCTTTATTGAGTTACATTCAAAAGTTCTGAAAGTTTTTTTGTGTAGTCTTAGATTTTTCTAATATATAGGATTACGTTGTTGGCAGACAGGGACAATTTGGCTTGCTCTTTTCCATTTTGAATGCCCTTTATTTCTTTCTCTTGCCTAATTTCTCTGGCTAGCACTTCCAGTGCTATGTTAAATAAGAGTTTGAAAGTGGGCATCCTTGTCTTGTTCCTGTTCTTAAAGGAAAAGCTTTCAACTAAGAATAAGTTTAACTAAGGAGGTGAAAGATCTCTGTCGTGAAAACTACAAAACCTTTGGGAAACAAATTAAAGAGAAAACAAAAAAATGGAAAGCCATTCCATGTTCATGGATTGGAAGAATTAATGTCAAAATGACCACACTCCCCAAAGCAATCTGTAGATTCAATGAAATCCCTGTCAATATCCCAGTGACATTTTTCATTGAAATAGAAAAAGCAGTCCTAAAATTCAAATATATATATTCATATATAAAATTCATATTCACGAGAGAACCTGAAAGTAATCCTGAGCAAAAAGAACAAAGCTAAAGGTACTACAGTACCTGGCTTCAAAGTATACTACAAAGTTATACTAATCAAAACAGCATGGTACCAGCATAAAAACAGAGACAAGGACCAATGGAATTCAGAAGTGCATCCACATATCTATGGCCAACTGACTTTTGACAAAGGCACCAAGAACATACATTGGTGAAAGGACAGCATCTTCAATAAATAGTGCTGGGAAAACTGGATATCTATATGCAGAAGAAAGAAACTAGACCCCTATTTCTCACTTTACCCCCAAATCAACTCAAAATGGATTAAAGACTTAAATGTAAGACATGAAACTATAAAACTACTGAAAGAAAACACAGGGGAAACACTCCAAACCATTGGTCTAGGCACAAATTTTATAGAGTAGACTTCCAAAGCACAGGCAACAAAAGCAAAAATAGACTTATGGGATTGCATCAAACTGAAAAGCTTCTGCACAGCAAAGAAACAACAGAGCAAAGAAGCACAGCAGAATGGGAGAAAATATTTTCAAACTATTCATCTGACAAGGGATTAATATCAAGAATATACATGGAACTTAAACAGCAAAACCCCAAAGTAATTCAATATAAAAAATGGGCAAATGACCTGAAAAGACATTTCTTAAGAGAAGACATACAGATGGTCAACAGGTATATGAAAAAATGCTCAACATCACTAATCATCAGGGAAATGCAAATCAAAACCACAATGAGATACCATCTCTCCCCAGATAGAATGGCTATTATCAAAGAGTTAAAAAATAACAAATGCTGTCAAGGATGGGGTGAAAGGGGAACTCTTATACACTGTTGGTAGGAATGTAAATTAGTACAGCCATTATGGAAAATGGTATGGAGTTTCCTCAAAAAACTAGCAATCTCACTACTGGATATTTGTCCAAAGGAAAGAAAATCAGTGTAACAAAGAGATATTTGCACCCCCATGTTTACTGCAGCAATGTCTACAATAGCCAAGATATGGAATCAATGTAAGTGTCCTTCAATACATGAATGGATAAAGAAAATGTGGCATATGTACATAATGGAATACAATTCAGCCATAAAAATGAACAAAATCATGTCATTCACAGGAAAATGTTGTGCCTGGAAGACCTCCTTTTTTAAAAAAATTGAAACATAATTATATATATTTGTGGGGTACAAAGTTGGCTGTCAATAGTTGTATACAATGTGTGATGATTGAATGGGGATAGTTATCTTGTTCATCATTACAATATGTAATCATTCCTTATGTCCATTAACCAATTTTTTGCTAACCCCTATCCCCCTTTCCCAATTTTAGTAACCCCAGTTCTGTTCTCACCTTCTGAAAGATCAACGTATTATGATTGTCCTTCCTTCCTTCCGTCTTTCCTTCTTTCCTTCTTCTCTCTCTTTCCCTCCCTCCCTGCCTCCCTCCCTCCCTCCCTCCCTCCCTCCTTCCCTCCCTCCTTCTTTCATTTGTTTATTTATTTAGCTCCCACTTATGAGTGAAGACATGAGAGAATATTTCTCTTTCTGTGCCTGGCCTGTTTTACTTAACATAATTTTCTCCAAGCTTCTCTATGTTGCTTTGAATGGCAGAATTTCATTCTTTGTTATGGCTGGGTAATATTCATTGTGTATATATACCATATTTTCCTTATCCAGTTGTTCCTGGATGGGTATTTAGGTTGGTTCCTGAACTTGGCTATTTTAAATAGAGCTGTAATAAAACTTGGGAGTTCAGGTATCCCTTTGGCATGTTGATTTCTATTCCTTTGGGTATATACCCAGAGGTGAGATTGCTGGATCACATAGAAGTTCTATCTGTAGTTGTCTGAGGAATCCCCATACTGTTCTCCATAACGGCTGTGCTATAATTTACAGTCCCACCAACAATGCAGAATGTTCCCCTTTCTCTGCGTCCTTGTTAGCATTTGGTATTCTCTGTCTTTTTGATAATACCCATTCTATCTGGGGTGAGATGATATCTCAAAGTGGTTTTCTTTTACATTTCCCTGATGATTAGTGATGTTGAGCATTTTTTCATATACCCGTTGGCCATCTGTATGTCTTCTTTTGAGAAATGTCTATTCAGCTCCTTTGCCCATTTTTTAGTCAACTTATTTATTTTTTTACTGTTAAGTGGTTTGAGTTCCTTGTATATTCTGGGTGTTAATCCTTTGTCAGATGTATGGTTTAAAAGTATTTTTTTCCCACTCTGTAGGTTGTCTTTTAACTCTGTTGATTGTTTCCTTTGCTGTGCAGAAGCTTTTTAGTTTGGTATAATTTCATTTGCTTATTTTTCTTCTGTTACTTATGCTTTTGGGTTCTTATTCATAAAGTCTTTGCCCAGCTCTACATCCTGGAGTGTTTCCCCTGTGTTTATTTCTAGGAGTTTTATAGTTTCAGGTCCTATATTTAAGTCTTCAATCCACTTTGAGTTGGTTTTGGTATATGGTGAGACGTACGGGTCTAGTTTCATTCTTCTACACATGGTTGTTCAGTTTTCCAAGCACCATTTATGTTCTTGGTTCTTTTGTAGAAGATCAGTTGGCTGTAAGTATGTGGGTTGATTTCTTGGCTCTCTGTTCTGTTCCATTGGTCTGAGTGTCTGCTTTTATGTCAGTATCATGTTGTTTTGGTTACTATAGCTTTGTAGTATAATTTGAAGTCAAGAAGTGTAATACTTCCAGCCTTACTTATTTAATTTTTAAAATCAGGATTGCTTTGGCTGTTTGGGGTCTTTTGTTTTTCCATATGAATGTTAGGATTATTTTTTCTATTTCTGTGAAGAAAGCCATTGGTATTTTTATGGGAATTTCATTGAATGTGTAGATGGCTTTGGGTAGTATGGACATTTTCACTAGGTTAATTCTTCCAATCCATGAACATGGAATGTCTTTCCATCTTTTCATGTTCTCTTTAATTTCTTTCAGCAGAAATTTGCAGTTCTCATTGTAGAGTTCTTTTACCTCCTCAGTTAAATTTATTCCTAGGTATTTTATTTTTTTAGTAGTTATTGTAATGGGTTTGCTTTCTTGATTTTTTTTGTTCTGCTAATACATTGTTGGAGTATTAAAATGCTCCTGATTTTTGTATATTGATTTTGTATCCTGCAACATCATTGAATTCATTTATCAGCTTAGTAGTTTTTTGGTAGAGTCTTTAGGGTTTTCTGTATAGAGGATCATGTCATCTGCAAACAGGGACAATTTGATTTTGTCTTTTCCTCTTTGGATGCCCTTTCTTTTTTTCTTTTGTTTGATTGCTCTAGCAAGTATTTCCAGTACTGTGTTAAATAAGAGTGGTGAGAGTGGGTATTCTTGTCTTATTTCTGTGTATATGGCTTTTATTGTGTTGAGATACTTTCCTTTTATACCTAATTTGTTGAGAGTGTTTATCATGAAGGGATGTTGAATTTTGTCAAATGCTTTTCCTGCATCTATTGAAATGATCACATGGTTCATATTCTTGATTTTGTTGTTGTGGTATATTACATTTATTGATTTACATATGTTGAGCCATCCTTGCACCCCTGGGTTGAATCACAATTGATTGTGGTATATAAGCTTTTTTATGTGCTACTCAATTTTGTTTGCAAGTATTTTGTTGAGAATTGTTACAACTGCATTCATCAAGGATATTGGCCTGTAGTTTTCTTTTTTGTTGTATCTTTGTCTGATTTTGGTATCAGGGTGATGCTGGCCTTATAGAATGAGTTTGGGAAAATGGCTTCCATTTCAATTTTTCAGAATAGTTTGAAAGGGATTGGTATTAATTCCTCTTTAAAGGTTTGGTAGAATTCAGCAGTGAAGCCATCTAGTCCTGAGCTTTTCTTATTAGAAGACTTCTGATTACTGCTTTAATCTCGTTGCTTGTTATTGGTCTGTTCAGGTTTTCTGTCTTCTTGGTTCAATCTTGGTAGTTTGTATGTGTCCAGAAATTTATCCATTTCCTCCAGGTTTTCAAATTTCTTGGTGTATAGTTGTTCATAATAGTCTCTAATGATTGTCTGTATTGCTGTGGTATCAGTTATGATATCTTTTTTTTTCATTTCCAGTTTTTGTTATTTAGATCTCTCTCTTTTTTAGTTGGTCTGGCTAATGGTTTGTGTATTTTGTTTATCTTCTCAAAAAACTAACTTTTTGTTTCATTTATCTTTTGTATCATGTTTTTGTTCTCATTTCACTTAGTTCTACTCTGATCTTATTTCTTTCTGACTGCTAACTGTGGGATTGGATTGTTCTTGTTTTTCTAGTTCTTTGAGGTGTAATGTTAGATAGTTTATTTGAACTCTTTCTATTCTTTTAATGTAAGTGCTTATTAGAATAAGCTTCTCTCTTTTGCTTTTACAGTATCCCATAGGTTTAGGTATGATGTGTCTTTATTATCATTAGTTTCAAGAAATTTTTTGATTTCCTGTTTAATTTCTTCTTTGACCCATAGGTCATTCAGGAGCGTGTTGTTTAATTTCCATGTATCTGTATGGTTTCCAAAGTTTCACTTGTTATTGTTTTCTAGTTTTAATCCATTGTGGTGTGAGAATATACTTGAAATGATTTCACATTTTTAAAATTTGTTGAGACTTGATTTGTGACCTAACATGTGGTCTGTCTTGGAGAATGTTCCATGTGCTGATGAGAAGAATGTATATTCTGTAGTTGTTGGATGAAATGTTCTTTAAATGTCTGCCAACTCCAATTGGTCTAAAATGTAGCTTAAATCCTGTGTTTCTCTGTTGATTTGTTGCCCAGATGATCTGTTTAATGTTGAGAGAGGAATGCTGAAGTCCCAAATATTATTGTATTGATGGTCTTATCTTTTTCTTTAGATGTAATAATGTTTGCTTTTTATATCTGGTGCTCCACTGTTAGATGTATATATAGATCTGTGATTGTTTTGTCTTCTTCATGGATAGATCTCTTTATTATTTTATAATGCCCTTCTTTGTCTTCTTTTATAGTTTTTGGTTTAGAGTCTATTTTATCCAATAAAGAATAAGTACTCCTACTTGTTTTTGGTTTCCATTTGTGTGGAATATCTTTTTGCACCCTTCCATTTTATTATTCTGTCAGTCATTACAGGTGAGGTGGGTTTCTTGTAGGCAGCATATAATTGAGTCTAGTTTTTTAATCCATTTGGCCAGTCTGTGTCTTTGGGTGGAGAGTTCAGTGTATTACATTTGGTGTTGTTATTGAAAGGCATTGTCTAACTCCTGACATTTAATTTCTCTCGTATGATTCTTTTAAATATCATTTGTTCCTTTCTTTCTCTTGTATTGTTTGTCTTTGGTGTTCATCGGTGTTTTGAGATGATATGAGATAGTTTCTTTCTCTTTTACCTTTGTATACCTACTCTACTAGTGGTTATTGTTCTTTCTCATGTATTCCTGGTAGTGATTTTTGTTTTTTGGACTCACTTGAGGATTTCTTGTAGGGCTGGTTGTGTGGTGGTAAACTACCCTAATTTTCTTTTGTCTGGGAAATACACTATTTCCCCTTAATTTTGGAAGGATAGCCCTGCTGGGTATAGTATTCTTGGCTGGCAGTTTTTTTCTTTTAGTACTTTGAATATGTCATTTCCTTCTGGCCTGTAGGATTTCTGCTAAGCAGTCTGCTGTTAGTCTGGTGGGATCTCCCTCATAGGATTTGATGCTTTTCTCTTGCTGTTTTTAGGATTCTCTCTTTGTCTTTGACTTTTGACAGTTTGACTACAGTGTATCTCAGAGAGGATTTTTTGGGGGATTGAATCTGGAGATCTTTGACCTCTTCTATCTGGAAGTCCACATCTCTACCAGTACCTAGGAATTTTTCTGCTATTATTTCATTGAATATGTTTTCAATACCTTTTCCTTTCTTCTCTTTTACCAGAACACCCATGATTTGAATGTTTGTGTGCTTACGTTTTTCTGATAGCTCTTGTAGATTTTCTTCATTTTTTTAAAAACTGTTTTTTCTTTTTCTTTTTTGTCTGCTTGAGTTATTTCAAAAAGACTGTCCTCATGACCAGAAATTCTTTTTCCACTTGCTATGGCATTCATCTTTGTGTAAATTTCCTCCTTCATGTCCTGGATTGTTTTTCTCATTTTGTTGTGTCATCTGAGTCTTCTTCTATCTCACTAAGTTTCCTTAAGATTGTTGCTTTTAGACATTTCAAGTGTTTCCTATTGTTTGAAGTCTGGTATTTGAGAATTATTGTATTTCTTTGATGGTGTCATATTTTCTTGTGTTTTCATATTTCTAGTATTCCTACACTGATGTCTGCTCACTTGGTGGAGCAGTTGTTTCTTCTGTTAATCTGGGGTGGTTGTTGAGGAGAGAGACTTCCTCCTGTAGATTTGATTTGTATTGCCAGCTGGGTGGGGTGTTTTAGTTTTGGTTCTGGGTAGACTGTATAGTCTCAGTAGTCCCAAGTAGACTCAGTAGTTCTGGGTAGACTCAGTGGTTCGGGAGGGGTGCCAAGAGGTGTGGCTGTGGCTGTGCGTGGCTGAGGCTGTGCAGTGTAGGGCTCCAGAGGCTGGGCCAGAGTCATGTGGCATGGGGCTACAGCATCTGGGACTCAAAACATGGAAGCCTGGAAAACATGTTCAGTGACATAAGTAAGGCACAAAAAGATAATAATGCATCTTCTCTTTCAAATGTGGGAGCTAATAAAAATAGGCTTATAGAAGTAGATAGTAGAATTGTGGTTACTAGAAGCTGGGAAGGGTAGGGGGAAGAGAGGATAGTGTGAGGGGGGTTAATGGATAAAAAATTATACCTAGATGGGAAGAATATGTTCTAATGGTTTATAGTAGTACTAGGCATTGATAATTAACAATAGTTTATTGTATATTCTCAAATGGCTAGAAGACAGGAATGTTCTCATCACAATGAAATAAATTTTTGTGACGATAAGTATGCTATTTACCTTGAATTGATCATCTTACATTGTATATATTATTGAAATATAACTCTATGCCCCATAAATATGTACAATCAATGTGTCAATTAAGAATAAATTTCTTTTAAAAATTATTTTAGAATCAGCTCACTTTATAATATATTCTGTTTTTATATTCATAGGACTACATATTCCTAAGGTTTACTACTTTGTCTTTAGAGTGTATTTTAAGTTCTGCTTTAGTTATTATCCTTTTTTGAAGCTTTGCAAATGTTAAAGATTTTATTTGAATTTTAGTCATAAAGTTGCAACATCTTTTAACAAGAGTTGTTAACCATGCCTTTTCAATGTGGCTTGATTTGTTTATGTGTATGTTTGTTAGTTCTGTTTGTGATAGTAAGTGTCCTTTGAGCTGCCCCATTAGTAGTAAAACTAATTCCCTTATGTAACATTTAATGCTTTATTTAATTTCTATAATCTAAGAAATCAGAAAGACTCATAATCAAGTTAATATATCCCAGTTGTTTACTTTGCTAAGACTTAATAAATTTTCTATGTAATTTTTTCATATTACAAAGAGCCAAAGAAATATGAGTCTAAACTTTATCTTTTGCATTTTCTTGGTGCTTTATATAAGTTTTGTTTCTGTTCCATAGATATGTGTGGAATATAAAATGAATTAGAAAGAAAAAAATATATAATGCTATCTAAACTAATCATGCATTTTTCTTTTAGACTTGGAAATGAAGAACAACAGCCTGAGGTTCCCATTCTTTATCATGATGTAACTTCCCTTTTGCTCATCCAGATCTTAATGATGCCACAACCTTTACGCAAAGGTATGTCTTTATAATTCAGATTTTTAGATTATATACTGTGTGATGAATATTCTAATGATTATGGGGACAAATATAGCATTTAGTTTGATGGAAATTTTTGTGGTAAATTACATTATTTTTTCTATTAGTAAATATCAATCATATCTAAGAAGATGGCAATTAAATAAAGGTTTTTTTTTTTTCCTTGTGGGCCTATTGTTTGTAGCTTTTTAGTCAATAAGAGGCAAAGACATGAGGAAAACATTCTGAAAACCTTTGTTTATAAAAAATTGAGTGAATAATACAAATGAAAATTTGAAGCGTAGAGCAAACTTTCAGCCTTAATGCCTTCACCCTGTCTATATGTATACATATTTTGATATTGTAGTAATCGTAGAATTATTCAAAATATGAAGACTCATCATTTAAATTAGTGTTAACATCAAAACATTATGATATTAACAGCATTGATATTATATTAGCAACATTTTAATTATTGTTCCATAGTCTTTATAGTTTCACTTAAAGACATTTAGAATATTTTATCAGATATTCACATTTTTCTCTTTTGGAAATTTGTTTTTTTCCTTTGTTTTGATGTAAGTTATAGATGAATGAACATCTGTGGGTGTATAAAGGCATTGTATAAAGGACATTCTTTGTATGTACTTCAACTTGAACTTTTGATAGAACTTTTTGCCTAAAGGTATGAAGTGATACTTTATTTTAAGTATAGACAAATATATGATATTTCAAGAAAATTATGATATTCTGTAAAAAGTAAAATAATGTCATTAATAAACATAATGTTTTATTTATGTTAGCACTGTAAATTTTTAATTAATATTTTTTGATTATAAAATTCACACTATGGAAAATTCACTATTTAAGCAATTTAAAATCATACAATTATAGTGACATTTAATATAGTCACAAGATTTAGCAGCCATCATGATAATCTGGTTCCAGAGAATTTTCGTCAGCCCCAAAAGAACTCTATACTCATTAAGCAATCACTCCTCGTTTTCTCCTCCAACCCCTGGAAACCACTAATCTGCTTTCTGTCTTCATGGATTTACCAGTACTGGATATTTCATGTTAATGCAGTTATGTATTATGTAGCCTTTTGTATCTGGCTTCTTTTACTTAATGTTTTCAAGGTTTATCCATGTTATAGCATATATCAAGCCTTCTTCATTCCTCTTGATGGCTGAGTGATACTCCATTTTGTTTATCTATTCATCAGTTGATGGATATTTGGTTTTTTTCTACCTTTTGGTTGTTGTGAGTAGTGCTACTGTGAACCTTCATGTGCAAGTTTTTGTTTGAACACATGTTTTCAGTTCTTTGGGATATATAGCTAGAGGTGGAATTGCTGGGTCATATGGTAATTCTGTTTAACTTCTTGAGATATTTCAATGTTTAATTTCCAGACTTCAGATATTTTTGAATGTTACCTTCTTTCAGTTTGTCTGTGCCTATGAATTTAATCATTTACATTTATAGACTTTTTTTTTTAATTAATAGATTTAATATATTTTTTCCTATTTTTACTCTTGGCCACAAAACAAGTCTTAATACATTTAAAAAGACTCATAGAAACTAATAGAAAATATGTTCTCTGACCACAATAGCAGAAGGAAGTAAGGAAACATAACTGTGTGGAAATTCAACAACACCCTCCTAAATAAACAATAAGTATAAAGAAAATCACAGAAAAATTAGAGAGTACTTTGAGATAAAAATCGAAGTACAACTTATCAAAATTTATAGGATGCAAGGCCCATGTAGGGCTTAAAGGAAAATTTATACTTGTAAACATCTATTTTAAAAATAAGAAAACTCTCAAATCAGTAATGTAAACTTCTACCTTTAGAAAATAGAAGAAGAGCAAATTAAACCAAAAGCAGATATAAGTAGGAAATAACAAAGATTACAACAGAAACATATGAAATAGGGAATTAAAAAACAGAAAAAATTAACAAAACTAAAAGTGGATTCTTTAAACAGATCAACAAAATTTGCAAACCTTTAGATTGACCAAGAAAAAAAGAGAGAAGACCAAAATTACCAAAATCAGAAATAAAGCTGGGGCATTATTACCTTGTCATTATGGTTTTTTGTGGTGGTATGATTTAATTTCTTTCTCTTTCTCATTTGCATTTTTGTTCTACTACTGAGTTTTGTTCTTTCTTGTGTATTTGTTGTAGTGATTACAATTTTTCAGATTCCAGATATTGTACTTTGTTGAGGATTTCTTAAAGGGCTGGTTGTATGGTGGCGAACTCCTGCAGTTTTTGTCTGTCTAGAAAATACACTATTTTCCCCTCATTTCTGAAGGATAGCCTTGCTGGGTGTAATATTCTTGGCTGGCAGTTTTTTCCTTTTAGTATTTTGAACGTATCATCCCATTTTCATCTGGCCATAGAGTTTCTGCTGAGAAGTTTGCTGTTAGTCTGATAGGGGCTCCCTTATAGGTGACTTGACTCTTTTTTCTTGCTTCTTTTAAGATTCTCTGTTTGTCTTTAAGCTTTGCCAGTTTGATTATAATTTGTCTTGGGGAGGATCTTTTTGGGTTGAGTCTATTTGGGGATCTTTGAGCCTCCTGGATCTGAAGGTCCATGTCTCTCCCTATACCTGGGAAGTTTTCTGTTACTGTTTCATTGAACAGGTTTTCCACGGCTTTTCCTTTCTCTTCCCCTTCTGGAACACCCATGATGTGAATGTTGTGTGCTTAAGGTTGTCCGCTATCTCTCTTAGATTTTCTTCATTTTTTAAAATTGTTTTTTCCTCTTTTTTGTCTTCATGGGTTGTTTTGTAAAGACTGTCTTCAAGGTCAGGAATTCTTCTGTTCGTTCTAGCCTGCTACTTAAGCTCTCAGTTATGTTTTTTATTTCATTGAGTGAATCTTTCAGTTCCATAAGTTCTGCTACATTGTTTTTTAAGGTATTAATCTCTTTGTAAATTTCCTCCTTCATATACTGAATTTTTTTTCTCATTTCATTATGTTGTCTGAGTCTTCTCATATCTCAGTGATATGATTAAGCAACAATTCTTAAGATTTTTGCTTGGTATTCTTCTCAGTCCATTTCAAGGTTTTCCTACACTATAGGGTCTGGTATTTGAGAATTACTGTGTTCTTTTGGTGGTGTCATATTTTCTTGGGTTTTCGTATTTCTACTAGGTCTATGTTGATGTCTGGTCATCTTGTAGAACAAGATGCTTTTTCTACCACTCTGGAGTGGGATTTGAAGAGAGAGATGCCCTCTTCTTTTTCCTGTATCTGCTGGTGACTCTCCTTGTGTCAGTGCAGTTGAGTGTCTGGCAGGCCACCTGCATGGTGGCTGTGACTACTACTGCCGTGAGGTAAAACCTCTTTTGCAGAAACCGTGGCTGTGGTGGTGGCTATGGTGGGCCACCTGTGTGAAGGTGGTGTTTTCAGCATGCTCTCTTGCCTGCTTCGGGCAGAGGGGGCAGCTGCCCTTAGCTCCTGCCTGTGGTCTCTGGCATTGCTGTCTTGCCTTCTTCTGGGTGGAGGGGGCTGTTGCCCTCGGCTGCTGCCTAGGGTCCCAGGCATTGCTGTCTTCCCTGCTTCCAGGCAGAGGGGGCTGATGCCCACGGCTCCTACGTAGGATCCTGGGCATTGCTGTCTTGCCTCTATGTTTGCTGACTTTAAAATCTAAACCTGTGAAATAGCCTTCATTGAAATTAATCTCTTTGCAAACTTAGGTTCAAATTCTTTAGGTTTTTGTGTGTTGTTTTTGTTAGTTTTCCTTAGTTTAGGGAAACAGTTGCCTTGGAGTCATGTTGATTTACTTCTGATTGTGCTCTTCTAATTATACGTAGTATTACGTTTTTAAATATGAAAAAAATTACTTTGTTGTATAATGTCTTCAAAATATTTAAATATTTTATTTGAATATACCTTTTACTTATAGTTAATGCATAAACCTGAAAAGTTGAAAGAGAAGGAAACTTGATATATAGAAGGAACTTTATTTCTGTAATCAATATTTAATCTGAAGAGAAAAATATTTCAGTTAAGAGTAAAGGTCCTGTTGTATCAGTGTCTAACTGAGAGCTGTAGCTGGTGCTTTGTCCTCATTGTCAAAAGTAGCTGTTGGCACTAGCTTTCAACAGAAGGTGAAGTTAATGCTGAAAGGGGATGTAATACACTGAATTAATTGAACCTAGTAAATTTAGTTCAGTTGAAACAGATTCTAAGATTGTTTTCTAATATGAATCAAGAAAATTGATCTCCTTAATTTAATAATGGTTAAATTAATAGAATAAATTCAGGAAAACATCAATGGAAAAATTTACAACATTGTTAGTAGCCATGGCTTATAGTAACATTATTTTAAAAATGGGGTTTTTTTTTTTGGACAGATTTAATAAATGTGTATTTAGTACTTATTTGTAGGAGACATTGATTCAGTTCAAGAAATACTGTGAGTGCCTACTATGTGCCAGGTTGCTATACTTCTTTGCCATGTGTTGGAGATACAAAGATGAATAAAACATGGACTTTACCCTTGGAGAACTGGATAGCTAAGTATTTAGCAGTCATTAAATTTACCTGTAATTAGAATTGCTTTCAAAAACCTGTGCTTTTATATTATTACTTAAAATTTCACAGTAATTCAAGATTTGATTACCTGTACTGTTTATTAAACTGCTATCAAGTACATGTATAATATGTTGCTCAACATCATACACTGATTAATACTTCTTAGAATTTAGGGCCAGACAAAAAAATTTCCATTTATTATTTTTTAGTCTTTCACACATTGAGAACTGGATAGAGAGAAACCATTACTTTAACTGCTAGAAAGTTCAGTGGTTAATTTTATTAAATTATTTTAATTTTTCTCAGCTTTTTTGGGGGGGTGGGGAGTTGTGTATTAGCGGAGATAGAGTTGTTAATGTAAATTTTCCTTTTCTACTCCCTGTTGACGTAAGAGTTAGCAGTTGGTTGTCTTTATCATAAGCTTATTTTACTAGAAGCTGTTTTTATTTTAAGAATTTGTATGTGTGTAACTGTTTCGTTATTGGTTGTTATTAGAAAAGGAGAGGGAGGAAAATTTCACTGTTTATATGTACTAGAATGTTAAATGCTTCCAATGGTCTGATGTGAAAATAGGTTGATGCAGAAACATATCTGGACTCCTCTTAAGCTTTTTAATGTTTTGCACTGTTTTCAGGTTAAAAGACCTTTTTATACCAATTGTCTCATCAGAAGTTCAAATTAAATATATTAAAGACAGGAATTTGTTTTTCTTTTATGTCTTTTTATATCCTTGTATCTTATCCATCATAACATCATCACATCACATTGCTGGCCTCCAAAGAATAAGCTTGGAAGTAACTTTTGATACACCACTGTCTTCAGGTATTCATGGTCAGTTCTTCATGTCCAAGCGGAAGAACGTTTTAAAACTTAGGATGAGGTTTGGCTATATAAAACAGAGAAGAAACCAAAAATAGCACAGTAGCTTAAATAAGATAGCATTTTATTTTTCTTTCATGTAGAAAGAAGTATGAAGTAGACAGGCCAGGTGCTTCTACTTCACAGCATCAGGTTCCTTATGGTGTGGCGCTTGTCTTCCCGTGTGAAGGTAGCTGCTAGAGTTCCAGCCATCGCAGTCTAGTTTAAGGCAGCAGAACGGAGAATTGAGGGAGGAACTTCACCCTCTCTTTTAAGAATCTTTCTTAGAAGATCCACACAAAACTTACAATTGTATGTCTTTGGCTAAAATTCTTCCTATTTTTTGAATTTCCAGAGTTTAAAACATAAAATTATCATCTTTTTTAGGAAGGGTCTGTTACTCAGAACATGTTGCTGTTCTTTCCCACCTCACTGTTATTGAGGAACTTCACGAATCTTTTCTCAGCCATTTGTTTTTGGATATATTCTCATATATTCTCTGTAGCATCTGATACTAGTGATTATATATACTTCTACCTCCAAGATCCTATAAGCAGGACCCATGAAAGAGAGAGAGAAGGCCGCTTGTTATTTCTCATTAACTTTAAGAAAGAATATATCTCAGTTTTGCTTTGTTACAAACCAAGACTTTAGAAATCAACTTTATTATAGAATATTTTAAACATATATAACAGTAAAGAGCACAGTTTAATGAACTCCCATGTACCTACCAGTTATCAACTCATGGCCAGTCTTTTTTTATTGATACCCTAACATGTTCTCTCCTCCCTTCCATCCTTGGTTATTTTGAAGCAAATCCTAGACATCATTTCATTTTTTCTATATAGTCTTCAGTATGTATTTCTGAAAGTTAAGGATTCTTTCAGTAAACATAACCATAATACTGTGAACACTTAAAAATGGACAGTTATGCCTTAATATTATTAAATATTCAGATTTCCATAGTTGCTTCTTACAAATGATTTCTTAAAGTTGGTTTGTTTGACTTAGGATCCAAACAAGGTCCACACATTGGATTTGGTTGTTAGGTCCCTTTTAAATATATGGGTTCCCTCCTTCCCCCTCATTCCTTATGTTTTATATTTTATGAAGAATCTGTATCATTTGTCACTTATA
The DNA here is from genome assembly GCF_000696425.1 of Galeopterus variegatus. Lineage (NCBI taxonomy): Eukaryota > Metazoa > Chordata > Mammalia > Dermoptera > Cynocephalidae > Galeopterus > Galeopterus variegatus. The sequence continues at coordinate 1,800,856 of NW_007726123.1, forward strand.
GTTTCCCATAGTCTGTACTTTGCTAATTGCATCCCCATGGTATCATTTAATACCATATTCTTCTTTCCCTGTGTGTTTCCTACAAACTGGCAGGTAGATTGGACATGTGGATTGACTTTCTTATTTCTTTTTCTTTTTGCAAAAATACTTCATGGAGGTTTTAAGTAGTTGCATCAGGGGACATAAATTGCAGTTGTCTCTCTTTATGTAACTATAGAGGCTTAAAATTTAGATGGTTGCCTGGATTTATTCCTTATTTATTTCATTTGTTAAGTGGAATTTATATAAAGAGGAAATTTCCCTATTTGCTCATTGGTAGACTGGATAAAGGAAAGGCAACTTAAATGCTTGGTTTATTTACTAGTTTTTAGAAAAATGACCTTTTTTTTTTTTTTAGCATTCTCCAATGATGATTGTTTTTTAGTATTATTGTGAATTCATAGATTTTAACATATTTGATATCTTTCAGTCCCACTGTAGAATAATAACTGTTTAAACACTTCAGTTGGCTTGTGTCCTATCGATCCTGCAGTCTTTGAGTTTCTTCAGACCAAGGCTCTTTAATCTGTGGTTCCAGAGTTTATTAGTAGGCTTTATGGAATCTATAAATCTTCTAAAATGGTAAAGAAAATTTTTGTATGTGTATGTGTATTTTTTGTGAGTAGTTCCATAGCTTTTACAAAGTCTTCAAAAGGATCTCAACCCCTAAAAAGTTAATTGTTTCTAAATTTTCCTGAGGAACTCCTGGTTCCTCAGGAAATAAAAACAAATAAATAGTTTTATAATAAGGAATAGCAGTAAGAAAGTAACTTCTTTTGCACTTGTAGAATCAGCAGATTACAGTGGGTTCAGAAGTGAGGAGGAAGTGAGAGAATAGAGACAGTGGACAGAAAGAACTGCCAAGAGTGAATGGGGGGAGAGAACAGAAGCTATACATGGGTATGCAGTAGTCCCTCTTTATCTGCAGTTTCATTTTACGTTGTTTCAGGTACCCATGGCCAAATGTGGTCCAAAAAATATTAAATGGAAAATTCCAGAAATAAACAATTCATACGTTTTAAATTGCATATTATTCAGATTAGTATGATGGAATCTTATGCTAATCTAATAATAATTATGAATCATCCCTTTGTCCCGCGTATCCATACTGTAGATACTATCCGCCTATTAGTCATTTAGTAGCCATGTCAGTTATCACATGGACTGTGGTGGTATCACAGTGCTTGTTTTCTTGTGACCCTTATTTTACTTAGTAATGGCCTCAAAGCACAAGAGTAGTGATGTTGGCAGTTCAGATATGACAGGAGAAGCTGTAGAGTGCTTCCCGTAAGTGAAAAGGTGAAAGTTCTCAACTTTAGGAAAGAAAAAAGAAAAATGCTGAGGTTGCTAAGATTTAAAGTAAGAACGAATCTTCTATCCATGAAATTGTGAAGAAGGAAAAATAAATTCACGCTAGTTTTGCTTTCCTACCTCAAACTGTAAAAGTTACTGACACAGTACAATAAGATATTTAGAGAGAGGGACTACATTCAAATAACTTTTAATATAATGTATTGTTATAATTGTTCTATTTATTGGTTATTGTTGTTAATCTCTTACTGTGCCTAATTTATAAATTAAACTTTATCCTAGGTACGTATGATAGGAAAAAACATGTATAGGGTTCAGTACTATCAGCAGTTTCAAGCATCCACTGGGGGTCTGGGAATGTATCTCCCTTGGATAAGGAAGTACTACTGTAATTCAAAGGAGTTATTTTTTGTTTGTTTTTAAGATAGGAAAGTTTTGAGCATGTTTAATTGTTTGCCATTTATCCATCCTTTACTTAATAAATCTTGGTGGTTCTTTTACTTTAAGTGTTATCCTCTTCTGGAAGCCTTTTTCTTGGATATCTCTTCTTCCCTTTCCTGTAAAAACTTGTTCATAGTTCTGTTTTGTTACTTGTCTTATTGTCATAATAGTAGATTTTCTTTAATCTCTCCCTTTCTAGACTATCAATTCCTCCAGGACTAGCATGATCCTGTGTGTACTCTTAGTGCCTACCTGCTACATAATGTGCTAAATAAATACTTGTGGAATGGAATAGATGTGTTAAAAATCCAATGCTCTTATTTTCTGGTAAATTGCTTATTTTCTATTTTGAAATTCAAGAAAGCTATTATTTTCCTTTGAATCTTTAGATCTTATATTGTGATTACTTCTTTATAATGTTCTTTGAGAATACTGGCAATTTATTAGACTTAAAATTTAATTGCCTGAAGTATACCCAAGGGAACAGCATTAACTGCCTTATTAGTTATTAAATGGACTTGGGATCCTTTCTTGCTTCTATGTTGATTAAGGCAAAAAAAAGGGTCTTATTAGATTGTTTGGGTTCTTCACTCATCAAAGAAAAAATAGACTTGAGCTTATCACACAGAAAAGCACATCACAAATTGATTTTTATTGTAGGCCTAGGCCTCTTAGTGAGGGTCAGAACACATAGTTAGTAACTCTAGGTCATAAACAGGAAGATTAAGAAGATTTGATGTTTGCATGTGGTATGTGCAAAGTGCTTATGGAAGCAGTGGAATAGTGTATTTTTTTACCAACATTTTTTGTGGTAATTTTAGGAAAAGAATAAAATGTCTAGTACCATATTCAGATTGTATCCTGTTTACTTGTAGGTTCTTTCCTTAGGATTTTTATTGTTTTACACATATTCTACCTTGTCCTAGAGGAGACTATAGTCCGTTTGCTTCTAAGGCATTTCAAATAAGTTATTGAGCTGTCTTTGGTCAACCTAAGGTGTTCTGATAGTGGTTTTTTTTTTGTTTGTTTTTAAACACATTGACTGAGAGTAAATGTCCTATCCTTTTTCTCCTTTTTAAATTTTGTTAATTGTATTTGAAGGGTTTTGCTCTCTATTGTAACCTTGGAAGATAGCAACCTGAATGATTACTTTTTTTTTTCTAAGTCCCTAAAAAATATTGGTTTCACACATAGCAAGCATTCAATAAATAAATATTTGTAAAATGAATGAGTGAATGTGAGGATTTCTTAAGCTGTGACTTTAAAATGCCCGTTTACCCTTTCCTGTGTTGTGGTTATTGAGCTGCACCTGGTGAGTGGAGGTAACCCAGGTCGGGCAGCTGGCAGTGAGGAGGCCCCACGTTCCCGGTGTGCAGATGAACGACGTGAAGCCGGGACCCTCAGAGCTATTTCTGCAAGAGAAGGCCCCTAAAGTGGAAGAGAGCGTTACTGCTTACTTAATGGCCAACTCAAGAAGGCCCAGGTGACTACGCCATGGCCTCTGTCGCCCTGTGACCTGCAGAAAGGGGCAAGCTCAGGACAAGCCTGCGAAAAAGACATGCCAGAAGTCCTGAGGAGGAAGAAGACCAAGAAGTAAAAAAACATGACCAGCCACCATCTTGAGAAGTCACCCTCGGGAAAGTGTACTTTCAGGGGTCATCACACCACAGAATCTCTGGGCCGACACTGAAGAGGTCTCCTGAGAGCACCCAAGCCCGGCCGTGGGAACGAACGAGCGATCAGCCCAGTCATCAAAGGCACGGAAAGCC
>NW_007726124.1:0-233 GCF_000696425.1 Galeopterus variegatus
ATAATAATATTATATCTTGGAGGTTCTGTAAGAAATAATCCACATAAAGTACCTTGGTTAGAGCCTGGGGCAGAGTTGGTGCTCCCTTAACTGGAGATTTCCCCTGATCTTGACTTTCTGGTCTCTTTCTAATATCTAAGTGCTATTTTTGAAAGAAGGGGTCTTGGCTTCGATCTTAATTCATGCTTTCTTCCAACTCAGGCTCACATATGTTGGCCACAGCCAATGCACTG
>NW_007726124.1:910-33064 GCF_000696425.1 Galeopterus variegatus
ATCTTAATTCATGCTTTCTTCCAACTCAGGCTCACATATGTTGGCCACAGCCAATGCACTGATTCCCTGTGTCTTCCACCTTTCACCAGCCCTTCTTAGAATTCTGCCTAGTTCCTTGCTGGGACAATGTGGGTGAGGATATGGTGGGGCAGGGGGCATGGACCCCTCCTAGACCTGGGCTCACTGTGACGTGACCCTGTCTGGGCTTACTTCACCAATCTTCCAAAGTGTCCCCATTCTCCTCCCCTGTCCTAGCCCTGCCTTCTATGGTCAGTGGAGAGAGAGGTGAGACACTGAGTCTTTCCATACAGTGTGACATCAATCCTGAGTCTTCCAGAGACAGTGAGCTTAAAAAGCACCTCTCCTTGATAAAAATAAACATGTTATATTTTTCTATTGACATAACAGGTCCACATTTTTATATCACTCAGGGATCCGCCTAGATTCCTGCAGAGCTGGGCACTTTGCTGCCTCCCCACCAGCCTCACCCAAGCACAAATGCCTGCAAAGAACTCTCTTCTCCAGGACAGCCAGCAATAGCTTTGGCCTCTGACTCACAGAGTATCAGATTTCTTTTCAGAAAAAACTATTTGTGAGCCATTTAACACTTGAGTATTTGGTTCAAATATACTTTATATTTCCTCTCTTTTGTCTCCTGCCCAGACTACAAAAGCCAACTGAGGAAAAAATGCCCATCTTTGAAGACTCTGGAAGCTGCTCCTCCTCCAGCCAGTATGGGATGTGGGTGGCCTTGTCTGCAAGCAGAGAGATGGATGAAGTCAGTGGAACCCATCTCTCTCTGGCTTTTACAGCCATGATCTCCTGTGACAGGTATGGGCCTCTACCCTCTGCTGCTGCTACAGCTGCCACTATGAAAACCCCTTCCCCAGAAGGCAAGTTACTACGAGCCTGGCTGTCAGCATGGAGTCCAGGGTGAAGAATGTCTTGTTAGTCTTTAATTGGTGCCAGAAACAGAAGTACATACCCCAAATCCTAAGATCTGAAGCCAGCCCACAACTTCCTCTTTAGCAGGGTGAGTCCTGGCGGCTGCAGGCTCTGGACCTACCTCCTACCACTGCGCTTCTCCCACCCCATCCCTATTTCTCTGTAAATCAATCAAATTAAACTAAACAGCCTCAAAAGAAGAAGTTGCGAAAGACAGTGTTAGGGGAAACGGGAAGAAGCATTCCCCAATTCTGTCTCAGGTCTATCATATTTGACCCCATTTTCTCTGTCAATCAGCGGGGAAGACACATCTCAGGCCTTTTGGGGGCCCATCTGGTGGAGATACCCCATGGACTCTCTCAGGGGCCCCTGACACATCTGAGTGTCAGGGCCCACAACAGCCATCCCTGCTTTCCACAGTGTAGAAACTTCTCAGATCCTCCGAGACAAGTGAATGCCAATATCTCTCACGGTTCTTTTTCACCATAAGTTCTGTTTTACTCCAGGGGAGATGGGAGTATACCATAAATGCTTTATTTGTTTACAGTATTTATGCAATGGTTATACACCTGCATAGAGTCTGTGCATTCCTTTTCATGCCTAGATCCAAGATCCATCCTGGGTCTTTCTACAGGAGGGACAATCTGCAGTCACTGAGCCAGATCAGTGCAGGGGATGTGGGTGATGTCCCCTGGCACCAGAGGGGACAGATAACATTTGACCCATTTTCTCTGTCAATCAATGGGGAAGACACATTTTAACAAGAGAGGGATAACTCTCAGAATCTTTGAGGTGCCACCACCCCAGCTCTACTGACAAATCCAACACCTCATTAATATCGAGCTCCTTAGACTTTGCCCACAAGATATGAAGATTGGGGGCCAAGTGAGAAGAAAGACGAAGGAGAAACTGAGGCAGGGGCAAGGCCAAGCCACTGGGTATCGCCGCTTCCGAGGCAGCTGGGGAGGAGGTATTCCATTTCCTGAGCTGTGCTTGTCCCATTTCAGTTTGAACAGATGGAAATATAGTTCAATGTTTCAACATCATTTGCCTTTCTCGTGTTAAAATATTGATAAGTGCTGCCCAGGCTGATGCCCCCGCAGTTCTGAGCAGTAACTGGAGCATGATGTGTACTGAAGTGAGACACGGCAAAGCCTTTAACACGTGTTTAAAATTCCTGGAATAATGCGCAACACTGGCTCAGCTCATTCGGCTCCAGAAAACCTCCCCCCCTGGGCCGCCTCCTAATCGGCAGGAGGAGTGAGAGCACAGCCCAGACCCCCTGCTGGTGGCAATTAGTGCGGCAGCTGCTCGTCTTCAGGATGGGGAACTATGCAGGAGGGGCTGCCTCTGCCCAGGCTGAGCCAGACATGTGGAGGGCAGAGGACATGGGGTGCTGGCTCTTCCTGCAGGGGCCTGACACTTGGCACTCAGACCCTTATCCTAGAAAGAGGGAGCACTGGGCAGGGCTCTCAAGAAAGGCAGGTGAGTGAAGGGCAAAAAAAAGGGAGAAGAAGGGAAAGGGGGACTTAGAAGGAGAAAAAGGAGACAGACGAGAAAAGGGAAGGAAGAGAGGAAGTAGCCAGGAACAGCAAACCCTGCAGGAAGAGTTTACCAGGCCCCAAAATGGGAATTCAACCTGTGCTTCTAGAAAAGGGAAAAGGATCCTCATGAGGAAGCCAAGGCCTCTTGCTGGGCCTCATCCAGTAGCTTCCCAGTCTTCAGACACCTCTCTGCAAGCTGCAGCCATGACAAAGGCCCCCAGACCCAGGACTAAAGGAAAACCTACAGCGTGGGCCTGGGATGTCACTTCCAAGGTTTGAACAGGTAAGGATCTCCCAGGATCTCAGTATCCCCACGTGGAGATCAGGTGGTCTAACTGCAGAGGTCCCTGACATGCTAAATTTCTCACATACTTTAAGATTCTGGGTTTTATAGTCATGGTTTTAGAAAACTCTTTATAGATCTTTGTGGGATTGTCAGAAGAATGTTTTCCATGAGGCCTACTTGAATCAGAGCACAGGGAGACAATGTCTGCCTTTTTCAGGAGCGGCCCCGTGAAAGCACCTGTGTGGGAGCAAACAGGGCTGTGCCCCAGAAAACTGTGGAGTACCTTCCCTGGAAGGAATTCTAGGCTGGTGGTGCAATGGGACTTAAGTCAGTATAATTCATAGCCACTGACTGAAAACGTGTGCATTATTATTGTAGAGTAGTGTAGATGGATTAATATTTGCAATTGGAGAGACAGAATAGGAAATCTACAATGAGTTAGAAAGCAGTGTCTGACAAACTCACTGATTATGCTCTGCCTCTGCCTTCCACAAAATAAAACTCATCCAAGTCATGTAAATGTAATCATCCTATTTTCTGAGCAGAAAAAAAAAAAATGGGACATGTCATCTGACGCAGAAGAGGACATTTACAGGAGCAAATGGGATAGAGTATAATATTGAAGAGGACAGGCTGGGAAAATCTAGAACACACAGCTACCATGAATACAGAGTGACAGGGGCAGAATGAGAGGCCCCAGACACCCACCTGGGCCAGCTCTGTTGGACAAATCTTAACAAGGGAGGAATCATCTGGAGCCAAGGAATGCCACGGGCTCTGGGGAGGTGGCAGCAGCCTCATCTTATTCTGCATCTGTAAGTCAGGCCAGCTGATCGGGAAATACCCTGACTGGTGGCACAACAGTACTTCTGTTCATGCACATCAGCTCCAGGCACCTTTCCTCACTTCTGCGATGTTCCGGCTGTTGGCTCCAGTCCAGCCACCCTCAAAAGGCCTGCCCATCACCCAAACCATCTTCCATAGGGCCTATTTCTGGGACCAGCACACTCACTCTGGGCTGAAGCCCTGGCAGTGTGTCCCTCTTGTAAGGGGGCTCTGTCTGTGATTGTCCTCCCAGTTCTCCTGCAGCATCTGTCCATTGAGTAGTGGGGACATCTGGTTTCCATGGCCAGAGATGCGTGGGCATGGCCAAGGTGATGACCCACCTGATGCTGACCACCTCCTCGGGAGTTTATCTGCAGGAGCCGAAGAGCCCCACCTTCAGGCAGTCAGCCTGGGCACTGCGACAGGGCGGGAAGGCCAGCACCTGTGAGAAGACAGACAGCATGGGGAGTCCTGGGGTGGCCAGAGTAGAAGGAGCAACAGCCAGGGGCAAGGGCCAGACAACAGTGATAGCCGTCATTTCTAAACTTTGTGAAATTGTTTCAACTCCCCATCCACTCAGGCCACCATAACCAGTGGCAGATAGTATTACCACCAATTTATACAGAAGAAAGGCAAGAGCCGACTAGTAAAATAACATGACTAAGGTTTCAAGGCCTGAATTTTCCCCCTATACAATGTCACCTTGAAGATTTGCAAATCCAGAGACACCTCTGTGCTTACACATCACCTGGGGATATTGTTAAAATGCATGTTGGGGTGGGACCTAAGACTCTGCATTTCTGTCAAGTTTCCAGGTGCTGCCAATGATGCCAGGACCCCTCTGCCGCCCTCCCCCCCAACACACACACTTTGAGTAGCAAGTCCTTTGAGCAGGTGTTTTTCCATCTTGCCTGTTTGTAAGCATCACCTTGAGCACCTGGAGATTCTGGCTCAAGTACTTAGGACTGTGACTGTTTGACAACAGCCTCAGGGGCCCCTGGTGGTCAGATGCATTGGGAAACATTGCCTTGGAAGTATGAAAGGGACATGGCCACAGCTGGGAAGCTTTAGCAGGGTCCCAGACTCTGGCCCTTCTTCACTGTCTCCTAGGTTTACCAGGTGCCCTTTCCTCTTGCAGGAAAATGCCTGCCTTGGCCCTGACATCGCTTTGGTGTTCAGCCTTGGGCAGGCTTTCTCCTGTTTCTCTGCCTCCACATTCTCATCTGTAATATGGGAACCGATAGTCAAAGGCCAGGACATGATGGAAGGGACACCTAGAAAAGGGGCTGCTGGAACAGCCAGGGGCAAGGCAGTATCTGTCCTGTGAGCAGGAGAGAGACGGGTAAAAAGGAAAGGCAGCAGGAAGCAGAGGAGTGAGAAAGCCAGGGCTGTGCTGGGGTGCAGAAGGGCAAAGGTAGTACAATGGGCATGGCGCAGGCACCGCACCCTGCCCTTAGCCATTGGAAATTAGAAAAAAATGCAAGGAAGCAACCAAGGAAGGGACTCAAAGGAGCAGGGATGAGAGGGGATTCTGAAGTGGAGACCTGGACCACGCCCACCACAAGTCTGCAAAGCCCATCACTTTGGTCTTCCCTATCACACAGCAGCAGAGAATCAATGTTTGTGAGGCTCGGTGTGGTGCCAGCTGCCTGCAGGGGAGGTGAAGGACCCTGAAATGGGATGGAGGAGAGGAGGTAGAACTGGCCCAGAGTCAGGGGCTCAGCGGGGCCCAGAACCTGCCATGCGGCTGGGCAGGAGGAGCCCATGGGCAGGAGACAGACCCTCCCAGTTGCCTACTCACTTGCTCCACCCCAGTCCCAGCCACCCTCATCCCTCTTCAGAGCTGCCGCCAGCACAACTGGGTCCTCTCTATAGGCAGTTACTGAGCACCTACTGTATACCAGGGGCCAGAAACATACATTTTCTCATTAATGTTCCATCAACCCTGGCAAGATATGTGCTATTATACCCATTTTACAGATGAGGAAGCCAGACAGAAAGCTCAATATTGCAGAGCTATTACATGGAAGAACAGGGATTCAAACTCAGGCCTCCTGCTCTAACATCTTTCTGACCTCTGTGGATCAGCAACTCTTTGAAAAGAGTATTCACACATGAGCTGCAAATACGAACAAGCCAGGAATATGCTTATTCTTTCCCTAAAATAAATTAAGCATATATTAGGGCGGTGATTTGGCCTGTGGCACATATGTGGGGACCTTTTACAGAGAGACATGGACCTACAAAAATTACTAGTTCCAGAGTCAGGGCAGGGGTGGAGGGGAAGATGAGGGGTGAACTAATGGGGACAAAACTCTGCTATCTACCCTAAGTGAATCATTGAGCAGAATATGCATATATTGAAACAACACACTGTACCCCACAAAATAAATATAAATTAAATTAAATTAAAAAGAAATTACTGGTTCCAATTCTTGGTTCATTTGATGGGAATGGGTTTGCCTGCCACTGAAGTATATGGATACATGGTGGTTTTATTTTTTATTTTTATTTTTTTTCCTTTTTGTCTTTTTCCGTGTCCGGCAATGGATCGCAACCCTCAGTGTCGCCCCTGTACCGGACCGGGACCGGCAACGGGATCGCAACCCTCGGTGTTGTGCCCGCACCTCGCTCAGCCAGTGAGCGGCCGGTCTGCATGTGGGATCCGAACCCTCGGCGGGAGCGCCGCCGCGCTTCCCAAGCGGCGCACTACAGCAGTGCGCCACCGGGCCGGCCCCATGGTGGTTTTGCCCTAATGCACCAGACACAGTAAGTTCTTTTTGTTGTTTTTCATCATCAAATCCATACCTCACCTAGTATTCTGGGGCACACTCATTAATCAGAAATTACCATGCAAAACCAGCTCAGCCCACATGTCCACATGGAGAAAATGGGAATGTCAATTTGATCACATATGTGTCTCCTATTTTTACAATAAGATAAATTGATGTGAAACTTGTGTTCAGATGATTGACTTGTAAATTCAACAAAGCAGGGAGAGATAAGAGGGTTACTCTAAAGTTTGTCAAATACAATGGGTGGAGATAGCACCAGGGAAGAACTTTCAGTACTGGTGTCCAAACTGACCCCAAGCAACGATGTTCTGAGGTTTAATTCCAGGAGCTTCAGTGTGATGTTCAGGACCACCGTCCTTCCTGGATCCCCCACCACCTGCACTTACACAGCCTTCTTCAGCTGTTCTTCCAGGGGTTCTCTTGCCAGCTGGTACCTCCTCCTTGTAAGCCCCCTGGCTGCCACCCTCACATCTTACCCCAGAGTCCTCCTGTTGGCTCCAAGCTATCCCAATCTGCTTAATCACTCCTCACCTCTCTCCTATTAGGGGATCTCTATGGCCCCAGGCTTGACACATCCCAGCTGGGTCACCTGTTGATTTCTCTAAGCATATTCTGTGGCAGGCTGGTAATGCCTGGTTCCTTCACCTATGGTTCAGAGCCAGCACTTATTCATTTACTCACTCATCAATTCCACAACTATGTGCCAGGCTCTGTGTTAGGTGCTGCAAGCAGTACAAAGGTGCATGCAACACAGCCCTGCCCCTGGTCTAGCAGGGGAAATAAGCCATGCACCAAAGTCACTGCACAGCTAGAGAGAAAGTGGTTTTGGACTCTCTGGTGGCCAAGGTATCTCAGTGAGGGAACCCTGTTTTTCTGGCACTTTTTGCAGTGCACTGGAACTCCTCCCACAGCGTAAGTTGAGTCTTTCCTTCTGCTATGGGTAGAGAATCCCAAATTCGAAAATCCAAGATCTGAAATGCTCCAAAATATGAAACTTTTTGAGCACCAACATGACACTCAAAGGAAATGCTTGTTGGAGCATTTCAGATTTGGGATTTTCAGATTTAGGATGCTCAACCAGTAAGTATATAATGCAAGTATTCCCAAATACAAAATCAACTGAAATCTGAAATACTTCTGGTTCTAAACATTTTGCATAAAGGATTCTCAACCTGTACTTGAAAATCCCAGCTCTCCTTTGGCCCACCTGAAGGGTTCCTGTTTCCTCTGCTTCTAGACAGGTCAGGATGACTCAGGTATCTCTGAGTCATTCTTCCCAGCTCATGTTACCATCCTCACCCTGTCTCTAAGCTATTCTCCTGTGACTCAGGAGCCCAGATGTTCCAGGGGAGTGCACATCCAGATTCCCCTTACTACAGGTTTCTAGTGTTGCAATACTTTAAATAAATGTCAAAACAACACAGCTGAGGTTCTCATAGAGGTGGAAGGAAGAGAAAAATAGCTGCAGAAGAAGGTGAGCCCTACTGGGGAGGGAGCAGCCTTATCTGAAGGGACAAGGGGATGTGTCCCATTCTATCTTTCTCTGATGGAGCCATGGGAAAAGGAGCTCCACAGGGTTATCCTCAAGCCAGGACTTCCTGGATCATCCCCCAGTGCTCAGGGCTCCAGCCACTCCCTTCAAGGGAGCCACGCTCACCACACACACACACACACACACACACACACACACACACACACACACTACCAGGGCTCCAGTCTCACCACCTTCCTGGAAGAAGGAAGAGGGGAAAGCTCATGATGGGACTCCTTACCATAGTGCAGGTGACTTCAGCATGAGGAGAGGACTAAAAAGCATCCTACAATCCTCTCAGGCCCTCAATTTCCTCAAGTGTAAAATGGGGATCAAAGTCCTGATCTCCCGAGATGCTGTGAGGATGAAAAGAAGTAAGATGGGTGCAAGAATCTAGGACACTGCCTGGTGCCTGGGAACATTCAATAATGGTTCCCTTACTTCCTCCCTTTGTGGCTGTCTCTCTTGTGTAAAGGTTTAAAATTTTAGGCACTTACCTCTGGCTTTATTGCAGACATGGATTCCCCCAGGGCATCCAAGGGTGAGATGAGGGGCACCTGGCTGTCACCATCTGACTGACTGGAGGGGTGCAGTCAGGTGCTTCTCTGGGTCTGGAGAGAGGGTGAATTCTGGCAGCCAGGGGAGAGTCTCACTCTGGGCAAGAACAGCCACGAAAAATGGGAGCTGGTCCCACCCAAGATATCGGGTGAGCAGTTTAGCCAGAGATCTAATCTCTGCCAAATTACAGGCTTTCTTGAAAGGGACCCTTTTTGGTTTTCAACATTGAAGCTGCTTGAACCAAGCCCCTTCCTTCCACAGATGGTGAAGGCTGCATCTTTCTCTAGGCTCAGCAGTGGAAAGAAGCAGCAGCAGGACTAAGAGAGCAGGGGCGGGGACACCCACAGGGAAGAAAGGGGACACTCCGCTCCCCCAGCTGCTCTGTGCCGAGCTCTCCTCCCAGGCCACCAAGGAGTCTTCCCAATGTCCAGGTGAGACTTTGTGACCACCATCACCCCTGTCTCCAAATGCCCCCAGATCCCCTTGACTCCTGTCCTAGGTGCCTGCCAGCCCTATCTCTCCTCCTTTTCATCCAGGCTCAGAATAGAATGAACTTGTTGGGAAATAACAGGGTGTACAGGGTGTGTGTGTGTAATAGGGCAAGATCTGAAAACTCCAACAGCCAAGTATCCCCAGCCCAGGTGACTTTTACTTCTACAGCCCAAATAGAGTCACTGGCAGGCTTGGATGGTCCATTGCATCAGATCCAGAACTTCCTCCCCTTTACATCAATCCTCCCCTGGGAAGGGGCAAAACACTCCCCTTTTCAACAGATAATTGGATAAACAAAATGTGGAATATCCTTATAATGGGATATTATTCAGCCATTAAAAGGAATAATGTACAATACATGCTACAAATGGATGAACCTTGAAAACACTATGCTAAGTGAAAGAAGCCAGACACGAAAGGTCACATATACTTCAGTATGATTCCATTTATATGAAATACCCAGAATAAGCAAATCTATCGAGACAGAAAGCAGATTAGTGGCTGCCAGGGGCTGGGGGAGGGGAGAATAGGGCCATGGGGAGTGACTGTGTAATGGGTATGGGTTTCCTTGGGAATGATAAAAATATTCTGGAACAAGATAGTGGTGATAGTTCACAGCACTGTGAATGTACTAAATGCCACTGAACTGTACACTATTAAATGGTTAAAATGGTGAACTTGTTATGTGTATTTCACAATTGATAAAAACAAAAATAAAACCTTTCCAGGCTTTGAATATCTCCTTCTCCACTTCCATTCTTCTAATCCCTTCCCATTTAGGAGGAAGAGCTCTAAAGCTCACTTGAGTAACAAAAAAGGAAATTTTAAATTTCTTCTGTTGGGCTGGTGGGTTAGGTCAGCTGGTTAGAGCGTGGTGTTATAACACCCAGGTCAAGGGTTCAGATCCCCACACCAACCAGCCACAGCCACCATAAAAACAAATTAATACATTGCTTTTTTTGCTGTTGCTGTGGGGAGGTAGGGTCCCCTGGCCAAAGCTCATTAGGATGTCCCCAAAGGGCCTTGACCGAGGCAGCAAGTATGAGCCTCAGACCTAAAGTCTTTGGATGAGGATGCGAAGAAGAAAGACCTAGACTAGTTCCAGGCCTTCATCCCTGCTCGCCTCCCTGCCCAGCCCACTCTCTACTTTTGCCAGCACTGAGCTTCACAGCTGGCACCCTGGTAAAGGAGGCTTATTCTCCATGTGTCGAGATACTCTGGCTCCCAGTCACAGAAGTGCAGGCAGGATGGAGCCCATGCTCATGGGGTCTGAGGACCATGTGGAGGTTCACCCTCAGGACCAAGCAGCTCATCAGGTCCAAACATAGCCCAGGCCCCTCCATGCTGACCAGGGGAGGAGCCCTGCAGCTGGAGTTAGGCACAGATGACTACAGAAAGCCTGGGAAGCCTCCCACGGATCTCTTCTCTCCTTGGAAATAACCAGGAACTTTATGAGATGTCCCTCAGTTTGTGCTGGATTAACTTGGCTTGGTTGTCAGTCAGCCCAGCTTTCCACGAGATGTACTGCAGAAAGCTAACCTGGGCTTGGGTGTGTCAGAGAGAAAAAAGAGTGTTTGGAGACAGAGGCCTGGGCAAGTCTTCCAGCCATTTGGATTCCAGAAAGATAAATTGTCCTAGAGGGTAAAAGCTCCTTCTCTCACCCCTACTGCCAGGAGCCAGGATTTCTCTGCCTTCTCCAGCTTGTGTAGAAACCAAGACCCTAGCCCCTGAGGTCCTTCAGGATGCCACCAGCCTGCTAAGCTGGCTCTGTAACCCTGCCCCACAGCCAACTTGATCTACCCTTCCTGTGGACTTTACCCTTTATGTTTTTTCCACTTACATTATTTAAATTCCAACTCTCTCCCAACTTCCTCTCCCACCATGAACCTCTTTATCTTCAGACAATATAGGCTCAGTCCAATAGACCACAATCCCTGTCCCAAAACTTTTGAGAATTCAGAATTTTGGAGACTTCAGAAAGGTACATATAATGGTAACACATAATATATATTATATAATACCACCCTAGTGGGTCTGGAGCAGTACCAGTAATCAAATACATTAATATATTTCTGCAGTGAACATCTGATATTTATGCCGAGTAGGATAAATAAAGATTATAAATAGCTTCATACAGTTTAGGTCAGGTTTTGCTGCCAAATAGTTTTGGCCGCAAACATACCAAACAAACAGACAAAACCCAAAATTTTTTGAATTTTGAATTTGTAGAGAAGAGAGTGAGGATCAGTATTTACACTGCATAAGAGAGAACAAGGCAAGCAAAACTGTAGTTGAGGAAAGAAAAAGAGCTAGTGATGGCTCCTGCCGCCCCCTCCCTACCACCCCCAGTCTCCCTCTCCAGATCAGCTGGCATCGCAGCCAGCCTCCCTAGTACACTACTTTGGACTCTGTAGAGTTCTGGGCCACCTAACTAGCTGTACGTGTAAGGCCAGTGAGTTAGCCATTCCACATCACAGTTTCCTTATTTATTTAAATGAGGGAAGAAGGGATTCCAAAGGTCGCTTTCACCTCTGATATTTTATGATCCTACTCAACACGTTGGCCAGAGCTGGCTATACCATCCAGAGTGAGGCAATCAACGTCCTCACCATTAGACCATGGGGCACCCCTAGAAAACGGCTGTCCCTCTCAGTACCCAGTGTTCTCTCACACGAGTGTCTCTGGACATGCTCTTCCCAGGCCCTTGATAGTCCTTCTCTTCCCACTAGCCTGGAAAACTCATACTTAGCCATCAAGATCTGCTTCAAATGCCCTCCGTTGGGCTCCCTCTTTGTTCATACTTCCATATGGCATTTAAATTATAATTTATGTGTTGCATGTCTTTGCTTCCAATAAACCATGATTGCAGAGGCAGGGTCTGCATTGCCGTTCGCCGTCCCGGATGTGTAACACAGCTCCTGGCACACGGCAGACGCTCAGCAAGTGGAGAGGGTGAGTAGGTGCTAGGTCTGCGTGGCTCCCAGCGACACAGATTATCATCGTGGAGGAGAGACCCACTCTGCCTCTGCAGGAGACCTGGAGGCATCTGCAGGAGAGGAAGTTAAGAGTGCGGGAGAAATGAAGCCTGAGACACGTACTACACATCCAGGGGGCAGCTACGCGATCAAATAGTAAAGCAAGAGGACGGAGCTGGAAAAGTGAACTCAAATCCCACAGGCCGGGGTGCAGGGTCCTACAGACGCAAAACGGTGGGCTTTGGTCTAAACCAGGGCTTGGTCCATCACAGACCTCTTTAAGAGTAGAAAGAGGCTATCCCCGGGGGAAGAGGTGCTGCGAAAAGCCCAGCAGGAGAAAACGGGGCGGGAGGACGAGGGCCCAGGGCAACTCGCATGCGAGGCAAAGCCCGCGGCGCAGAGGGCTGGGAGGCTGCGCTACCGCCGCGAGGTGGCAGCAAAAACCTGCCAATGGTTCCAGAGAGCGCGCAGCCGCCCGCCTGCGACCTGCTTTTGCTTGTCGCCTGGGTGCGCTAAAGCCAGAGCAGAGGGGCTTTCGGCAGCGGAACGGCGAGATCGAGGGCTGGGTGCTGCGGCCAGGCTTTTGGAGTCCTCGGAGACGGAAAAGGAGCTTCCCCGGGTCTCCAGCTCCTAGAAGTTCCTAAACTAGTGTCTGGAAACTTCTCGAGGGCATCATGGAATCCAGCTGCTCTGACCCGCTCCCCTCCTTTGCGTCTCCCCTGACCCTCCCACCCCCAGGGAAACGGATCCATTCTCCTTCCTTCCTGCTCGCTCCGCATGCGGGGACCACGTATGGGACTGTTCTGCGGGAACAGAGCAGTGGCCCGCCTCCATGCTTCCCCGCATACCTCTATCCGCTGCCACTCACCGCTCAGGCTAGGACCTGAGAGCAGGTCTGCAAGCTGAGGCTGCTCTGTCCTGCTCCCCGACACCCGTCACACACACCGCACGCACACACATGTGCGGGCGCGGAATCGTACAAAGGCCACGCACGCAGATACCCACGGGCATAGACATGCCCCGGGCACATGTGCACTTCAGGTTTTCGAGGAGTAGGTGTGCGAGGCCGAGAGGTGCGGTGGAAGGATCACAGGACTAGCAGCCAAAAAAAACGAGTCTGATCGACCCACTCCGTTTCTCTGGGTCTCCAAACCCTCGTTTGTTCAATAACGAGATTGCCAAGCTGCCTGGCGGCTCCGAAGCCAACGCCGTCTCCTCGTGGAAGCGCTGCCGCCTCCTGGAAAGCTTCCTGAGTGTCCTAACTGCTCCAACGGCAGATTCCCGCACTGGACTGTCGTGTCCCCTGCCGCCCGCGGCAAGGAGGCAGCGCGGAAACGGTTTGCAGGAGATGGCGCGCGCAGAAGATGCGCAGAGCCCGCGCCCAGAGCCAGACTCTCTGGGGAAGCTGAGAGGCGCGCGTCCTCGGTCCCCTGCTCCACCTCTGACCCTCGGGGACTCTTCGTGCGGGCCACGCTCCCACTCACCTAGGGTGCTGGTCTCTTCGGGTCACCCCAACTACTCCTGGAGGACCCGCCAGGACTCGGGGCTTGGGACTCACTGAAGCTTTCTCCATCCACCTTCACCCCAGCGCCCCCTCAGAGAGAGAGGATGGTGCTGCGCGGTGGAACTAAGACAGAAATGGGTGGGTATAGGAGACCAGGCCCGACCGGACTCCCATTCTGGCTAAGGGAAGACTACAGAACAAAGTGCACGAGTCTGATTGGCTCACGGGGTCCCCCGACAGACCCATCTAAAGAGCATGTGTGAGATCGTGCGGGCGCGTGTGAAGCAGAAGGTCACGATGCTTCTGGAGGAACTGAAGTCAGAGGGTGGGATCTAGGACCGAGCCACAGATCTATGAAAAGGGGACAAGCACTGAAATCGGGTCATCAGGGAGCCCAGAGGCCTCCAACTGGTCATCCAGTCCTCGCCATTCCTCCTTGAAAATGTCTGTAACCAGTTCTGTCGCCTTAGTTTAGGCCTTCTTCACTTCTTGCCTGCCCATCGGACTGGCCTCCAAAGGGCCTTCCTGTGTACAGCCTCACTCCCTCCAGCCACAGTTCCTAAGCAGAGATCTGGATATAACCACTTAGGCGTTTATAAAGTCTTACTTGGCTCCCCAGTGCCGTTGGGACCAAGGCCACACAACTTGCACGACCTTGTAGCTACCCCCCTCACCCTTGTCTCAGACTCAACCCCCCATGGGCCCCACCAGGGTCCAGTCTCATCCACCGCTGCCCTCTGAAACGCGCACCTCCTCCACGCCTTTGCTCCCGCGGTTCCTGCCTGTAATCCCCTCCACTCCATCCGATTCATCTTTCTGGGTCAACGCCATCTCTTCTGAGCAGCCTTTCCTGTCCCCACTGCCAAAGTCGCAATTGATCGCGAAGTTGCTACTCCCGGAAACACTCGGTGCACTCCACCGGATTTGTTTGTTGTTTGTTTTTACCTGACGATTTCGACCGTGCCTCCCACTGGACTGTGAACAAATTGAGGGCACTGCTAAATTGTGCTTGTCCCTCTCCCCTCAGTTCTTGGAGAACTTAGTTGATATTTTTGGACTAAGTCGGATACTTCATACCCACAAGCACACATCACACAAGCCCCCAGGAGCATCTGTAGGTAGACGCGTCACCCGCACGAGGTAGATGTTTCTCTTGCATCTCACAGGAATCTGCACGACAGTCTCGCTGCTCACTCAGCAAAGTTCACATGTATTCACACACTTCACACCCAAATACACGCGAGTCCCAGCCCGATGGAAGCGCTGGTGGTTCGAGCGGAAGCCGGTCCCCTCTGGGAGGGGAGCTCGCCGAAATCCCCGCTCTTGCTCTGGGCTTCCTGGAGCGCCTGCACGCAGCCCCTTGCGGGGCGCTCCTCTCCAGTCCGGTCCCAGCAGGCGGCGCGTTCCCGGCGGGGCCGCATCCCTGCAAGGCCCGAGCGCGGGATGCGTGGGCGATGGCGCTCCCAGACGCGCGGAGCTTGGGGCCGGCCGCGCCCCGCCCTAGGCGCCCTTCTTTCTTCCCTCGCGGTTCCTCGTCTTGCGGTCCCAACAAAGAATCTCGGAGAAGTGTTTGCCCAGCTACCGGGAGCGCGCGGGCGAGGAAGACCGCAGGGGCACCGAATGCGCAGGTGTGGCGGGTGAAGGTAGAGGCTGGCTGTGTGACAGAAGCCACGGCAGTGGTGGCCGGAGCCTGGATTTCATGCCCCCGCATGTGCGGGCATACGTGTCTGTCCGTGCTCTGTCCTTCTTCCCAGTGTGGCCTGCCCGGCCCGCGCCAGTGCGTCCGGGACGAGATGGGGCAGGCAGGAGGCGGCGGCACCCGTCCGGAGCTGCGGAGCCAGAGGCGCGCACGCCCGTAATTAGCAGCGCGGTCAGTCATTAGGGGCCTTGCTAAGAATTTCTGTTCCATAATGGTCGCAAATTAATTATGATGGTAAATACTCAACTCAAAATCCAACAAACTAAAGCCAGTGCCGACCTGGAAAGGCTCCAGACCGCCCCCAGCCACAGGCCCGGCCACCGCCTGGGGTGGCCCAGCACGGCGGGGACCCGGAGCCCGGAGAGGCGGCGCGGCGGGAGGACCACCGCGTCAGGCCGGGAGAGGCCGGGGCTTCGGCCACAGCGCCTCCCAGCGGCCCGAAAGACGAAAGACAGAGTCCGAGCCAGAGAAGGGGGGACAAAGGCCCAGCGAGAGCGCGCCGCGTAGGCCGGGAGGCGGAGCGGGGATCCAGGGCAGCACACACCCACAGAGCCGCGTCGCGTCTTCCCAGACCCCCGCCCCGGAGGACTGCCCCCCACACGCCCCGCCGTGCGCCGCTCACCTCTGGGCCGTGCCTCCGCCCCGCGGATCTTCCGTTTAGGTTCCTGGGCCGCACACGCTCTTTCTGCTTTCACCTCCAGGGATCTGAGAAGCTCCCAGGGAGCTCGCCCCTTGCCCCAAGCCCCATTATTTTCCAAGGGGAGAACGGCCTGTGCTTGCCTGGTCTGTAGCTCCTCCACCCACGCACAGAAAGGGTCTCGTCCCAGAGCCCCGCCATGAGCAGCCTGGCGGTGCCGGGGTGGAGGCACAGCCTGAGGAGACACGTACACGCGTCTATGACTTGCCCGTGCTTTCCTTTCTTGCCAGTCCCTCGGGTCGGAAGGGTTGGACTCCTGAAGATTAAGACCCTCTTCTTTTCTAGAAAGAGTATGTGTATAAACGGGTGAGAGTCCTGGGCTTCTTCGTGAAGAGTGGGGAGTCAGGGAGCTGGCCGGTTAGCTCAGTTGGTTGGATCGGTATTATAACATCCAGGTCAAGCCACCAAAAAAAGAAAGTAGAGAATCATTCCCAGGAGTGGAGATGTGCTGTGGGGGAGCTCATCCCTGTGCAGAAGAGGGTGGTGTGCCAGTGCACACTGTAGGAGGCAGAGGTGTGTGTGTCTGTGTGTGTGCAGGGGATGGCTGCGAGTGTCGCCTGAATAGAGATATATGGGGCGGGGGGAAATAGGATGGGAACTGAGCAGCATGTGTAGTGTGAGAGGAGAGACTGCTACCGAATGCAGGGAGGGGTGGCGTGTGAAGGTGTGCCTGTTGGGTGAGCCTATTCTGGGCAGAGGAAGCTGCCTGGACTCCCCAGCCCACAGGGGGAACCGGCCCTTTGGGGCCCCAGGCTGCACACTTGCAGTACTCAGTTCACTTCCCAGGTCCAGCAGCCACAATGCAGTGTGCTCCAGTAGGCATTTTCTTGGACACTGAATTGTTCCATGCTACAGTGGCCCCTCTTCCTGGGAAGAGCCTGGGAAGCAGCTGCTACCCATTTTCTTTCTAATCCTTCCTGCTCCTGTCCCTTCTTTCCTCTCCTCTTCTCTCTCTCTCCCCCCCTCCCTCTCTTCCTCCCTCCGCACTTTTTGCTTCCCCTCTCTCCTTTTCCTCTTCTCCTTTTGCTTCTCTCTCCACTCTGTAATACCTCTCCCTCTTCTTTATGATCCCTTCTCTTCCTACTCTGCAAAACAGCCTACCCTGGGCATTTGGTAGTGGATTATAAAATGAAGGCCTCTGTTGACCTATCCACT
This sequence comes from Galeopterus variegatus, assembly GCF_000696425.1. Lineage (NCBI taxonomy): Eukaryota > Metazoa > Chordata > Mammalia > Dermoptera > Cynocephalidae > Galeopterus > Galeopterus variegatus. Next base: position 17,917 of record NW_007726124.1, read on the forward strand.
CCCAAGAGTAGGCTTTTCTCTGAAGGTGCTGAACTAGTTCCCTACCTGTCTTCTTAGCTTCATGTGTATGTGAATGTGTGTTCTGGGAGTGGGTGAGGTTGAGCAAACAGGCAGCCTCTGAGTGCCTAGAGTGAGGCCACCTGGTTTGGAGGTTGAGGTGCCTCTGGGAGGTATTTCTATTATGACTTTGGGTTGGCTCATAGGTATGTATTTGTGTCTGGAGGTTTCTTTTACCTCTGCATGTCCTCTGTGTTTGTCTTGGTGAATGTGTGGTGGCCGTGTTCTCTGAATTTGTTGCTTATCTTGTGTGTGAACTTTTGGTGAGTCCCAGCCCACTGTGTATAACAGGCTGTGCATTAAATGTTTATTGGTGCTAATGCTGTTTTATGCAGATATGTATTTCTATTGGTGTGAATCTGGATAGCTCTGTAGGAGGGTGCAATTGTGAGATTGGGCATGTTGTGTGTGCATCTGTGCAGGTTTGGAGTGTATGCATCCAAATGAGTGTGCCTGCAGGGGAGAAGGATGATGAAGGATTCTTGTGTTTGTGCCTGAGGATCAGTGTGGAATCTGTAAAGGGTAAATCAGAAAGGCAGGCCTTATGTTGTGTAGGGAAGGAAGTCTATGGGTGTTGGGAAACTACTCTGGGGGCATGTGGGTGTGTGAGAGAAAGGGCTATACAGTGTTTATGATGATATGGCTTGAAGGTGAGGTGTGTATATAACATGTGAGTTGAGGGTATATTTATGTAGATGAATTGAGAGAGAGAGAGAGAGGTAGGGAGAGAGAGAAAAAGAGAGAGAGAGAGTGTGTGTGTGTGTGTGTGTGTGTGTGTGGTGTAGCCTCTGTCAGCCTGGCTGTGCCTGCCCCCTCTCGCAGAGCCCCACCCGCACAGCGGAGCTCAATCAGCCGCTGCATGAATACACTCGAATGGAAAGTTGTGCTCAGCTGACCGGAGAAATCGGAGCCGGGCTAGTACTGCTCCCCTCCTCCCTGACTCCCTCTCTCTCCCCCGCCCTCCCTCAGGCCAGACTGCCACCAAGGCCAGCACATGGGGGTGGGGGAGGCTCAGCTCAGCTGGGACAGGAAAGGGCCTGGGTGGTGGGAAGCTGAGGGGCCTGAGCGCTAGGGCCTGGGGCCCGAGCATCCCGGCGGGGGTCAGGCATCTCAGCCCATATGCCTGGGGGTGGTGGGGACAGGGGGAGGGCCCAGGAAAGCCCTTGAGGCAGCAGCCGGTGCTCCAGGTGACAGCCACACAAAGGCCTAGGCAGGGACCGAGAGGGCCACAGAGGCAGAGGAAGATGGGGAGAGGGAGAAGAGACTGGGACACCCTCTGCTTGGGGAGGCGGGGTGCACCCGATGCACCACAAGCCTGGGACCAAGCTGAGAGCTCTGGTGACCCATGCAATGCGCTGGGTCCAGAATGTATCAGGCTGTCCCATTCTCCTTCAGAAGATGCTGGGAGTGCTACTCTACCACCACAGCCTACACCAGGATTCAAGGTCCATCCCACTCAGCACCCTAGGCCTGGGCCTGGCTATTTCAGCTCTTCACTGGAGCCAGCCCCACACCCAAAGTCAGCCACCCCTGGCTGGTTCCACCACCTGCACCCCAATCCCAGCCGGGACTGGCCAAGCTCATGTGCTTCCAGGCCCACTATTGCTCGGCATCTCTGCCCCACTCTGTGGCAGCTTCTGGGTCATTTCATTTTAACCAGTTGTAAGTCTCGCCATGGATAATCAACCATGCTGGCACTGAGCAGTCGATTCCACAGCATTCGAGGAGGGCAAGAAGAGAGGCTGGATGGGAGATCAGGGCCAGGGTTAGGGGCACGGAGGGAAGGAGGGCTGAGGTGGGAGGGGGGTTAACAGGCCAGAAAGGACAGATTGGCTTATCTTTCCCCAGACAGGTGGCTTTTAGGGGTCAAGGACTTTGATACTGGTTTTCCCAATTTCACACCCCATTCCGCCCATTCAGGTTTCCCACGCAAATCCTGGATTGCCATTGTGTTTCTTTGAGGGAGGCAGGAATGAAGAGAATATCGCCAAATTGGCTGTTATTTCTCAAGCTCCTCACACCCTAGAGTAGGTAGCCCAGGTACAAAGAGGCCTAAGACACGGGAAGGCTCCAAGCCAGAGCGCACCTGCTGGGGCACTGGGCAGAAGTGAGTTGTGCATCGAGTGGAGGTGTGCACAGGGTGGTGGGTGTGAACACCCTGGTACACTAGGAGACAAACCAGTCCACAGCTGCTGAGCAGTCAGAGGGGACCCATGGTTAACACGTAGGTGTGCTTATCTGGCCTGACCCAGGCCCATAAGGCCCACACAAGAGCAGACACACCAGTGCACACAAAGCCCTGGCCCAGGCACAATCTGCAATGTTTCCAGGAGGTGGGGGCTGCACACAACAGCTGAGATGGCTTTTCTGCATGCCGGGCTTCAGCCCAGCCTTGTCCTCCAGCTCTGCCTGAGTGTCCATTGGACATTGACTACTTTGGCCATGGCTTTGAGGGACCCAGAAAGAGAATCTCGGCAGTCAGCCTGTAAAAGGCAGAGATATGGACAGAAAGGGGCCTCTTTTCCCTCACTCCAATGTTTAAAGGGGCAGAGGCCAAATCAACCATAATATCTCCAGCATGTCAGTGTAAAGGGTAGACTGGGAAAGCCAAAGAGCCCAACACCCTCTGCCCTCCCGTCAATGAATGCCCATTTCTTAAAGAGATAGGAAGGCCAGTTAGGGGTGGGCAGCCTGGCAGTCATACCTGTGGACTGACAAGGGAATCCATGCATGTCCACACCAGAACCAAGACCCACAAGATACATGTCCGCTGAACAGAAAGGTTGTGCGCACACAGCATCCTGTGGGTGTATTGGAGACATTCTAATAAGGCATTCTTTGCAGAACTAGGTACATAAAAACTGCCCAAGCCACACACGAATACTTATGCAGTATACATGAAAACATATACTGGGCACACACAGATGCACTGTACATACATTTATACCAAACTTCACACGCATCCTTTCATATGCAGACCTTGATTGAGAGGTGGAAGCCCAGCATTCATAACTGCACACACATATAGTACCCACAACAAGCACACATGTCCTTATGGAGGGAACCTGTAGGTAAGGTCAGAAAAGGCAAAGAGCAGAGTATTGGTATCTGTGCAGATCTGGGTAGAAATAGGAGCTGAGAGAGAGAGTGATAGATGCTGGATAGCAAGATAGATAAACGACAGGTGACACCCAGCAAGGCTCAGGTCCTCCAAAGCTGAAGGCTGCTGTGGAGTCTGACAGCTTGTTTACTGTAGTGGAGTAAACCTGCTTTCTCTGTAGGGTATGTTGAGAGAAGGAAGCATTTTAACTTCCAGGTTTGTCCCCTGTCCCCAGACAAAAAGGCACCTGTTCCCTGGTGTCACCTGCCTATGCTCCTCCAAGAGTCACTCTCCACAGTGTCACCCCTTTCCTTCCACCCATCAATTCTGGTTAGTTGGCTGAGCAGGGTCCATCCAGACCCTCCTCTCTGAGGCAGCCATTTCTTCGGGTTTCCAGGCCTAAGCTCTGTCTGAGTCAAGTATGTGACTGGCTATCAAAAAATGAGGGCAAGTGACAGAGCTCCTTATCCCAGAACAGAGTCTCAAGCTAGGTAGAATCCAGGCAGTCCCTTTCCCAAACTCCTACCAACTAGATCAATATTGCCTGAAATGTGACAATACAGGGAACATTTTCCTCCCTAACAGTGAGCACACACAGAGATTCTGACACTGCGTGCCAGGCCATAGAACTTGAAAGCTCAGGAGGTCGGCTGGATGCCCTCCTTCTAAGTAGGGACACATGCGGGAAACTTTCCCAGCATGGCACGCCAGGCCCCAATTGAGAACCCAGGGCACCTCAGGGCCAGGCCCCCTCTCTGCCCAGCCCGGCCCATGTAAACACCCTGGCACTGCCGGGAATGGGGACAAAAGGAAATCGGAAGTCAAAATTAGTTTGGAAACGGCGCGAAATTCCAGGCACGTTTCTCCTTAATCCTCCTTGCTTTGGAAATTGAACTTTCAAGTGAAGGCAAGTTTTCTGAAATTACTTCTTCAGCTCTTCCTCGGGTGCAGGCTGCCCTAGGCCAGAGCTGCAGAGGTGCCGCCAGCCACACCATCCCAGGGAACTGTGGGGGCCCCTGCACAGGGCAGGGAGGCCTGGGGCCAGCGGGAGCATGGTTAGCAAGAGGCGATGATTTTTCTGGTTTTCGTGATAAAGTGTAAACCAATTCTGAAATGTCTTAGGGGCTGGAGAGATTCCGGCTGATCCCAAAAGACGGGAAGAAATTTCAGGGAGACAGATTGAGAGCCATAAGGCAAGTCACACAGTCATACAGACACACAGGAGCGGTGAGGAGGGGGTCCGTTCCGATTCCAGGCCCTAAACTCCGCCAACTACCTCCTCCCCTCGCTCCCCCACCTTCCCCGCCTGGGCCACAGTTGACTCCGTCCCCCCAAGAAAAGAACGAAGACAAAATCTGCCCTCTCTGCTTGGGATGAATGCTTAGGTTTAGCGACCTTGTGAGTCTCCCCTTTTAAAAAAGCAAAGCCACAACAGCCGAAAGACTCCCAACATAACCCAAGGACCCACAAGGACCGCAGCAGGCTACAGTCCCTGGTTGCACGCGAGTCTGGGGGATCTAGGCTAGGCATCCCCCGCGGAAAAAACCGGCCTTAGCCCCCTCCCCCTGCACCCTCTCCTCCTTTTCGCTCAGGATTCGGCTTCGGCTCTTTCCCGAAGGGCCTGTTTCGGTCTTCCCAATGTCCCTCCCGGAAAAAGCTCAGACCCAGCCTTGAAACGCTGCCCCAGCTCCGAAGGCAGCGGAGCCGCAGTGGAAGCGAAGGCCGGGCCGCTGCACCCCGGGGCCGCGAGCCAGGAGCGGACAAAAACACCAGTCTCTGGGAGTGATAAGAAAATGGAGAATACTGTATTTGCTTTAGAAAGTTTTTACATATAGATAAACACCAGTTTAAGATAACAGTAAAAGCGCCCTACAGGGAGTGAGAGATACCTCCAAAGCAGCTAAGAAATATTTGAAATAGCTTTTGCATAAGAATACTACTGTCTCACTCTCCGCTTTCACTAGCGACGGGGTCCCTTTTCCTAACCCGGGCCGCCGTGCCGTGCCGTGCCAGGTCGACGCTAGGAACACCGAGTGGGAGGGGAGCCCCAAAAAGGAAAGAGACGGGTGAGCAGGGAGGGAGGGAGGAAGCGGGAGGAAGAGGAAAGAGAAAGGGAGAGGAGAAAAAGCAAGATCATATACAGGCAATTTCTACACATAGATTACAAACTGGGAAAATGACCGATCATTAAGATATACATAATTCATATAAAATTTTGAAATAAAAATAAAAATCTGTTACAGTCATAACTATTCTTTTTCCACATTTATAACCAGTACCCACACAGGCAGTGACAGAGTGGAGAGAAAAAGGTGCTTACGAAGAAAATGATTGTCTGCTGAACAAAAAAACAGAAGATTGCATCTTGTTTGACCAATACTTGGACTTAAAAACAGAGAAGAGAGAGAGAGTGAGAGAGGAGAAAACAGAGAGAGCGCAACAAAAGGCAAGAAACATTTTCTATTTCCCTCTCAAGGAGTTCTATTTTTTCTTTCTTTTTTTAACAAATTTGGAACGGAGGTGGTGGGTTTTTGTTTTGGGGTTTTTTTTTTCTTTTTTCTTTTTGTCTGTTTTGCTTTTGTAGTCTTGTCGTCGTGGCGGCTGGCTTTGTATAGTCGACTCTTTTTAAATCATTTTAAACTAGAGAGAATATTTTCCCAGATACAAATAAATCGTCATGCAGGTGGGGTGCCGGGTCCATGGGAACCGAAAGGAGAAGCCGTGCTTGTCCTAGAAAGTATACAATTGTCACCTCTTTTATGTTTTCTGCTGGCAACATCAGCGTTTGTGACTGTCTGTTGGCGTCCGGGTCCTTTGGGGTGGCCGTGGTAGTAGATGGTGGCTGGGGGTTGTTGATGGTTTGCAGTTAATTTGTTACTTTTCTTGGTTTTTATATATTTTTGGCTGGGGTGGGAGTGTGTGTGGACTTGTGTGTGTGTGTGTGTGTGTGTGTGTGTGTGTGTGTGTGTGTGCGCGCGGTTGTGTATCCTGATTTCGGTTTGCTCTGGGGATGGAGAAGGAGGAAGAGGAGGAAGAGGAGGAGGGTTTGGAGAAGGAGGGAGAGGAGGGGACTGAGCGGGAGGAGGGAGGCCTTGGCTATCATACATCACATTCCGAGTCGCTGGAGGTTACCGAGAGGATGGAGGTGCCGGTGTCCGCGCGCTCCGTCAGGCTGGACACACTGGTGGTCGGGCTGGCCGCCGTGGACGGCGACTCTGCCGAGCCGTGCGTGGGGCAGCCGGGCTCGGCCAGCGAGCGCATGCCGCTCGGTCCGATGGCCTGGTGCTGGAGCCTGCGGGAGAGAGAGAGCCGCGCCCTCCCTGACACAGCGGCCGGTCACCCGGCTCCCCTGCGCCTCCTCCCAGCGCCCGCACCGCCAGGAGACGGGCCTGCCGCTGCCCGCGCTCCCCAGCCTCCCCAATCGCGCGCCCCTAGCCGCCGCCCCCCGTCTCCGCTGCTTTCTGCGCTCATGCCCTCCTCCAGGCACCCGGCCTCTCCTTGAGCGCCCCAGAACTTCTCCAGCCCAGGTCTTGGCTCTCGGTATCGGGAGCTTCTCAAGGCTTCCCACACAGGGGCTGGCCTCGGAGAGAGGTAGAACACGAGGCCGGCCTCCTGGGGAGGGGTGGGCGCACACAGCACAGGACACCGAGCCCTGGAGGAGCAGAAGTCGGGGAGGGACAGGGCGCGTCTTCCTCCCTAGATCCTGAGTCTCTTCAGACTCGGTGGGCTTCCATGGGATCGGTAGGGTTCCCGCAGTGCTTCCTGTCCCTGCCTGCCTAAACACACAGCCAGAGCTGCGGGGTTTTTCACCCGCCGCCTCTCCCAGGCTGGACCGGCCAGCTTAGTTCTCTGGATCCCTGCGCAGAGCGCAGGATCAGGGGAAGAGAAAATAGGGAAGCTGGAGGCGGAAAAGTGGGGAAAGAGGAGGGAGAGAGAAAACGGTGAAGGGAAAGGCAGGAAAAGGAACGCAGAGCAGTTTCCGGGGCTGCTCCCTTTCTGCGTCGGGATCCTACTGCCTGAACCTAGTGTCTCCGAGTTCTCCCACAAGGAGGATTTTGCCTGGCCCTGGGTGCTCCCCCCTTCCGACGAAATGTGGGTTCCACAGGCAGGGATGAGAGAGCTGTGACTCAGGCCTGAGCCACCTAAACCCAAACGCACTCCAGTAGCTCACACCCAGCCTCCAGCCACCAGCAACTGTCAGCTGAAGGCCCTGCTCCCTGCGGTATACCAGGCCCTGTGCTTTCCTAACTGGGCAGGGACACAAGCTCCGTATCAGGGCTTTCACCCAACTTACTCCCTTCCTTCTCTTTCCCTCCCCACTCCTTTCCCCCTTCTCCGTCTTTCTCTATAGTTCTTTTTCTTCCTACTTCCCCCAGGCATAGCTCCACCGACGGTCAGGCCCAGCACAACTTTATAAATTTGTGGCCAACTTGCCAGCAACGGGGCTGTTCCTGTCCGCTTCTCACCTTAGAGACCCAAAGGGATGCTCCTTGGCTGGAGCAGGAGGGCAAGTACATGCACACGCACACACATACACATACACAAATACACACACTAGGCCTCTCCACTCCAAACGGCTCTCCTGCTCCTGGTCAGGCAATGTGCAATGTCGTGGGTAGGAGGCCGGCAGCCCAGTGGCCGCCGGCCTTTTCCTTTTGTGGCAGGGACCTAGGTTCACTTTACTCTCCCTGACGTTCGTGGACTCCTCTCAGTTTTTGCAATGTGTGGAAATATGAACCACATGGCAAGGAATGATTTCCTTCCCTCCTTGTCTCTAGGCTCCAGAGGAGCACCGAGCTGGGGCCGGGACTGAGGAGGCGGGCTCGGGTGCAGCGCAAGGCTACGGCTCCCAGGGGCCAGGACCAGGGCCTGTGGGCACTCGGGCCGCACGCACACACTCTCCGTCCTGACGAGAGCCCCTCTAGGGCCAAGCAGTCAAGAAATCCACAGCCCGCCTCCTCTTCCACACGTCCCGGGCAAGCGGAAACTTTCTCCACCTGGCCAGGGAGTCGCGGCTTCTCTGGCACTCGGCGGCGGCCCCTACCATGCCCCGCTCGCCCCCATTTCAACCCCGCTCCCTTTCCCGGCCCCGGAGGCTGTAGCCAGGCCGCGGGCCCCGCCATGCCACTGACCTGTTCTTGGCCGCCGCGGCGCGGTCGCGCTGCCGCCGGTTCTTAAACCAGTTGCCTACTTGTGTGGGAGTGAGGCCGGTGGCCTGCGCCAGTTCGCGTTTCTTGCTGGGGTTGGGGTAGGGGTCCTGCAGGTACCACTCCCGCAGCAGGCTCCGAGTCCGCTCCTTGAAGCAATGCGTCTTCTGCTCGCCGTCCCAGATGGTGCGCGGCAGCGGGAACTTCTTGCGCACGCGGTACTTGTCCACCGGGCCCAGTGGGCGGCCGCGCAGCTTCTCGGCCTCCTGGTAGTGCGCCTCGAGCCACATGGCCTGCAGCTTGCCGTGGGACTCCTTGGTGAACTTGTGGTTCTCCAGGATGTGGTAGAGGTCGCGGAAATTGCCCGTGTGGAAGGCGACCACGGCGCGCGCGCGCAGGATCGACTCGTGTTTGTTGATGGCCTCGCACGCCCCAGGGGCCACGGGCAGCGACCAGAGGAAGCGGCCCAGCCGCTCGATGTCGCCCGTCTCCTCCAGCGTCTCGCAGACGCTGGCCACCTGCTCCGGCGAGAAGTTGAGGGTGGGCAGCTGGAACATGGACAACTCTTCCGGGGGGGCCCTGGAGCCGCCGCCGCCGTCGCCGCCGCCTGCTCCGCCAGCACCGCCGCCTGCCGCACGGTTCCCGCCGCCGCCGCCGCCGCCGCCTCCCGCACCGCTCCCGCCGCTTCTTTCTGCCTATGTGAGCACTAACAGTGGCGAGGGGGGAAAAGGAAAGATGAGATCATGGGGCCCACCGCGCACCGACCCTGGCGGCGGCCTCGGTGACCGCCAGGATCCCATATTCAGGGGCATCTGACACCCGGGAGCCCGAGCCCGGGACCCAGGATGCTGGAGGCCGTTCTGGCCTCTCGGTGGGTGCCCGTGGCCTACATTCACCTCAGTTGGCGCGGTCGCGCTGCCGCCGGTTCTTAAACCAGTTGCCTACTTGTGTGGGAGTGAGGCCGGTGGCCTGCGCCAGTTCGCGTTTCTTGCTGGGGTTGGGGTAGGGGTCCTGCAGGTACCACTCCCGCAGCAGGCTCCGAGTCCGCTCCTTGAAGCAATGCGTCTTCTGCTCGCCGTCCCAGATGGTGCGCGGCAGCGGGAACTTCTTGCGCACGCGGTACTTGTCCACCGGGCCCAGTGGGCGGCCGCGCAGCTTCTCGGCCTCCTGGTAGTGCGCCTCGAGCCACATGGCCTGCAGCTTGCCGTGGGACTCCTTGGTGAACTTGTGGTTCTCCAGGATGTGGTAGAGGTCGCGGAAATTGCCCGTGTGGAAGGCGACCACGGCGCGCGCGCGCAGGATCGACTCGTGTTTGTTGATGGCCTCGCACGCCCCAGGGGCCACGGGCAGCGACCAGAGGAAGCGGCCCAGCCGCTCGATGTCGCCCGTCTCCTCCAGCGTCTCGCAGACGCTGGCCACCTGCTCCGGCGAGAAGTTGAGGGTGGGCAGCTGGAACATGGACAACTCTTCCGGGGGGGCCCTGGAGCCGCCGCCGCCGTCGCCGCCGCCTGCTCCGCCAGCACCGCCGCCTGCCGCACGGTTCCCGCCGCCGCCGCCGCCGCCGCCTCCCGCACCGTTCCCGCCGCTGCTACTCGCCAGAAGTAGGGAACGGTGGTGAGAATCGGCGAAGTTTGGCAACAAGAAGTGGGAGGAATAGAGGTCTAGGGGGGAGCGGAATACCATGGACTGACCTGAGAGGAGAGGAGAAAATTCAGGGAGAGGAAGAGAGAGGGGAGGAAGAGGAGGAGAGGGGCGAGGAGGACCAGGAGGAGGGAGAGGAGAGGGGGGAGGAGGAGAGGGGAAGGAGGGGGGAGCAGGAGGAGGAGGGGGAGGAGGAAGGGCGCGAGGGACACCCACACCCCGCACACATCCACACGCACACGCGCCCGCGCAGCCACATAGAGAGGGAGGAAGGGGAGCGGCCCGGCGCGCGCGCGCAGAGGAGGACGCCGGCGCGGACGGGGAGAGGGAGCGGAGAGCCAGCCGCCGCCGAGCCGAGATGCGGCGAGGCCACGGCAATCGCCCTAATGACAACGGCTCATAATATCTCCCCTAAATCCACAGTGAGTGCAGCGTTGAAACATTTTGTTTCGCTTTTCTATTGGTCTGTGGCGTGTCGTTGTGGCGTTGCCACGACAACCGCTGCCAATCACTGTCAGCCCTGCCAATCAATACCGAGAACGTAAGGACGGTTTTACCACTTAGCCAGAGTCGGGGGGAGGAGGAGGAGGGAGCGGGAAGAGGAGGAGGGAGGAGAAGGAGAAGGGGGGAAAGAGAATTTTTTTTCATCTTTGCAACTCTTAATCTCGCCACTTCCCCTTCCTCTCCTCTCTCTCTCTCTCTCCTTTCTCTCTAACTTGTCTCTGAGCCGCCTCCTTCCCTTTTCCCTAAAATAGTTGATCCAGAAATTCAAAAAGCCATGGGCACGGGTCGTTGAATGGGATGAATTTCCTTGGGAGGCAAGAGGCTCCCCCTGCCTCCGGAAGGCTGAGAGGAGAGGCCGCCAGCCACCCAGGGCACGGTTTGCACACGGTGTGCACGTCGGGCGTCCTCTTTCTGCCTATGTGAGCACTAACAGTGGCGAGGGGGGAAAAGGAAAGATGAGATCATGGGGCCCACCGCGCACCGACCCTGGCGGCGGCCTCGGTGACCGCCAGGATCCCATATTCAGGGGCATCTGACACCCGGGAGCCCGAGCCCGGGACCCAGGATGCTGGAGGCCGTTCTGGCCTCTCGGTGGGTGCCCGTGGCCTACATTCACCTCAGTTCCCTCTGCATCAGCTGGGCTTCTCTCTACTCTGCCCCCAGCCGAGGAGCCTTGATTTCCTCCATCACCCTGTGTTTTAGAGTATCGGGGGAAGCAACAGTGCACCTCTTTCCATCTTAAAAAGCAACCCGACGCTTACTCTTTGTTTCTCCCCAGACTTCGGCCGCCTCCCTCAGGAGTTGTGGAGAAGCACCAGGAGCCGTGAAACCCTCCAGAACCCTGGGAGTCCGTAGATGCCCACTCCCCCCGCCATACACACCAGAAGGAGTTCTGGGCCTACAGGCCAGCCCCCCCAAAACACCCAGATTTTGGAGGCCACCTCCAGGAAGCGAATAAGGCCGAAAATTACTTGTTTGCTCATATTGTAAAAAAAAGAGAGAGAGAGAGAAAAGAAAGAAAAAGAAAAACCTGTCTAATTTCTCCAGAAAAAGTAACACTGCAACCCTAAAACAGATCCCCAGAGGCCTGTAGAATGCACATGGCACTCCCTGCCTCCGACCACCACAGCCCCCAGGCCAGGCATGAGTATTTATTCTTAGGTATGTTGCTTTTAAGAAGATGTAATCAGCATCTTGAGCCGGGCCTCCCTTTGTGAGGCTTCTGTAACTATGGAAGTGTGATTTACGCAGATTTGTCGGGGTCAGAGACGTCTTTCCCCACGCACTGTGTATATTTAGACAGGACTCGGTTTGGTGTTAAAAAGTGTATATGTTGAATGGATTCACACACAGTAGCCAACAATGCCCACATTGTCGGCCCGTGTACAACGCGTATTGAAACGCAGCGCCCAGACTTCAACTAATCTGCCCTCAATAAAGCTGAAATAATTATCCTAAGCTGCCTTTCCAGAAGAGAAATCATTGAGGAATTCAAAACTTTTTTTTTTTTTAAGATCTTTTCTGCATTCCGATGCAGATCTGGGGGCGAGGCACCGGGTCCACACCACTTTGGAGATCTCAATAAGGGAAGAAAGAAAGAGAAATTGAGAGAGAATTTAAATGGGGGACCTAACGTGTCTGGAGCCACAGGGTCCCAATCCTTAAACTCTGCGCTTAGGCCCTGCTCGGGCCTTGACTTCCGCAGCACCAGACCTCGAGGGCTGAGCAGTGCGAGCAGTCTTGGCGGCACCAGGGCCTCAGGGAGGCTCTGGGCTGCGCTGGGAGCCCATGCTGGCTCACCCAGCCTGATGCAGCCGAGGACAGCGGGTCCTAAACTCGCTGAATTGGGCAGAGAAATATTCCGCAAAGGGAAGACCCTCCAAGCCTCACTTCAGTGGTCTCTGCCCTGCATACATCTTCCTCCCAGCCGGGAGCCCTTTTCCACTCAGCTGCGAAGCTCTTGGCGGTCGTTCACTGCCGGCCCAGAAAGAGCCCAAAGGTTGGGACACAAAAACAGACACTTCATCTTTTCTTCCCACTCCCTTTCTCTCGCAGGGGAAGGATTATAGGCTGAAGGGTGGGAGGGGAAGGGGCAGGAGGAGGAAGCGGGGGAGGAAGGAATGAAAAGGGGGAGGGGAGTGGGTATTGTGCCGCGTGTGGGGGGAGAATTCCTACGGGTGGGTTTCCGAATATTGTGTTCAACTTTTTGAAAGCAGCTCGTGACCCCGAAACTGCATCCCCCGGAGCCGGGGACCCAGGCGCCGGGCGGGCGGGCGAACCCGGCCAGTCCCCTCCCCGTCCCGGCAACCCCCGCCTCCGGGTGGGGGCGACCTGTCCTCTCCCCGCTGCCGGGCCAGCCCCAGAGGGAGGCTGGGCAGGTGCCGCGGGCTCTGTCGAAAGCGCTGAAATCGAAAACCGTCATCACTCGGAGAACCGAGGCAAGGGGGGCTGAATCTCCGCTCTGCGACACCCCTGCCCCCAGCCTCTGCCCAGGCGACTGCCGACCCGCCACATCCCGACTGCTCGGGTGGCGGCCGCGACTGGGAGCGAAAGCCGGGCGGAGGGCAGCGGCAAGTCGCGCGGCTTTGTGCGGCGGGACCTGGCGGGGCGGGTGGCAGCCCCGGGCTGTCTGTGCCGCCCCGCAGAGCCGAGCTCCGCGCCGCCCACCGAGCCCACCTCGCGGTCCCGTCGCCGCCAGCGCCTCTGCTCTGGTTTGAAGCACCGCGCCCGCCTCCTGGAGCCCGTAAGTTGAGAGTCCCGAGAGCTGGGCAGGAAGGCGGGGCGGCTGGTCGAGCCGTGCGGATGGTCGGACTGGCTCCCGGCACATTCCGCAGGGGCTCGGTCTAGGGATGTTGAGGGCGTGTGTTTGGGTGGGTCTAGGGATGCTGAATGTGTGTTTGGGTGAAAAGAGGAGCTGTCGAGCACCAGAACTTCCCCTCCCAAATTCCCAGGCACTGGGCATAAGGAAGGAGGGTAAGAGCAGAGGGACCTCGGGTTCCAGGGCCCAGGCCGCCTACTTTGCTGATCTGGGGACTCCTAAAGGGGGTGGAGCGCAGAGGGCGCCTTCATCCTGGGTTCCTCAAAGCGGCCAGAGGAGGTGGATAGGTCAGCCCATGGGGCCTCGAGGTCTCTCCCCTGGCCTCTGGCTGCTCAAATTAAGGGGTCTGGGACTTGGGCGGGTACAGGCTGAGGTCACCTGTGCAGGACAAAATTGCCGCCATCGTCCCCTCTTCAATTCCAACCCCAGCGATCGGAAGAACAGCGTTCAGTTGGTGCAGAAGAGAAGAGAGGGTGTTTGGGCTGGAGAGTTTTCTCCTCCTACCAGGCCCATTGGCCATTTATTTACAAATGTCAGCCCCAACCTCAGCACTGGGAAAGTCTGAACTCCACCAGTAGAAGTGCCTGAGAGACCCCCCACTCTCTCCTTGTTTCGGGTTCCAGGAAAAGACAAGGAGTCTGCAGAGACCGGGACAGCTGCACCCACTCGGCCCTGCTCAGCTCTAAACAGCAGACCCAGACGGCTGGGCGGGGGTGGTTTGTCCCGGGGGCAATGTCCTCTTCCGCCCCCAGGACGTCCCGAGGTGGGAGCTGGCCGGGCGGCGGGCGGTCTGTGCCTCCCCGCAAGCTACAAACTGAGGCGTTTGGCGCGGGTGGCCAGGGAGGGCGCAGGGGAGCGCAGCACGCAGGCGGGGAAGCCGCGAAGCCCTTCAAGGACCCCATTACTTTCCTTTGAAAAACAACAACAACAACTGCTCCCTCCCCGAGCCCCCGCCCCCCGCCTTAGCCTCCGGGGACCCGCGCTCCAAGCAATTGTCGCCTCGGACAGTAAACACAGCTCAGTTGCCTCAACTTTCTCCGTGCATAAAAGTTCCCGGCGTGCGGGGAAATTTGAATATTTGATCAGCCCCTTTGAGTGACCCTCATTAGCCCGGCGCCCTGCTAAGGCCCGGCATTGCAAGAAAGCTGCTGCGCCCGGCATTTGTACGCCTTGTTAGCGCTGCTTAATGAAGCCGCCCCGACGGCTCAAAGGCGGCCTCAGGGGCTGGCGGCGCGCACCTCTCGGCACCCCGCTCTGCCTAATGAGCCCGGCGCCCGCTAAAGGCCTCTCTATCCCCCACCCACCCCCCACATTCTCAAACAAGGGAAATTTGGCTCTGTCTTGGGCCATGGCACCTTCCACTGCCAGGCCCAGGAGGGTGGGTTCTGTGGTGACCCAGCCCCAACAGAGAGGGGCTGGAGACTTGAGTTATAAGAGCCATACTGATTGTGGCTTTTGTGGCCTCAGGATCTAAACCAGGGAGTACACTGCCAAGCTCTCCTCAAGAGGGCCAATTGCAAATCTATTAATTACCCCTGTTCCTTAAAGGTTCATCTGGACTAATGTTGGGATGGCAGAAGGCAGATGCCCAGGGGAGGGTCAGCTTTCCATCATCCTCCCTCCCCAAGTTCCTTTGGTTTTCACTGCCCAGGAGGCCACACACTTCTTCCCAAGGATTCTCTTCTAACTGCCGCAGCTAGTGTGCTAGAGCTTGGATTTGAGAAAAGGTGGACAGCTAGCTCCCCAAATCATCATTGCCCCTACCATCCACAGAGCCCAAACAGTCAAATGTTATGACAGTTGGCAGTAGAGAAGGCAGAGTATCACAGCCTATCTACCTCCACCCGCCCCCCCCCCCCCCCCCCCCCACCACCCCCCCCC
>NW_007726124.1:34053-67170 GCF_000696425.1 Galeopterus variegatus
CCCCCCCCCCCCCCCCCCCCCCCAAACACATACAGAGGGCCATCCCTTCTCTAGACTCTTTTTAACCATACTCAGTTCTGGGAAGGCCTGAAGAAAATGTCCTAGGCAGGGCCACCCTGTACAGAGGCTTGCTAGCTGCTAGGTGAGACTGGGCCTCATACAGGCTTGGGAGAGAGGAAGAAAGGGAGAGCTAGGGAAGGAAGGGGAACCAACACAACCATCTACTGCCCCTTTTCTTGGTGGGGCAGGTGACATGGTTGGCCATTAAATATAAGGAACCCTATTAGAAATTGTCTTTCAGCTCTAAGAAAAAAAGAATTCCTCTCTCTGTCCCCTCTCTCCTCCAATGCCCTTTTCCCTAGGCAGTTGGAATTCAAGGTACCCTCTCATTTCCTCCTTTTACACCCAGCTCTTGGGCCTTTAAGGGTTACTGGGGGAGGAGGTGTTAATGCACTGGGCTTGGGAAGCAGACTGCTCCTGGATCCACACTTAGGGCCTTCTGGAGGTCTCCTCCCCCCATGCCCACAATTTCTCAGACACACATTGGGCCTGGTCAGTTCGGTAACCTCAGGACCCCATTCCAGGGTGGCCATCTCTAGGAAGGAGTGAGAAGGGGCCAGCCCTCACCCTCTGCCAAAAGGCCAGGTAGGCCCTGATATAGTGAAGTTCTTAATCCATCTGGTTTGCTTCTCTTCCTTTCTCTCTCCCTAACTCCACTGGAATGCCCTGCACCATTTCCCATCCCATGACCCCCCTAATTCAAGCCTAAACTGACAATCTTTGGATCATCTCTGAGCTGGGCAAAGGTGGTGGGCAAAAGTACGGGCAGAGAAGGGAGGTGTAGGCGCTGTTGAGAGAAAGGGGACCTGAGGCACAGGGTGGAACTCAGCCCTGTGGCCCCGAGGCCAGGCCCACAGGCTGTTCAAGGGAGGAGGCGAGGGGAGGGGGCTGGGAATCCGCGGGCGTCGGTCGGGGCAGCAGGGACCTCAGGCGTCGGCGTGGGGGGCTAGATCCGGAGGAGAGGGGCGGGGAGGCGAGGTCGGGGGAGCGCGCAGGGCGGGGGTGTGGGGTGCGGCTCTTTAAGAATCGCACGCTGGCGGGAGAGGCGCACGGCCCGGTGCTGGTAGCGCACTGACCCCGAAGGGGATTTAGCGGGAAGGGAGCGGCCCGGCTCCGGGCGCTTTGTCCGGGGGCGCCCGGAGAGGCCGAGGCACAAGAATAAGAAGCGACTGCGGCATGAAAGGCCGCGCGGAGCGGCGGCGCTGCTGCTCTTGACTTCTGAGCGGGGCTTAGAAAGCCTGCGCCGGCTTAAGCGGAACTGCCGGTGCTGGGCCCTGAGCGCTGCGCCCGCGGGCTCTGGGTCCCTGTCCGAGCCATGAAAGCGTGGGATGAGGGGGGCTCTGGGGTGGTGGGAGACCTGGCAAAGTGGCTCTGGGCTGTACAGCTGTCCGAACCTGTGAGCCTGAAGGGTCGCTCACGGCATGGTCAGAGACAGAATTTTCTTTTTCCAACTTCAACTTTTGGTTTTATATCCACCTCGCGCAGCTCCGGAACGGCCCGACCCCAAATGGATTCTCAACAGGTGGCCGGGTAAGTCGGTTTAAAGAATTTATATCGTCAGCTCCTCCCCGACCTCCTTCCTTTCCCCCTCCCCCTTTTCCCCTTGGCGGACCCCAGTTCCCAGTGCTCCTCCCGCTGGCGATGGCGGGGGTGGGGTTGGGGGAAGCGGCACCCTCCCCCTAGGGGTCTTCGGGCTCGGGGTTTCAGCTCAGGAAGCCTGGCAGGCGATCCCTGCTAAGTTCTGTGCGGCACCCCCGCATCCCGATCAGTCTTAGCTGATTAGGGCTTGGTTAGGGCCCTGGCGCCGCAGAACCTCAAGAGCGAAGCCCGCAGGAAGGGGGACAGGGGACCCGATGGCCAGGCGGCCTTTGTGTTGGGGTTTGCGGCGGAAACCAAACTATTCATCCTCTTTTATGAGACACCCGGGGTTCGGCGTGGGGGAACTCGCGCCGGCGGTACAACAGGCCGCAGAGCAGCGTCTCGGCAGCCGGGAGCAGGGAGAGGGGTAGAGGTAGGGGTAGCGGAGGGTGGAGGGGGGGAGGCTTCTCGCGGGGAGGACAAGCAGAAAGGCAAAGGCGAGAAAAGTCGGAAAATGTCCGCAGAGCGCCAGAGACAGGCGCGCGCGCTCGCGGGCGCACACCCTCCCCGCCCCTCCCCCCTCTCGCACACACTCTTACACGCGCACTTACACCCATTCCGCACAGGCAGTCCACGCACGCGGTTCTTGGTCGTGCGGGGTCGCACGCCCTGGCGCCCAAGCCGAGCGCCGAGCAGAGCAGCCCTCCCACCCCCGCCTACCAAGAGCCCTCCCGCCCCGCATGGCCACGGCCACGGCCACCGGCCAGCGGCGCCCCCGACGGGGGGAGCTGGGAGGGCCCTCAGGGCTGGGGCGCTGGGAAGATCTTACCTGTGGAAAAGTGAGGGAAGCCGGGAGCATGAAGCAGCGGCGGATAAATATTCATTAGGAAGTGTAAGTCTTTCCTTTTAAGCCGCGCGGTGCGCTCTCTCGCTCCTATCTCTTTTCCTCCCTCCCTCTGTCCTCTTGTGAGGCTCTCTCCCCCCTCTCTCTGTCTCCCCCCCCCTTCCTGCGAAATGCCGGGTGGATCCCAGTATAGCTAACCTGTTGGGAAGCCTGAGCCGCGGGCAGCGCCTCCACAGCTGTTTGCTTTCGCTCTTGGGACGCGCGTTCCCCCATCCTCTCCCCTCCCTCCTTTCGCCCAGCCCCTCACCCCCTCCTAAATTACTACATCATTAGCTTCGTTTTCGAGGGGGGGCAACCGCGCAGACAGACGCAGCCCCCCACACCACAGGGTGAAAAGCCGTCGCTCGCCGAGGCAGCCCCAACTCCATCCCCACCCCATCCCCACCCAGTCTTCTTTCTTTTTCTTTCCTCTTTCTACCTCCACCTCCGTCAAGTACCAGCCCAACTCCCTCACAATCCTTCCCTCCACCGCTGCCACCAATTCGGATCCCAGACCGGGTCGGCAGAGAGATGCCAGTTCGGTAGGTCCAGGGCGCCGAGATCGGGACTTCACCCTTCAGTGGATGTAGGAAGAGCTCTCCGGCTCTCCTTCTCTCGTGGAGGTTTTCCAGCCTGAGACTAAGTGGGCACCGGGGTAGCTTGGGCCCTAGGATCAGAACACCTGGGTTCACGCACATCAAAGACCTCAGGGACCCGGGGCCTTGGACCTTTGAACCGGCCTGGGAGGCAGCATGGGGAAGGGGGAGAGGTGGCTTCATTTTGTACGATTGCGCAGGAGAGATACACCGAGCGACCATCAGACTGATTGATATTCGCCCTTTACGAACAAACTGACCTGAAGTTGGCCGCAAGTCCGCATCTTTCTCACATTCACGAGAAAACACATCTACTAGATTCCAGGAATGCACAAGGAACCACTTCCAGTTGCACAGGAACATGTGCACACACACCACACCCCACACCCCCGCATACTCGAGGTCAGCGCTCCGGCCGGCCTCTGCAATAAGAAGGCGGATTCTGGCGGAGGAATACACCGCAAGACCAGCCTAGGAGAGCCGTGTCCACTCTTCTTGGTCCCTTTTCTCCCTGATCCAGGCCCCTAGGCCACTCCAGGGGCCCTGAAGGATGACGCGGCCCCAGGGTGCTTGGGGGTGGTCAGGACGCGCGCTCTGGCTGCTGACTGAGTGCTGAGCGCCGCGATGGGGACTGGAGGAGGGGCCGAGGGGGCGGGCCCAGGCCAGTTCCCTGTTACAAATACAGCTGCTCCCGGGAGGCCGAGGAGGAAAGTTTTGTTCCCAAGTGTGTATATTACTCGCCCCAAGGCTCCATGACTTCCACTATTGGGTCCTCACCCTCCCCAGAGCCACAGGGCTCACTCTGCCTAGATGAAGGGTGCAGTCGCAAGCCGGGAGGTAATCTCGAGACTTCGGCTCACCATTTGGCCTGGCCCAGCCACAATCCACCAGAAGAGATCCTAGAGGCTGGTCCCACTCTTTCCGAAGGGTCTCAGGGGGGCAGAATCGTTGGAGGATCTCCTTCCTTCTCTTGAAAGGTTAAGAAACTGGGCAGATGAAGGTGTAAAAGAGACCTAGAGAGCCCTGGGGCCAGGAAGCTTGCCAACCTCATATCCCACCCAAAGCCCAGCGTTTGCACTTGCACACCTCTCCCACCCTCCATGCCATGCAGACGCAGGGGGTCGTACACTTCCAAACTCAGGCTCAACCTGAGTCACCTGACTGCAAGGAATGTACATGCAATTGTATCCAAATATACACGGGACAATCAAAATAACACTAACAGCAAAATTTGAGGAATAAAGCAGTGTCCACAGGCATATTATTCGATTGCACAGGTGCACACCCTGTTGTCCAGATGCAGACAAAAGCCACAGTGCCTGGGCAGAGTGACCCCAGTCACAGGGGCAGATGTACAGGAAGTCGCACACAGGGAGAACAGGACTAAGGAAGATTCAGGCCACAAGGCCAAGTGCTTTGCACTAGAGGGACGTTGGCCCGGAGGGAGAAACTTTGTTAAGCCCAGTGGGCGAAAGGTTTCAGATTAAGTCCTGGCTCCTGGAAAGAACCAATGCCTCATCGACCCCAAAGACAACCGTTGTACCTTTCTCTCAGCTCTTTGGAGACACCCAGAAAATGGCAATCCAGGAAAGATGCATTTTGGCCGGGATTATTTATCTATTTGTTTGTCTGTTATTTTTGGCCTAGGAGATTGCATTCTGAAGGAGGACTTGGGTGGAGAACATAAATGTCCTCACTCACTGTCTGGAGATTGCTAATTCTTAATGGGAACATTCAGCTCTAATCAAGGTTCAAGAACTGGGAGGGCCCTTATTGTGCCCTTTTACTCCACTTATCCTAAACTTAGTTGTTATAAAGAACTGTTAGTTCAGCTCCATGCCCTCCCACACCCACTTCCATCCCAAACCCCTGTACATCAAATAAATCTGCAAAAGAACTCTCCAAAGTAAACTGCATTATTTAATTTATTAAACTAATTTTCTTTGTGAGTTATTGGGAAGTTCTCACCCCCTCCTCCCCAGTCTCAGGCAGGGCTTACTGTCCTGGCCCAGCTGGGGGTTTCCGGAGAGGGATTCCCAGAGTGGCTATCCAGCAAGGCCTCAGCAAGTACACAGGCTTATTTTCCGTGTCAGCTCCTTTGCCTGCCCAGTCCCTGTGAGCATTCCCAGACAATGGCTTCCTTGGCGTTTCCTGCAGAAGAGGTAGGCATGCTGCAAGCAATGGTGCCCTCCCTTCTACTTCACCTCCCTTCCCAACTTTCTCTCCTTTGAGCACATCTTCTGAGCCTCCCTCTCTCCTCTGAAAGTAGATAGTAAGTCCGGGAAGATTTGTTTAGACAAAAAAGAAAAAGAAAAGAAAAGAAGAAAGGACTTTCTGGGCCAGCAAGTCGGATGACCACCCTTCAAGGGGCAAAGGAGGGTCCATTTGGTGAAGAAGAAATGAACCACCCAGAAAACGCTGCAGGAACACGCGTTTCAGCAGATGCAGTTGCCCTAGAAACAGAGGGTGTATAGGGGAATGAGTAGGGAAGAATTTCTTCTCTTTTCGGGGCACTGTCCTTCTTTTTATTTTATTTTATTTTTTCCAGATACACTCAGTTCCTGGAAAATTTAGCAAGAAATTGTTCTTGTGGATGTTTTGAACAATAAAGAGTGAAAAATCGCGTTAGAGTCACTTTATCTTCATTAGCAGGGCAGTTTCTTCCAAGGCCATTTTTCTTTCCTCGGCTTTGTTTTTCCTCATTCCCAAATGAGAGTCCACCTGCTGACTCACCTGGGAAAGAGACTGCAACAGAGAGAAATAAATGAGACATCACTCTCAAACCCAAAGTGTAACTTTCATTCTCTGTAGCTGAGATTCAGAACACAAAGAAACAAACTCGTTTACCTTAGGGTATTTCCCCCCTCTTTGGGTAGTTTATCTAGAGCCGTTCTGATAATAAATAACAGTATTTTAGAGTTGGAAATGTTTGCTATTTCCAATTCTATAGATTCTTCCAATTCTGCTTGTCTGATTTTTGAAAAACTGTTTTCATGTTCATAGCCCGTTGCAACATTTATCACTTAAGCAGAAAAGCAACTCGTTTTCTTATAGCCCCGAATGCCCCATGTACACTGGAGCAAATTTATTTTTCTGTCTCTCTACCAAACGTCCTGTCACCTCTGCCTGGGCCATAGGGCTCAGGACAAAACCGCGGAGATTTGTGACCTCTTGAGTGGGGCTTGCTGTATTGTTAGATTTTTTGTTGTAAGAAATCATCCTCAGTGATTGTGTGGATTCTCCCCTCCCCCCCGTTCCCCTTCTATAAACCGACTAGAGTTGCCCGCATCTTCCTCGGCAAAAACCCGGCCGCCCAAACAAAGCTAACCGTTTCCGCTGCCCAGGGCAAAGGGCTAAACGTGGTCAGGTCTAGGGCTAGGGTGGGAAAGTGAGGGAAATGCGGGTGGGGGAGATTCATCATCTTCGACAATAAATTAAAATAACCTGATACCCCTCTAATCCCTTCCATCAACAGTGTCAACGCGCTAGAGAGGCCGTCTCACCTCCAAAGGTGTCTTCAGTCCCGGAGGGCCCGGACTCCCAGCCGCAGCCCAACACTGGGCCCGCGCGCCGGAGAGGAGGTGCTCCGACGGCAAAAATCCCATACATTTTTAACTACAGTGATTACTAAATTAATAGCAGGCACTAAGACAGATGTCAAAACGTCTTGAAAATGTTTATCTGTGAATAATTGAGAAGGTGGTGGGACGCATTATCTGATTGTGTAATGAAATATGTATGAGGAACAGCTGTTTGCAACAGTCCCCTCCCGCCGCCTCCTCAGCCAGGGCCCTTCTCTTGGAAACAGGAGTGTCGGCGAAGGTGGTCGCCTACTTCCGTCCACTTGGGAGCCCCTCGGCCCCTTCCCGGCTGCTGGCGGAGCTGTGGCTCTCGCGAGCCCCGGAGTCGCCCGTTTCCTGACTAAGGACATCTGCGTGGAGTCAGGCCTGCGGGGACCGAGAAGAGCCCGGGCCCGGGTGGCGTGCGCCCTTCGAGCGGTGCGGCCTGCTCAGAGGCGAGGCCTGGGAGCCCCGCGGCTCAGCGGGGCGGGCCCGGGGTCACCGCGGGGTGACAGGGCTCCCAAGAGGGCTTTGTTCGCGCTCCTGCCGCACTGCGCACTTCCTTCCAGCCCCCGGCCGGCCTCCGGCCCGAGCCTCCGCGCCCCGGCCCTGTTTGTTTTTCCAGCTCCGCGCCCTCCACCCGGACACGCAAACAGCCCTCGGGGCTGCGTCAGCGGCCGCAGGCCGTGTCCCAGCGCAGGCCCGGGTCTAGCTGGGGCCAGCGCGGCGAGTTTGGGCCCCGCAGGAAGCGCAGAGACGGGAGAGTGAGATCCGGGGCCTGACTGGAGCGAGAGGCCGGGGCCGGCCGGCCAGAGGACGTGGCCAACCGGGCGCGTGGCCTTGGCGGGAGGCAAAGGCCCGAATTCTGGGCTCAGAAGCGCGCGGGCAGCCTGCGCCGCTGCCCACCCACTGCCGACGGTCCCCGGCCCCATCCCCAGCCCCAGCCGGCGGTGGGTCGGGGGTCGGCGGTGTGGGGAGCCTGGAGGACGCCAGGGGGGGCTTCATCAGGCCTGGGCTTTCACTG
The DNA here is from genome assembly GCF_000696425.1 of Galeopterus variegatus. Classification (NCBI taxonomy): domain Eukaryota; kingdom Metazoa; phylum Chordata; class Mammalia; order Dermoptera; family Cynocephalidae; genus Galeopterus; species Galeopterus variegatus. The sequence continues at coordinate 41,755 of NW_007726124.1, forward strand.
TGCTGTCAGCCACACCGATAAACCCGGTGACCCCCGTGCAGGCGTGCTGTGCCCTCGCCGCGTTTGGGGCGCTGCACAGGGCGGCTGGAACAGTGTCCCGGGCGCGTCGCCCCCCGCCGCCCCCAGCTGGGCCGTAGGCCTGGCCGCGCGCTCCCTTCCGCGGCCTCTCGGCCCGTCACCTTCCCCAGCCCCAGGACCCCGTCGCTCGTCCCTGGAGCCCAGGGAGCCTCGCCCCGAAACTTCCGGCCGCGTTGGCCCTTCCGGCGCCGCCGTCCCTGTGGCCGAGGCCGCGAGTGGAGGAACGAGGTTCAGGTCGGCGGCGCCGCGGCGCCCGCACACCCGGCGTCCTCGCGCCCTGCCCCGGCCGAGTCGCAGTGGAGATGCGCTCGGGCGTTATTTCTCGAGCGTCGCCCCTTTTACCTAATCCCTTATGCTTTTATTCTAATCCTGCACATTACGGTTAATCTGTAATGATACCGCTTCGGAGGAACCTGTTGCATCCGAGGCACGGTAATTTGTAACCTTGGAAACAGTTGAAAATAAAGATTTTAACAGTGATGTCAACTGTGTTTATTCTCCGCGCGGGGGGCGGGACGGGGCCAGGCGGCCCCTGAGCAGAGAGCACCGAGTTTCGGGAGACGCGAGCGAGGCGCGTGGGCCAGAGCGGAGCGGCCAGGGCTCCGGGCGGCGGAGGAGCACCCGGACCCCGCGCGAGTGGCTCCAGTCCGGCGCCTGGTGTCGTCTGAGTTTTTCCTTTTGGGAACTCGCGTGGCCTTAAACGGCGAGGCATGGGGCGAGGGGAACGATTTGCAAACCTGTGGAAAACTCAGTGAACTTGAGCCACTGTGCATCCTGAATTAGCATTCAGTCCTGCCCTGAGCGCCCCGAACCTTGGAAGCCGCCCAGAGCAGAGAAAGAGCGGGTTGCAAGACCCTTAAGCAGCAAGAAGGCAGAGCCGCTTCTGTACCGATTACTCTGCTCTCCGAGCTTCTTCCTCTACTAAATACAACCCGCAGCAGCAGCAACCACCAAAAATTGCCCGCACGTCAAAAGCAAAATTAAACATAATTGCTTTTATTTATCTATTGCTTTTATATCATTAAAATATTTTTAGTTACATTGTATAAAATAGCATCCACTCTGATTATTACCTGCCATATCTGTTGATCTGCTTCTTGTGTAGTCAGCACAGCAATATTAACAATTAAGAAAAAAAGCACATCTTATATATCGTATCTGTCAAGATATGTTACAATTTCTATTAACAAAAAAACATTATTCTTGTTGAAGAAGCTATGAAGCATATCTTTCACGAGCACTTTATTAATAATCATAGTTGTCAAAAAGAATTAGATATGCATAGATTATAGATGCAAAGGAAATATTAGATGCACAGAATAAAATATAGAGTGGGATTGAGGCATAACTATTTTTCTTTTTAAAATAAATTTTTACTGAGGTGAAAAAAATGAGCTATTAAGCTTACTTAAAAGATGGCTTTGTTGGTTTAATTATACTGTAGTTATTTTATAAATATGTTTCAAAGGAAGCTTGCCATATTGCATGTCAATGAGGACTGTAAAGAAAAGCTCACAAAAGCTAATGCATACCAAATACCAAATTTTAGTCATTAGCATTCCTATTTATTACAAACTAAAGGCACCTATTAACAGACAAGAATTTCTATTTAGCTAGCATTACAATGTTTGGCCATTAAAATAAAAGGGGCAAAGTATATACGTATTTTTCCCCCCTTGGAACTATACGTTCTTTTTTGCCTAGAAGCTCATAGAGAGACTAGGAGATGTTTCTGATTGAGGACACACGATTCTACAGTGGGAATGGGCCAGAGGGCCCAGAACCCCTATTTTTAGTTATGGAGCTTAATGCTATTCATTTGGAAGCTAGAACAGTGCGGCGCTGAGACCATGCAGCATGCTGAGGGCTGCGTAGTAACCACAGCCTGTGAGGGGCCCTTTGTCTTTAATTTGTGTCATGAGCATATGCAAATTACTAATTGTTTATCCTCTATGGGAGGGAGTGGATAACGATGGTAATACTGCTTTTGTTTGGATATTAAAATTTCCTTAAATGCTCCCTAGATGAGAGTACTTCTCCCAATGCGGATTCCCCTAGTAGGAAATCCCACTGCTATAGTGAATACATGCGTGTTAATTCTAGAAACACGTACACATAGATTTGTGTCATTTCAAAAACCTTTTCCTTTGAGCGAAAGTGGCAATTCTGCTCTCACCAGAAGTAAATAAATAAGTAAATATATTTTTCTGAATGCCTATCTGAGAGGGGAAAAAATCTTCCAACCATTCTTTTAGAAATTTTGAAGATCTTTTTCTTCTTAAAATCGAGGCAGATTATTTCTCCCTAATTGGGCAGGGAAACAAATAAATTTTATGGAAACAGAAATGAAATATTTGAAATGGTAAGGGTTATTTTGAATTATGTTAGGTGAGGTTTTTTGTTTTTTGTTTTTTCAGAAAAAAATAATAGTTATACAAGCTTGTTAAACTCTGAACATTTATTAAGCAACTCGGGGCACAGGTTCTTCTGGCCTGACGTTTGGTGTGAACACGATGTATTCTGCCTGCTTGGGTGATTCTTTGCCCTAAAAAGATCCAGAATTTCTAAGAAAGGTGTTTTTCTGAAAAGCCCATATGAAAATAACAGGTATGAGAAAGAGGGAAGGGAACTCCTGAACCCCTGATTTAAAAAAGAAAATCTCTCCTTCAAAAGTCGTCATTAACATTTGCAAACCTCAGGCAAAATCTTAGTTTTCAATAGTAGAATTAGTTGTGTGTGTTGGTGGGGGTAGGTATTCTTTCCCTGTGACTCTGCAAAGGGAGAATGAAATGATTCCTACACCAAACTTTCCTTGCCGCTAAATAGTGAAAGTTACTGTATTAAGAAAGAAGCCTGGGTGTTTCAATGCCGGCAGCTCTAGAACAAAACGTGAACTCCCTCCATTTCTATCCCATTATATCTGGATGAGGTGTCACCTCCCAAGTCTCTAAAGCATATTCGAAACAGAGGTGGAGAAGATGGCTTTAAATACCTAAGTGTATCACGGAAGGTGACACTTGCCAGTAGAGGCTAGACCAACACAATTATTTGGATAATTCAGCTCTTATTACCCCAAATTAACCAGTCTGATTTTGCCTCCACTATGAGGAGTGCCCAAATAATCCAGGTGGGCCACCCACTTGCCTCTTCCTCACCTGTGTCTTCCCCCTACCAATAGCCAAGGAGAAAACTGTTTGCCATATATTTAAACCAAAGTGGTTTAAATCTCACCGTGAGAGATAACCCAGTAACCCAAAATCCCATTTCAAAGAAAGATTAGGGGAGAGTATCTCTGCGATGCAGAGATAAAATAGAGACTCTTCTCAGGGAGCTGACACTTGTTGGGGAGAGGGTGTGCACAGTTCAGGACAGCACAGAATAATGCTGTTCTATGGGTTTCCTTGCTGGCAGCACACAGGAGGGAAGTTTGGGAACAATCTTAGAAGGCTCCCGGGAAGAGGTGGATTTGAACTGTGCTGTAAAGTTGAGTGTAATTCTAGGTGATAAAGAGTATGATGCAAAATTGGTATCCAGATAAGATTATAGTGTCAGGTCTCGCAAAAAGTAGGCATTTAAAAGTGCTTATTTAAATGAATGAATAAATGGGGCTGGCCAGTTAGCTCAGTTAGTTAGGACACAGTGTTGTAACACCAAGGTCAAGGGTTTGAATCCCTGTACCAGCCAGCTGCCAAAAAAGAGAAAAGAATGAATGAATGAAATTATCTATAAGCCTGATAATAAATTTTTCTCCTTAGGAACATCTCTCCTTAGGATGGCCAGCCTGCTGTGTTAACCTGAAATTCGCTTATTTCTCTCCCACTTTAATGTTGTATCCTTCCCTCCCTCTAGGCCTAGGGAGCTCAGTGTGAGGATGCTGATACTGTCTAGGGCTGACAAAGTGATTCCACACAGTGAGAGAAGGTTCCTGCTCAGAGGAGACTCCTCCATGGGCAAATGTTCCCTGTATTGATGTCCTGTTTACATTCTTGCAAGAATGAGGGGATTACTGCAATTCTAAGGACTTTGTATTTTTTAACAAACCTTTCTCTTATAGTACCAATTCAACATTTTGTTTAAAACATCCCAGAATACAAAACGGTTATAAGAGGTCTTGCTAGGTTTTTACGCACAGAGCAGAGTCCACTGAAAATGGCCTCTGGATCAGAAACAAAGGAACCGGGTACTACCACTAATTAGTGGGTGGATAAAGTAGTTCACCCAAGCCAGCTTTGCTTTTTCTCATCTGAGAGACAGAGACAATATTGGCTACCCCTGTCTATACGGAGGCTTTTGTTTTTGTTCTTTCAAGATTAAACAATAGGAAGGTAGGTTTTACATAGCTCTGGCCTCCAGCAATTGCAGGATTCTGGTGATATCAATCAATTACGAACAGTTTTTTTCTCCCCTGGGGACAGCTGCTTATTAGTTTGAGCTTTAAGATACAAATTTTTAAATTACAACCACCAGAGAAATAGATAATACAGGGAAGATGAGAAATCTACACCCATACTGTCTTTTCTTCAGAACATGTTTTTATGTTGTAGTAGATCTTCAGGTCTAGAACATGCAATCTCCATTGGGACGCAGTAGAGAGCTGCTCTTTAGAGAGTGTCTCAACTGAGTCAAGTGGTGCCAAGCTCTGTTATGAATCCTGCCCCAAGCAGAACATTTCACATCTCAGTTCTCCCTGCAGCATCTCCTCTACTCTGCCCTCACCTCCGGCTCTGACCCAGAGATCTGGCTTTCATCTTTTTTTTTTTTTCTTTCCTAAACAAGCCACTGTTTCTTCCTAAACTAAGCATGAAAGTCAACAAGTTGACAGCAATTCAATTTCAATAATAAACATGTCTTTTGAGTTCCCTGGGACCCAAGTTAAGGCCCTTCCACGGGAAGCACCTAATTCAAAAGGAGGAAACACCAAGGATTATGACGGCCTCTGCAGTGAGTATGGCTGAAGAGGAGCCAGCCTCCAACCCCTCCTCCACGTACCATCCCTCTGAGTTCATATGAGGGAAGCTTGCTTTCCCAAGAGCCCATCTTTTCCTGGTTGTAAAATGTGTTCAGTTCCAGTGTACACAGGCTAAACATACGGCAGAACAGTGTGAAGAGGGAAGTCTGTCCATTAGCACATTCAGGGACAGAGTCTGGGATGTACATTCAACAAAGGGCTTCTTGTATGGGAGCCCTATACCACAGCACTGCTCCAGTGAAAGCTGAACTGACCTCAATTTGTGGGCTGTGTGTGTGTGTGTGTGTGTGTGTGTGTGTGTGTGTGTGTGTGTGTAGTGTAGTGTAGTATTTACAAGGCCAGATGAATGCAGCCTACTCTGTAAGTCTCTTGGTATAAAGGAGGAAAAAAGTATCAGATGACTTTGTGTATATGTGTGGAGGAGGAGCCCCCAGAGATTAGAAAATGAAGAGGGGCTGGAATTTTATTTTAATTAGTCTCACATTTCCCTGGAGAGCTTTTCTGAGAATATGATCTTCTTTCGCATTTGCTTCTCTGCAGCTAAGTATGGAGACTCACCAAGCTGAGGAGGAAGAGCGGAGCATCTCAACCCAAGCTGAATTCTGAAGAAAACTTGGCCCCAGCTTCCAGAAATCCTAAATGACAAATAGGCAAAGTTTTGGCTAGGTCACCAAGAATGAAAGCTAAGTCCCTTCCTCAAATATTCAAATTAACCAGGGGATACATTGAAAACCCTTTTCTTGAGTGAAGGCTGAAAACCTGGCTCAGGGGTGGTTGTGTTGGGTGTTCTCCTGACAGAGCATCCTCAAGTCCTGGTACCCAGGCCACATCTCCAATCACTCCTGGATCACACTACAAGGGAGGGTAGGTAAGCAGGGGTCCAAAGCACCAGTGAAAGCAGCAAGCAGGGGCAGGAAGAATCCAGAAAGCATTCCTCAGAGACAGCCAGTCCCTCCGCATACTAGCAGAAGGCACCTACCTGGGATGGAAGGGGTTATTAAGTCCTGCCCTGAGCCACAGTGCTGACGTCCTCAGAAGGTCTCTTTCTCTCTGTAGCAATCTATAGTGTGCATCAGTATGGTTGAAAAAAGCTTCTTCTATCAAGTTTAACAACTTTCTGGTGTAACTTCTGAGAGGGCTCATTGCTTATTCATGCGGAAGCAAGACGCCCAGTTCATTTGGCCTGTTTTTGCTACTCTTTGTTGAGTTTGGAAGGCTGTTATGGTAGCTGCAAATGGCTTCTTAAGTGACATTTGCTGACATTCAGCGAAGTACATTTATCAGTATTCGCCAGCTCACCTCTACACATGCAATCCATTTTGTTTTGTTCTTCATAGCAACCTCCTTTCCAACACCCGTGCCCTGAAAATGATAAATGGCAAGGTGGCATATTTCTCAAGCTGCACTCAAATGTCACTGTGAAAAATCCTTAATGGACTAAGTGTAGCTTTTCACGTTACAACTTGTCAGGTACTGAGAAATTCTAGAGTTTCTCCTTAATCCACAAGTCTTTGGAACCACACATCTGCAAGCAGAGACTAATTATAAGCTACACCAGTCAGACCTGGGCAAGCAGAAACCACAGAGAAAACATCTAGTATCAGCTAATTCTTCATTATTATTATTATCTTCATCATCCCATTTTTACTACTTCCTTTCCTATTAAGAGAATATGCCAGGTATGAGTAATCTGTTATTCTAATTAAGTGGGTGACAGCCCCCACTAGTCACCATGCAGGCTCGTAATCCACTCATACACTCAGCCCTCTCCATAATAGCTTTACTCTTTTCCTCCAAGACCCCAAATCACCAGGACTTCTCCCTAACTCCCCCACCCCACCCCCAAATAAAACAATTCTGAATCATAAATCCTGGCCCCTAAATGCTGGCCATAATGGGGTGACTGAGACGCATCTGAGATATTTAGATGGAAGAGTTTTTCCTCCTCTCTCCCTAGTTATCCCTTTTTTGGAACACATGGCTATCCTTCCAGGTGGCTGAGAGTTTCACATCCTCACCTAAAAGGCCTGCTATTTTCTCCCAGTCTGTATGCCTGTGCATCACCATCACGCCACTTCCAGAGCAGTGGCCTACAGGCACTCACTAACCCTTGAACATGGCTTTCCACTCAGATTCTACCTTGTCAAGTGGTCTCTATTCCTTGGAGTATGCCTCAAGGGAGAATCAGTTCCTGCCTACTTGCTAAGGTCTGAATGCTTGTGTCCCCACAAAATTAATATATTGAACCCTAATCATCTATGTGATGGTGTTAGGAGGTGGAGCCTTTGAGAGGTGATTAGGTCATGAGGGCGGAGCCCTATAAAAGAGGCCTCAGAGAGCTGCCTTGCCCGCTTCTACTATGTAAGGCATCATCTGTGAAACAGGAAATGGACCCTCACCAGACACTGAATCTGCCAGTGACTTGATCTTGGACTTCCCAGCCTCTAGAACTGTGAGAAATAAATGTCTGTTGTTTATAAGCCACCGGTTTATGGTATTTTGTTACAACAGCCTGAACACACTAAGACACCACCATAGTCAGGGGGTATGTGTTTGTGATGTGTTTCAATGAAAGTACCATAATCAATTAACATTGATTCCCCAATCAATGTTTGAAGGTCAAAGGAGTTGGGAAAGGGGGTATTCTGAAGACAAGAAATAGAATTGCACTACCAAAAACTGCCAGGCAGGCCCAACTTTGGCCAGATGCTAAAGATTAGGATATTTGGGTTTTACTTCTGGCCGTTTAAGCCCCATGCAACCTCTAATTTTGATGTCTACTTCTAGACTCCTTGGTTTGGGTACATTCCAGGCTCTCCTTTTTTAACATCTTTTCTTAACATCTTTTCTTAACATCTTTTTCTTAACATCTTTTCTTCTCCCTTAGGTCTGGCCTCCTGTCTCTTGGGTTGAGGATCTGTTCCCTCTGGCTCCTAGCCCTCTGAGACCCCTCCAACAAGTACAGGTCTTTGGCCACACAGAGGTTCAACAACCTAATAGTTTTACCAATCTAAAATCTGTGAATATCTCAGTTTTGAGCTTTTTTTGAAATCTTCTAGTTATGTCAGAAGGCACAGGACAAAGAAGGGAAGTCAATTATAACCCCCGCAACCAGGGATGGTAGGGTGGAAAGAGTGTGACAGAGGACTCAGGTTAACTACCTGGGGATAAGATGGATACAGGACTGACTCGGGCCCTGACTCAGGTATGCCTGGACTGATCACTTTTATCATGCCAAGACATCACAGAAGAAGGAAAGATATGTCAGTTGTCATGTATCTTGGGCAGGGTAGACAAAGCAGATAGTTGGGGACAGGAGAAAATGTGTCATAGTTTTGGAACCCACTAAAAAAACCAAGCAAGTACAAGTTTGGGGGTGATTTTTGAAGGAAATGGTTATATATAATTGCATGGATGTTTTGTGCATGCCTGTACAATATTTTGGATATAGGGAGCAAAAGATAGGAGATAGCCTAACCTATTTTCATTATTGGCTGAATTTTTCCATTATTTCTTCAAAAAATGCTTGAATAGTTCTTTCCAAAAATCAATGCAGATTCCATTTTCTCTTACCTGATGACCACAACAACGCCTGGGCTAGGGGTTGGACACCAGATGAGATCTGCAACTACTGGGTCCCCTGGGATATGGCGTAGTGTTTATGTGTGTGTGTTGTGTATATGAATATGTGAATGTGTGTACATGTTCAAGGGTGGGGAGTGGTGATGAGAAGCACTTTTCAGAACCCAAGAAACTGTTAAAGATGCCTGGCATTCAGTTTTCTCACCTGACAAAACAGCCTTCATTTTAGTCCATAATTATAGTCTACATGTAATAATTAACACAAGGTTGCTTTTTTTAAAATTCTCATACATTCTAGATATTCTTGCTTTTATTTAACCATTTCAGAGCACAGGTTAGGAAGAGCTCCACTGAAGTCTCTTTGGTTAAATATGCTCTCTGCTTGGTGAAACCATGACCACCATGAACAGAACCCTGTTTGCTGCCTTTTGTCACCACCAATGGTATCTGCAGGGCTAAGACACTGTTGCAGAGAGGAACTATAAAATACCCTCTTTGGCCATCTGCACACCTCCTGGCCTTTGTTTGTGCTGGTCTCTGCAGAAACTTTCCATACATTTCACTCTGACCCCTCCTTCTGCACCTTTGTCCTTCAAGTTCCCTCGGACATCACCTCCTGCAGGAATCCCTTCCTTATCCCCACATTCTGCAACATGTCCCTCTATCAAGTATGTAGTCAATGTTCTGCAATCTCTTTGCCACCAGATGGTAAGTTCCTGGTGAACAGGGGCCATGTGTTAGCTGTCGTTGTATAGTAGGCTCACTACTATTTACTGAGCAAATCGGAGACACTTCCTGAGGGAAAGGGTAGATAAGGGGGCAGAGTAATTGCTTGGGAATGACAGAGACAGAGAGGACAGGCAGAGCCCAGGGCTGTTCAGTACAGGGGACATGTTGTTTTACCTGAATTTAGTCATCCTAATTCCAGGCCCTTCCTGGCCAGGTCCTTCTTTTCTGAGCTCTCCAGGAAATTTTCCTTTTCTTCAATATTCCCTCACACCATGCTTCTTCTACCAATGAGCAACTAGACCCCAAGTCTAATTCAGGTCAAATAGCACCTCACACACTCTTGAATTGTCTGTGTCTCTCCTGTGGCTCCATCTTCAAGGCTCTTCGCTCTGACTATCCCCTTTGGTTCACATTTTACTTTCTCTTTCCTGCTCCCTGCCTACCAGGACTCTCCACTACTATGACTCTCTGCCTCATATCTGAAGCTCCAACATAATTTTATTGACAGTGCAGACTATTGCTGATCCCAGGAAGAGGCTACACCCTATTCTTTATTTTTATTAATTAATTTGAATGGACACATTATAATTGTACATACTTATGGGGTACAATTTGGTGTTTTGACACATACATATGTTGCATAATAATCGAGTCAGGATAGTTAATGTATCTATCACCTCATGCATTTATCATCTCTTTGTGGTGAGAATATCCAAAAGCCTCTCTTCTAGCTGTTTTGAAATATACACTTTACTTTTAACAATACCATATGATTCAGCTGGATGTATATCCAAAGGAAATGAAAAAGAGATATCTGCCCTCCCATATTTACTGCAGCACTGGTCACAATAGCTAAGAAATGGAATCAATCTAAGCATCCAACAATGGATGAATGGATTTTTTAAATGTGGTATATATACGAGGGTACTTCAAAAAGTTCATGGAAAAATAGAGTTGAAAGATAATACAAGTCTTTCCATGAACTTTTTGAAGACCTCTTGTACACAATGGAATACTATTGAGCCATAAAATAGAATTAAATCCTGTCATTTGCAGCATCATGGATGTACCTGGAGGACATTATGCTAAGTGAAATAGCAGACAAAGAAAGACAAATACCACATGATCTCACTCATAGGTGGAATCTAAAAACAAAAAAAAAGTTGATATCATAGAGGAAGAGAGTAGAATAGTATTTAGTAGAGAATGTAGAGAGGATAGAGAGAGGTCGGTCAACTGGTACAAAATCACTATGAGATTGAAGGAATAAGTTCTGGTGTTCTGTTGCACAGTAGGATACATGCTATTCTTGATTAGGTAAACTATGGCTCATGGGCCAAATCCACATGCCACCTGTCTTTGTAAATAAAGTCTTATTGGAGCACAGCCAGACCCTTTCATTTACATATTGTCTATGGCTGCTTTCCTGCAACAATAGGAAAATTGAGTGGTCATAACAGAGACCATATGGCCCAGAAAGCCTAAAATATTTACTCTTTGGCCCTCTACTGAAAGAGTTTGCTGTTCCTGTTTTAGATTACAGAGGATGTTTGTACGCTGATGAGAACGATTCAGTAAAGTTAAAAACTGAAGACGCTAGAGTTAGAGTAGGCAGGGCAGTGACTGCAGGAGCAAAATCTACGAGAAGGCAGCAGGTAACAGGTTCCAGAGCCCAAGTGAAGGAAGGGGTTCGATGAAAGTGAGGGCTCTTCATCCATCACGACAGGCAGGAAGGAGAGTCTGAGTCCAGATGCAGGCAGGTAGGAAAATGAGGGCATTCCTATCAATTGCTTCTATTAGCGCTGTCTTCATGACGTGTGAAGCAAAACCACAAGTTGAAAGTTTGGGGGGGGGGCGGTGATGGAGTTTAAAGACAAAGGAGAAATTGTAGGGAGTGGGGAACTGAGCATGGCAGGATATTTTATGAGGGTGCCTGGGCAGTGTCATGGTCATGAATTTCAAGTAAACGCAGGGAGCACAGTGGTGTGATATTCCCTGTCAATGTTCGCTGGCTCCAGTGCAAGCACAGAGTAGGTGGGTGCTGGGGTTTGATCAGAGTTGGGGGTTTGCCAGGCAAGTGTGATGGATGGAGAGCAGGCAGTGGACTTAAGTACACTGGGAATGACGAATGACAATAGTGAGTCATTGAATCCAAACAGGTAAGAAGGTTGATAAGGAATGAGGAAGGTGAAGGACAGTGGAGAAAGTGGTGGGATCAATGGATGGACTGGACATCTTGATGAGGACAAAGCGTTTTTGGAAAAGGGAGCTGAGAGGATAAGAGGCCAGAGAGTGGGGTGCCCGATATCCAGATTGCAGTGGTGGGAGAGTTCCTGGCAATGGCAGGGTCTAGGGTAGGGCCATGGGAGTGGGAGGCTGAGATAAGGAAGGAAGTCAGCAAGGCCAAGACACTAGGAGGCCCCCTACAGCTACCCAAACTGTGACAGGCAGTGACATGGACAGCGAGTGAGTCAGGGCTGGAGTCCTCAGTGAGCAGGGGAGGGAGTGACTAAGAAGACAGCGACAAGAGGATATAGTATGACACAACCCTGTGAGAGCAGCTGGGGGTTTGGAGGAGGAGAGACTGGTCTAGAAGTAGCAATGGGAACAGACTGCTCCATCTCACCTCCAGACTGGTTTAGGGTATGTGGGGGATAAAACAGCCTCCACCTGGGAAGGCGGCAAGGCAAGTCCTCAGGGAGAATGGGCTTCAGTTAATGTAAGAAGAGGAGAAAAGCTTTCAGGGAAGTCTTTGAAGAGACAGGAGCTGTGCTGATTTCCATTGAGCCTAAATAGAAGGGTTTGGGAGGGTAGGGGGAGGTGGGTGGAAGCCTGAGTCAGATTAGGATGTACAGAGCTGTATCAGGCAAGGTCTGGAAAATGGGCTGGGAGGCTTGACCTTCTGGGAATGACCAAGCTGGCAAGGAGGTATAGACATATGAGATTCAGCTGTGAAAGTCTCTCTGCAGAGGACGGGCTGGAGGGACTGGGATCCCCAGATGACACCAATATCTACTGCAGCTCAAGATGGTGTGCAGTCTGGGGTGGTGAGAGTCACCCCTGAGGGTGTGCCATCTTAGGCAGCATGCAGGGGTGAAGCAGTCTGGGGAGAGGCCATATCAACAGGAGTAGTAAATATCATGAGGGTCTTTGTCAGTTGCCTGGCCTTTCTGCAGAGGGTGGTAGGGTCAGGGGTGGGGGTACTCACATAGGAGCTCGTACTGATCATCCCCATCAACATCCAGCATACTTCTGTAAAAACAAATAAACCGAACCACCCCCAGAACTGATTCCTCCATTGAGCTTGATGACGCCTCCAGTTACTGCCCCGTTTACCTACTTCTCTTCAACAGAAAACAATTACAAAGGACTAAGTAAGGATGGTGTCGTCACAGTCTGCTTCCCGCCCTCACCTTTGCACTGAGGTTACTCTTCTCAACGACAGGCACATGCCAGCCACCCAGGCCTTGTTTTTGAACATGCCAAGTCCACTCCTGCTGGAGGACCTTTACACAGCTTCTTCCCTCTGCCCGAAATGCTCTTCCCACACTTTTCCATAGTTGTGAATCAACTCAAATGGCACCTTTTTCAAGAAGCTTTCCCTGATGAACCCATCTAGTTGGCTCTTGAAGTCCCTCTATCACATCACTCTGTTTTATTGTCTTCACAGCACTTCTTGTCTTCTTCACTTATTTGTTAACTTGTTTATTTTGCATCTTCTTGATCTAGAATGTAAGCTCATGGGAGCAAGGATCTCATCTGTCTTCTTCACTGTTATATTCTCAGCATCTAGAACATTGTGTTGCTCCTAGTGAGTGCCCAATAATTATCTGTTAATAGAATTAGCCTGTACAATAGAACTCTTTAACTTAAGAACACATAGATAGAAATCTGTCTGCTGGGGTAACTAGGAACATCTTCAGCCCTCCACTGGGAAGCCCTGGGGAGCATCATAAAAGCACAAATCCATTGGGCCCAACTATAGATTCAACCCAAATCTCCAGGAGAGGCTGGATCAGGACCAAATGCTGAGCAAGCACTCCAGGCAATTCATCTGCAGCCAGTGGTGTGGCATTTGGGAACCACCGGGCTGAGCACCACTCATTTGTCTCACAAAGAATCACTGGACACCACTATGGTATCCACTCTGGGAAGGACTCAAAGAACATCCTGGTTACAAGGAAGAGAAGCCCAGTCAAACGAGCATCATTAAAAAGTGGGAGTCTAGGTTAAGGATACGAGAGTACCTCAGGGAGCTAGACGGCAGGAGGAGCAGTCGCTTTGGAAAGGTCGGGGAGCAGGAGCAGAAGAGGCTCCAGCAGAGAGGTGGCCATTCTTTCCCTCGCTCACTCTTGCCCTGCTTAGTTCATGCCTCACTGCTCATGACCTTCTCTGCTTCCTCCTGTGCACGTGGGACCCCTCAGTTCTAGGACCAGCAGACTCCCATTCACTTTTCTATCGGCCAACTCCAAACTCCCAAGAGGGAGAGTCTGTTTGGCTTATTAGGTCAGAAGTTGTTCCCAGAGGACTGATCCCTTCTGTGGGTGGGAACCTGTTCCCAGAGAAGAATACTGTGGGTTAGACGGTCTACTGCAAATTAGAGATTAATATCTAGCACTAGGGTATGAAATATTTATCTAAAACCTTCTATGGTGCGTGGATCTGATAGCTCTTATTGGTTGCTACCACCTGTAAGGGAGTGCGCTTATTAGGTGCTTTCCTGAGGATAGGTGTCAAGAAGTGTGGAAATAACCATGAACGCACTGAGTCCCCAAGGGAGGGTGGGGAGGATGCTACGAGTATTGGAAAGATAGCACAGTGAGCAGAGGCAAGGACTTGGGTAGCTGTGTGGCATGAGAGCCATTTGAACTTGAATTTAGAAGAACTCCTTGAGAGGCTGAGTCCACATGGATTGGTACTTTTAGTTGCTTAGTTCATAGAAGAATAGTTAGTTCACAGGATTCGGGAACCTTCTCTATAAGCCCGTTCTTTGTGCCTTGGGAGATTCCCTTGTTTGCTTGTTCGAAGATTCATGAGCAATATTTGCCTTCCCCCTTCTTCTCATTTCCTAGAGGGTCAGAAGGCCACAGGATACAATGTTTCAACCCCAGTTATTCCCACTCACAAAGCAAGAACCAAGAAGCAGTTCTTCCCCCATTTTTCCATCCTTCCCTAGTGCAAGAGAAAGCACTGGTAGAGCAAAATAGAACTAAGGGGCTTTGTTTCTATTCTAGCTCATTCATTCCATCGTTCACTCATTCAGCGAAGATTCACTGAGTGTTTACCAAAAGCCAGGCACTTTGCTACACTGGGTGAACGCACAGTGAGTGAAACAGTCACAGTCCCTGCTGTGTCCAGAAGCATAGGCCCTGACTGGGCCTCAGTCTCCCTATCTGTAAAATGAGATGACTGGATTGGACCAATAGTTCTCAAAGTTTAGCATGCATTAGAATTACCTGGAAGGCTTATCAAAAACAGGTGGCTGGGCCCTACCCCCAGACTTTCTGACGCAGTAGGCCTGAGAATTTGCATTTCCAACAAGTTCACAGGTGTTGCTGATGCTGCTGGTCCAGTGATACACTTTGAGAACTGCTGGACTAGATGTTCTCTCAGGCCCCTTCTAGCTGTGACAATCTGTAATGCAGATTGGTTGGTGGTTGCTGGAGTAACCCAAGCAGAAAGGGATTGTGGGGAGCCGGCCTGGAAATGGAAAAGTCCCATGAGTTTCCTGAGCTTAGGGGTAAATGGATCAGAGAAAAACCCCAACAGAGCCACTAAAGCATTTGCTTCATTATTTTTTAAAAAAATGATTAAAAAGTAATTCCCTAACATGAAAGTTCAATCAGATGCTGGAGAAATTATTTCAACTTTCCATAGGGGGGAAAAAAGCTCCACTAAAAAGCTACAAGGGTATTGATGTCTATTAAATATTTGCTTTTCTCCCTAGACCACGCTAGACTGAGTAATTTGTATTTGGCAGAAACCAGCTGCAATTACATTAGTCAATCCAAAAGCCCAACTTGCTCATACAAAATGCAAACAAATTAGTTAAAATGGCCTAATTAGTGGACTGTAAAAATACAAACTGAGGCTGGCAGCCTAATGTGTGTTAGTCAAGAGCACCATCTCCCCACACAGGGGGCCTGGAGCTGAGCAGACCATCAGACTCAGCTTCCACCTGACTGAGGGTCTTGGGACCTCTGATAGCCAATGACCCAGCCATACCACAGAGGTTTTGCCTTAGGTAACCCTGTCTTCTCTTGGCCCAGGCATGGCCTCAGCTTTGGCCAAGTAGGTGCAATGGAAAGAAGGTAGGGTTTGGATCTAGAACCTGACCTTGAATTGAATTCTTGCCAACACACCAATTTCCACTTTAGTGAAGCTGCTTAACCTTCCTGAGCCTCCGTGTTTCCTTTTTAAAATGGAAGTAATACATCCTGTCTCGAAAGGTGGTTGTGAGGATTTGCAATTATGCACACATGTGCCTGTGACAATGCAGTTGTTGGATTATTAGTTTAAGTCTGGGTTTCCTCTGCCTTAAAATACTGGAATGGACTTATAGGCCAGGATTCTGACTCTACTGTGGGGTACCAGAAGGCAGTTTTGTAGAGCCCAAGGGAGTCTGGAGTAATGACCCTCAGAGTGTTGACCAGTCAGTGCATCATGTTTGGGGTACAAATGGTATGACTCACACAACTCATCTGCACTACATCCTGAGGGGCTACAGGCTGCAAATTTTAGATACATGGGTCACAGAATCAGAGAACTAGAAAGGACTTCAGACATCATTAGGTCTGAGGGTTCAAGCCCTCACTGTGCATCAGAACCCCTGGGGAGCTCATCAGAGATGCCAGAGCCAGAACCCCATTCCCAGAGATTCTGATTCAACCAGCCTGGGAGGAACCCAGGCAGCAGTGCATTTTAATGTCTTCCAAGTGAAGTCAAGGTAAAGAATCATTCCTCTAATCCAAGCCTTTTATTTTGTGGAGGGAAAAAGAAAAGAAAAAAGCAAACGCTCAACAAAATAATTTTTAAAAATAATAATAAGCAAATCAGCAACTCAGAGACTCACAGAAATATGAATTTCGAGTCACACAAAATTAAATTTTCCTAAGTTCACTCCTTACCCAAATTGCTGGATTAAACCATTGGATCTGACAGGAAGAAATGTTTGCAGAATGCCAGCAGAGAATCAGGGCTTTCTGCCAGGCTCCCAGAGGAGACCAGTCTTTGGTGACGATCAATACTCAGAGACTCACAGGAATATGAATTTCCAGTCACACAAAATTAAATTTTTCTAAGTTCACTCCTTACCCAAATTGCTGGATTAGACCATTGGATCTGACAGGAAGAAATGTTTGCAGAATGCCTGCAGAGAATCAGGGCTTTCTGCCAGGCTCCCAGAGGAGACCAGTCTTTGGTGACGATCAATATCTCGTAATTCCTAACACCTTTCCACCAAAGCACATTTCCAGCTCAGTTATAGTCACAGCATCAGCCAGAGGGAGACTGGGAGTCCCAGGGACGTGTTGCAATCTATTTCCAGATCACACAGCCAATCAGTGTCAGATACAAGACTGAGGTGCCCAGGGGATGGGTGTTAGACAGATAGAGAATCCCTGTGAACTCTGGCCACCAGACTTTGTGAATCATGTCAGGATGTTCTCACCCACTTGTGGAATCCATCCCAAGACGGACAGCAAAGTTACACACTTATCTAGAGAGAGCCAGAGATATATGTTTTCCTGACCACAGTGGAAGGATATTTAATTTCCTTACGTACAGCCCTTACCTCAAAAGGGATTGTAGGGTTGGCTGGTTTGCTCACTCAGTATAGCATGGTGCTAATAACACCAAGGTCAAGGGTTTGGATCCTTGTATCGTCCAGCTGAAAAAAAAAATGTGTTGGGGGCATGTAACCCTTCAGGGACTATGCCTCATCTATTTTTGTAGCCTGCATTTAATGAGTGCTCTTATGAATCATTCTACTTCTGTTTCCATGAGCCTCCGCTGCCTCCTGCAGAGTGGGACACTGGGACCCAAAGAGGCCAGGACACAGGTAGAATCTAAGGGCTCCTCACCCTGAGGGAAGGAGCAAGCTGGTCTCAGCTAGTCTAATTATCATTCCTTCCAAAATAATGACTTTTCCTCTCTGGCTGCTTTTAAGATTTTCTCTTTGTCTTTCATGTTCTCTAAGGGTGTGTGCATAGCCACTGTACTGATAAACATCGGTGGTAGGTTCAGATTGATAGAAAAACCAGACATGAACACCACCTGGACAATTCAGATGAGGTTTGCTTATCCAAATGATGCAGGTGGAAGTTAGCACAGTGAGAATATATAGCAGAGAAATACTGAGATGTAAGCTTCTGGAACCAAATTTTCACAAAGAAGTACATTGTTGCAGAAGTACATTTGTAAGTGAACAAGAACATAGCAGACTTTCTAGAAAAACATCTTCCTCTTCCAAGCCCAATCTTATGTACAATCTTGGTGTTATCCAATATATAGTATGACCACAAAGTTCAGTACAGCTTAATACATGAACATAATTCTCATTAATCACTTCCAGCTTGGTCTTAAACTTGTGATGCGGAACTAGAACAAAGGTTGCAACCCAAATATCTCTGTAGGTCATATAGCTATAAGGACTACTCTGCCATTAGTTATCTTTAATTTATCTTTCTTGTGATTTTGAAGGTTTTCAGAATCTGTGAGAAATTTCTTATTTTTCAAATATAGCCTGTGCCTTATTTTTCTTTTCTTGTCCTCTAATTTCCTTGAGATGTATGTAAGGCATGCTCATTGTATCGTACACGTCTCTTAACATTTCTTTTACATTTTCCTTCTCTTTTTCTTTCTGAGCTGTCTTCTGGATAATTTTTTCAGATCTGAGTTCTAGCTCATTCTCTTTTCAGTTATATCTCATCTTCTGTTGAAGCCATCTATTGAGTTCTGAATTTCAGTGTTTATATATTTTTTTATTGATGAAAGTTCTGTTTGAATTCTTTTTCCAATCTACTTGGGCATTTCTATAGCTGCTTACTTCTTAGTTATACTTTTAATCCTTTCTTTTATTGCCTTAAATGTATTTTGAACATATTATTTTGTATTTATATCTGATAATTTCAGTATCTAATGCTACTGTGGGTGCAATTCTGCGGTCTGCTGTCTCTTACTCATGGTAATTTGCTTCCTTGAATACTTTATGATTTTTGACCATGAGTTTATATCTTTGATATTTTACCTATGGGAATTCTTTCAGGTTTGGATTAAAGCTTCTTCAGAGAGATAGCATCTTCTTTCCTAGGTGCCTGAAGCCACTACTTACTCAGGTTCACTTTCTCAAAATCTTAATTTGAGGTCTCTTGGACCATCCAGGGAATGTGAATTTGAGGTACAAATCCATGGAAGTGCTGGTTTATGGTTATAAATGCTCAGAATAATCCTTCCCTTCTATTTGGTGTCAAAGTTGGATACATGTGATTTTCCCTGTAGTCCCTGTGTGGGAATGGAGTCTGGTTTATTTCTCATTCATCTTTACACTGATGGCGCAGGAATTTGGGGTGTCAGCTTTCTGCATAGGGATCTCCACGATGTTCCCCACCTTAGGTAAGTACTAGGCTTTTTCTCCTCTCCCTCTGGACTTGTGAAACTGTGAAAACTGAAAACAAAGTTTATCTGATTTAGCAAAATCCCTCAAGGCCAAAGCCAACTTTATGATGTTCCCCACCTTAGGTAAGTACTAGGCTTTTTCTCCTCTCCCTCTGGACTTGTGAAACTGAAAACTGAAAACAAAGTTTATCTGATTTAGCAAAATCCCTCAAGGCCAAAGCCAACTTTAGTGCTTCACTTATTTCTCTGGATTTTTGCTTTCATCTAGTTTTTGGTTTCTGAATATTCCTTAGTTTCTTTCCAATTAATTAGTACATTAAAAAATGTTCTTCCATCTACCATTTCTATGACCCTGGACAAACAATTGATCTCTCCAAACTTCAGTCTTCTCACCTATAAAATTGTCTATTTCTAAGGGTTATTTGAGGATCAATCAAGATATTGCACAAGAAAGATCTCTTAAACTATAAAGTAAAGCAGTATACCTATATTAGAGCATTTTGTCAATCTGTATCCAATAAAAGAATATTTTCTTTTTCATTAAGATGAGTGAAGAAAGCTAGCACAGGCTGTTTATAATCTGGTTAATATTTGTCTATTCACTCAAAAAGCTTTGCCAAGGGCCTTCTATGTGACGCTTTCCTAGCCTGGGGGTTACCCGATTCAATTATTTCCTGAGGTACTGAACCTGAGACAAAATTATGGTTTATTTAAGAATTTTTTAAAAATCTTGTGCAGTTTGCATGTATAACTTTTTTCTTTCTTCCAAATGACAGACATAAAACTGACAGGTATTTTCTAGCACATCTCCATTTCTTTTGCTGACCAAAATAGTATTTGTTCCTTTAAGAGCACTTTTAAAGTGCCAACACCTTTTGCAAATTTCTCTCAAGGACTGTTTCCAACCCAAGTTACAGGTCTACAACTAGGCCAGCCCTGGGCAGGGCAGGGTGTCATTCTACACTGAAGGTGTGAATGAAGGTGTGAAATGTGAATGACACTGAATGACACTGTGTTCTAATCCCCCTCTCCACCACTTCCATGTTGGAACTCAGGAAAGTCACATCCCTCAGTTCTAAAGACACACCTCCTATTCCTGTAAAAAAGAGAAACTAATCATGGGAGTGCTGTGAGAGTCAAGTGAGATAATGCAGGTGAAAATACCCTGAACACTTTGAAACTATCTACAATTTAAGGGAAAGGAATTATTATTGCCCAATATTAGAAATGACTTATTCTCAAACTCCCCTCTGCTCACTAATAACATCCCAGACCAGAAAAAATTTTGCAGGGATTATTCTCTTAGAAGCCACATTCTGAGAAAGCTCAAAACAGTGCATCATGGCAGGATGTATCCCTGTTTGGTTATAGGCCCCTGGGTCTAGAGGAGAACTGTATCTCCACTACCTTTGGCTGTGGCAGCACCTGTGTTCTTACTTCTTCTCAGGGAGCTGTGTGGTTGGGCCCTCAGCTCCCTGGAGAGGGGAGCAGCACCCCCCCCCAGGGCTGCAGAGAACTACCCCCTCTGTTCTGGGCGCGGAGTGCTGGGGCTGGCTGCTCTGCAAAGGGCTGTGGCATCAGGGGTCAGTGTCAGGATGTGCTGACTGCAGAGGACACAGTGACAGGCTGAGCCGGGGCAGTAATTAGACAGTGAGAGCTTCCTCCAGCAAGCTACAATCAATAGGTCTGCTCACCGAGGAAAAAAAGACTAAAGTAAAGCAGATTGTAGAAGGTAATAACATCTTCCACTTACCTGGCATTTTCACTTGTCAAAGTACTTTCTCCACCGTTTTCTCACGTGGTCCTCAGCACCTCTTTTCTCAGCTCCTCTGGTGGATGGAGCTGTCCGATTTTACAGGCGAGAAAGCTGAGGCACACAGCGGGCAGCAGACTCACCTTGCTGTCAGAGCTGGGACCCACGTTTCCATCCTCTTTGTGCTAGCCACTCCATCATTGGTATCTCAGAGTTAAAATTCCTTAACAAATTTAACGAACTTTTATTGAGCGCTTACTATATACCAGTCACTGGTCTAGGCATAGTGGATACAGCAGTAAATGAGGCAGAGTCCTATTCTCACAGAGGTTCCTCTTTAAAAGGAGAAGACAGTACAGATATGAATGAAGAAGATAACGCCAGACAGCAGTATGTGCTATGGAGATCCCAAAACAGAATGCTTTGACAGAGAGGAACCAGCGAGGCTAGTTGAGCCTGGAAAGAGGTCTCTGAGCTGGTGACCTCTGGGCCAAGACCTGATTATTATTAAGAAATTGCTTGAATGTGAAGAAGAGGCAGAAAAATGAAAGAAGAGGGAGAAGCAAATACAAAATAATAGCAAATTAATAGTGCTATGGGCCTTTCTGGTCTCTAGGGATTAAAAAAGGAAGCTGAGGAAGAGAATAGATGCTGGCCTGGAAAGTTAGAACTTCCTTCTAGAGCATTCTTTCCAGGATACCACCTTTTCTTTACTCCCAGGCTCAGATTTTCTGTCTGTGAAAAGGATGCAAAGGTGCCTGTCACTGTTACAGACACTTTCAACTGCAGGCCCCACTGAAGAATTGGGCAGTGTTAGAGACACGCTATCCAACCACACTTGCAAGGAGTTGCATATTCTTTATACACTTAGTGAATATTAAATATTTTTTATTTTAAATGACACTACCATGACAGCTAGAGGGTAAGCCATTCTAATCAATGCCTGGACTAAATACAATCGGTCTAGTTGTGACATGACAACATCAGATTCCTAAGGGTTCCTTTCAATGACACCACTACCTCTTAACTTTATATAGCACACTCCACTGTGCAGCGTCCTTTGATAGCTTTTACTAGACATCTACTAGATTGTAAGTCTCTCAAAGGCAGGGATCGTTCTTACTCATGTTTGTCTGCACACTACAGGTGCCATATATGTTTGAGGAATTAATATGTGAAAGACAGCTTTATCTGCATCACAGCCCTTCTCCCCTTACCCTACTTCAGTGTGAGCAAGGTCATCATTAACTCTTAATGCACCAGGTGAGAAAACTGAGGCACAGAGAACCTAAGACTTGTGGTCTCTACCAGACTTGCCTGACTTGACTGGAAACTTCTCTTGGTACCTATATCCATAGCAACAGCAGAAGCATCAATCAAATTTTCAGAGACAGACACAAAGTTAGACATTTTTGCTTAAAAAGTCTGAGTGAGAGATTCTAAATCTTAGGATCTAAGTGGGATTTCCTAAAGAGAACTTACAGACACAGAACACAGAAGTTCTGTGCAGGAAAATACTGACAAGTTTATTTAGCTTTGGTTTGCAGTTGGGTCACCAAGCCAGAGAACTGCCTGAACTTGTCAAGGTCATCCGGGTAGCTATTTACTTATTTTGAGTGTAGCCATCACCTCCCTTTACAAAAGGTCCCTGGTGGCAGGACCTCAGGGTTTCATATCATTTGCATTTGGATTGCCTAAGATGTCAATCAGTTCTAGCCACCTGCCAAGAAGGTTGCAAGCCTAAGACTTTTTTCCTTTAAGGAGAAAGAAAGGGAGCAATAAGACCAGTTTAGATATTTTAACGAGGCTGAAAAAATGCAGTCAGTAGATTCAGATAGAAACATGACACTTTCTGACATCATTCATTTTACCAAAACACAGGCTCTTTTTGAGGCTTCAGAGGTAGCTCAGCCTGCTTAATAGACACAGCCACGGGGAGCCCAACATTAAGAGCTCCTTGCAATCCCTTCTCCTATGCCTTGGTCTTCAACCTTGGCTTCACGTTGGAATCATCTAGGGAAATTTGTAAAGCACTGCTGCCTAGATCCTACCCCGACAGATCCTGATTCAGTTGTTCTGGGATGAGGCCTGGACACTGAGATGTTTTAAATCTCCGCAGATGAGTCTAAGGTGCAGCTAACATTGAGAACGATGATCTATATGGGACCATTCTAGATGAGCAAGGGAGGAAGACACCAATATAACAAGGAAGAGAAAATGTCATTCCTTGGATGGCTTGCACTATCTGTGCTGGGACAGTCACCACTAAGGCAACCCACCATCCAGTTTGTTGTCCCAGTTTTAGCACTGAAAATCCCATGCCCCAGGAAACCCCTCTGTCCCAGTCAAACCAGGAAGATCGGTCACTCCACTATCCTCTACCGAACCCAGGTTGGCTCAATTCTTCTGCATAATGGAAGGAGAGAACTTTAAGCCTTTCCAGGCATTTCAGGAGCAGGAAGAGGAAGCGACAAATGGAGTGACGTGACAAGGTGGTAGAGGACTGGGGCCTGTGACCCTCCAACATACAATTTCATGACCCTCTAATTTCATGAAAGTCCACCAATTAAAAACCACTTGATATGAATAACTTTGTCTTTGGAAAACTGAAAAGGTGGCTGAATTTCATTCCAGCTTTGAAATAGTGTGGGATACCAGCAAGTCCTCTGAGTTGATGTGGCCTTGAGATGATAAGCCTTCCAAGAATTTGCAGATATTTTGTAAGAGGGCTTTGGACTTGGGACAACTGGTGTGGTCTGATGCCATTTTTATCTAGATCTTGGAATAAGGCAGCTCCCAAGGGACAGCTGTGTCACATGGGCATCCACCATACTCTCAACCTTTTACTGGACACATTTGTTTGCCAGACACTGTGCCTGCACTTATGCCAGAGTGAATAAAGGGGGTGGGTATGGGCAGAAAGGGAGCATGAAGTTGCTGCAGAGAAGGCACCGTTATGGGGTTCACTGGGGTCCGGGCAGGGCTGGGGGCGGCTAGGCTGGCTCGGATGGGGAATATGGAACAGGCTTAGCTAGCTTCACAGAGGGCGGGACCCTGCTTTGTATCATGTTGTAAATGATAAATTGCACCAGCTTGAAAAGTGGCCATTGGCCAGGAATCTGACATAATTTAATGTGCAAGGATCACTTATAAAATGACCTTGTAGAGCACTCCCCTGACCCCGTCCTGTCATTCCTGAAATTGACCAGACTACTTATGGTTGGAAACAGTTTTATTTTCTCTTTTTTTTTCCCAAGTGTCCATTCCACCTTGACCTTGCCGTCCCTGAGGAACTGAATTTGAAAAGTTTCTGACTGGCCTTTGGTGCTGTGATTTTTTAGAGGGAAGGAAAACACCTATTAAAAATGTTCGTTCCGGGTGGATGGTTGCTTCCAGCAGCCTCTGGTGCCAGAGTAATGAATCTAGAATCCCCAGTTCTTGCCCAAATCTCAGTGCTAGTAATTAAATTTCCACTAACGGTTTGTTTTATCACCTCAGTTAGCTTGTTGACATATAATAGGTGCTGCTGAGAGGTACATCTAGTTAATGATTTTCTTTTACATATTGATATTAGTACCTGGAGTGGGAACGTCTCCTCTTCAGAATGTGATTACTATTTTGAAATCTTAAGCACAGGAGGGAAATCTGTTTCTATAAATTAAACAAGAAGTTCTGAGAACTTCTATCTTCAGTTCCCATCCAGACACCAACGTACCTCATTTACTCTGTGCTCTTCCCCTGAGTTATCTGTGTCACGCAGACGACTCTGGCATGTCATGTTAACTATCTATTGAAAAAAGCTCCAAGTGTGCTTGTAACCGTGCCCTCAGCCAGGATGCAAGGTAGGGAGCAGAACATGAAAAATTCATCACTGTTCCATTTCAAGTTGCTTGGATATTTTAATTTGAAGAGGAAAGAACCCATGTCAGCTAAAGATGGAGCTGTAATTAAACTGATATGGTGCTCACAATTGCCTCCAAACCTGCTCGACCCGTCATTGTTTCTTCTCCCCATCTTTCAACTGCATGAAATCAATTATCTCTGCAAACCAGTGGTAAGGATTGTATGCCAACCTTACTCCTGAAGTGGAAAAATTATTCAAAATTCATTACTGATGTGAGCAACTCTTCAAAAGGAAAGCCCCATCCCATTATTGGGGTGTAGGCTCAGGAAGGCACACCCCTGGCCTCTGTCTCAGATGCCCAGGGCAAGGTCTTTCTGGTACAAATGCTGGAGCAGGGGAGGAGGGCAGTCAAAGTGGGCTTCACCTCCAGAGTGGCCGTCCCTTCACATGTGTGGCTTTACACATAGTGACAAACATGTTCCCAGCATACTCCAGAGTGACAGCTATAGGGTAAGGGGGGGCAGGAATCCTGGTCTGAAAGTACCTCTTGTGTGGGGAGGATGCCAGCCACCTGGAGCAGTGATAGGCACTGGTGTGTACAGGATCTGAAATAACGTTGATGTGGTGTCATTTTGGCTCTCCTGTAACCTGGTTATCTCTTGCCAAGACTTCACGTCTGATTAGTCTGCTTGGAGGGGACGGCGGACTTTATCAGCCTCATTTCCCGACACTCCCGTCAACTTCAGAAACGCGATGAGGGAATTTAAGATGAGGTGTCACATCTTCCTATCAAATTCCCTCGTGAGCCAGCCCTGAGTCGGCACCTCCTTTGGAAAATGCTGATCA
>NW_007726124.1:67851-71822 GCF_000696425.1 Galeopterus variegatus
TTTACCTAGTCTGGTAATTTTGTTCTTCTAGCTCCAGGGTCCCTGGCAGGGCCCAGAACACACAGGGCTTTCTAGGGGCCTGATCCTGCCAAGCTTCCTGGCAAAGGAAGGAGGCTAGCTCCTGTGCAAGTTCCACACTCTCAAACCCACCCCCGCCCCTCCAGCTGCAATGGCTGTCCCTACAGCAGATCTGTGATCTTCTCCCACCCTAAAGAAAACAGATGTGTGACAGCAGGGTTGGCCATTAGAAAAGTGTGATGTCCAAGAAATATAACATTGGCGTTAGGTGGCAAGTGCCTCCCCTGGCAGGTGCCTTCTCAAACTCACCCTACCTCTGTCCCTTTTATTAGGAACAAGATCATAAACTCATTTATAGTGGTATATTAGGAACTCAGTGTATGGCCCATGATCCTAGAAAACTTGATTTTAAAAGAATAACCTATAAAGATCAGTGCTTAACCCAGAGGAATGAATCTCTAATGGTAGAATTGCAGGCACTGAAAGATCTGACATTTTGGAACCCTGGCGGGATAGTTGTCAGGGTCCCTTGGATCATACTGTCCAAACACTGGTGCCTCAATTGGTAAAAAGGGATTATAATATCAGGCTATGCCTTACTTCTTTCAGCGTTACAGGATGTGATGTCTGACTGAGGACATGCAGTGGAAGTGACACACAAATGGTCAACTGTGGAGCATAATGCTGTTGTTTTCTATAAGAGGATGTGGTTTCGCTCAGTGAACAGAGACCAGACCTTCAGTGGATTTAGTCTAGGAAGGAGAATCAGCCAGCTGACCCTGCAACACAAATTCTGACCCACTGGATTCCATGTAGGCTCCATGAAATGCTTCTGCTTTTTGATGTTGTCCTCAGCAGGTACGATATGTTCACCTTTATTTCCTCTCTCAGACAGAGTTGAGCTGCAGGAGTAATAAGAGATTTTATGCATTTTAAGAATGGTATTTAACACAGGCTGCTTATGAAACCATGGCAGGGCTGCAGAAGCCGGCTCTAGCCTGGACTCCAGGATCAACTTCCAGAATACCATCGCAGATCTGACCCACCAGGGAGCTGCTGCTTCGGCCACCATCAGGGAGGCAGAGGATCAGGCGGCCAGTGCTGCAATCAGTGCAAGAATTCATCGCCAAGGTGTGAGCCAGGAATTAGGGAGCACATGCCTCTCACTGTCCTTGAATGGACCATGCTTGCCAGGAGCAACAGCCAAAGGAAGGAAGATGCCCTTCTCCCCACTTCGCCTTCCATACCTCACAAGAGTGCATGTAATTGGCAGAATGCAATTGATACCCAGAACCCCAGCTGCAAAGAAATCTACAGCTTTTGGTTTTCTAGCCTCTCCAGCTTGCGATGAAAGAAACAGGAATGATGCTGAGTGCCATCTGCCATATACCTTCATGCTCTACCCATCAGCAGAGCTGAGACAGGAAGGCATATTCCGAAGACTGTAAATTTTAACAGAGGACAAAAGGGAAATGAACATAAAAAGTGCAAGGAATTAAACAGCCAACGTAGCTTTCTCATTCACATTTCTCCTAGTGCCTTGAGAAAATTTCATTCTGGCCCCATTGATCAGCACTTCTTCATAGACCCCCTGCGTGGGTTCCCTACACCTGGCCTCTTGGACTGCCCCAGGTCACAGACTCTACTGCACCTCCTTCCAACCATACTGCATTCTTTTCAGTTCACAGCAACAAAGAGAGGGGTCTTGTATTGGTCCGGGTTCTCCAGAGAGACAGACCAATAGGATATGTTATAAATATATGACAGGGGATTTGTTAGGGCAATTAGCTCGTCTGCAAACTGGCTGCCAGTAGTGTGGCTCAGTCCAAGTCCAAAGGCCCCAAAGCCAGGGAAGCTGATGGTGTCCTTTGTGTAAGTCCTAGAATCCAAAACTGAAGAGTCGAAAGCTCTGATGTCCATGGACAGTAGAGAAGAGTGTGTCCCAGCTCCAGCAGATAAACAGAGAGAGATTCACCTTTTTTCTTTGTCTTTTCTTCTCTCTGGGTCCCCAGAGGATTGGATGGTTCCTGCCCACATTGAGGGTGGGTCTTTCCAACCCAGTCCACTGAGACTCTCATGCTAATTTCTTCTGGAAACACCCTCACAGACACACCTACAAAGATAGCTTTACCAGGTTTCTCAGCATTCCTTCACCTAACCAAGTTGACACCTAGAATTAACCTTCACGAGTCCACCCCTTGTCAACTTGGTGTCCATACTATCTCCTTAGAATGGTCTTTATAGTCCATATTTCTATCAGCATTCTGCTCCCCACCACGTAACCGGTCTCTAAAATATTCCAAACTTTCCCTCATCTCTTCATCTTCTTCTGAGTCCTCCAAACTCCTCCAACCTTTGCACAACACCCAATTCCAAAGCCACTTCCACATTTTCAAGTATTTCTTAAAAGAAACACCCCACTTCTCTGGTACCAATTTTCTCTATTAGTCCATTTCTGTTGCTTATAACAAAATACTTGAAACTGGGTGATTTATAGAGAAAACAGAATTTATTGCTTGTAGTTTCTGAGGCTGGGAAGTCCAAAGTTCATCTGGTGGTGGTGACAATGACCCAAGGGTCTCACATTGTGAGATGGTGCAAGCAGAGAAAGCATAGAGAAAGACAGACTCTCTTCTTTGAAAGCCCTCAGAGTCACGCCCTTGACCACCATTATTAATCCATTCACAATGGCATGGTCCTACAATCTAATCACCTCTTCAAGGCTCCACCTTTCAATTACATAATAGGGTTTCCCACCCTCTTAACAGTCACAGTGGGCACCATGTTTCTAATACATAAAACTTGGGGGACACAATTCAAGCTTCAGTGAGTTTTGGGGAGATATAATTCAATCCACTACAGGTCCCTTCCCTTCCAATTAGGACCCATCTCCTCCCCTCTTTTTCTCATGTGATAGCTATGCTTCTTCCTCAGGTATTGGCAACCACACATGATTCATGCTTCAGATGAAAGCCACAGGATAGCAGAGGTATATCGGCTAGAATGCTTTTGGTTGCATGTGGAAGAAGCTGATTAAACTGGCTTAAAAATGACTTAGATTTATTGCATCATATAAAGCTCAGAGTGGGTGAGCTTTAGATGTTGTTTGCTTGGGGTGTTGGTTCTGGTTTTCTGCATTACTGTGGGCTTTACCTTTCTCTGTGTGTTAGCATGGTTCATAGGCTGGCTTCCCTCATGGCCACAGGATGTTTGCAGAAACAACGAAGGCCATATACTCTTTATTCACTCCAGGGAAGAGAGAGGGTACCTTTCCCAAACCACCACTCAATGGTCCTGAGTTTCTCTCTGATTGGATTACCTCCAAACCAATCATTAGAGCCTAGCATAGGACTGCCATTCTCTAAACTCCTTGTACTGAGGATGGAGTCAATTTCACTCAGTCTGTTTGTTGGCTACCATTTGAGAAGGGGAGGAATTTTGCTGGGAATGTAACTCAGTGCATTCCACTTGCAGGGATAGTGGCTGGCTTCAATCTTGCAGGCCTGGGAGATAAGCTGCACATTAACCATACACTGAGCCTGACATAAGAACAACTGGGGAAGTGTGCCTGGGCATCCAGGGCAGGACTGCCCATCCGCTGATTATGGGTGAGCCTGGTTCTGGGAGGTAGAGGCAAAAGTTGAGATCACAGGGCTCCTGGACAGCATGTCTCCTGGCCACCATCTTCTAGAAACACACATGGCTTCAGGACACAGGAACACAGGTTTCTACTTATGTGCAGCACCCCAACGGCATGAGATTTCTTCCCTTTCTACCCAGGAACACCTGCAGAAAACAGGATAAGGAAAGTCTGTGTTTGGAGTGTGATAGACCAAGGTTAAGTCTTGGCTGTCCACTTAGTGCTCTAAAATAACTAGTTTCCTAAGCCTCGGTTTCCTTATCTTCAAATGGGGATCATGATACCTATCTCACAGGATTGTTGTGAGAAATTA
>NW_007726124.1:72453-73741 GCF_000696425.1 Galeopterus variegatus
GTTTCCTTATCTTCAAATGGGGATCATGATACCTATCTCACAGGATTGTTGTGAGAAATTAACAAATAATGTCAGCAGACAGTCTGGAACAGTATCTGGCATATGGTGTTTCTTAACCATCTCTTCCCCTCAGCTCCCAAGGGATCAAGATGAGTGCCAACCTACTTGATATCATTATCTGGCTGCCTCGAATGCACTAGGTACCCTCTTTAGAAATCCAGGACTCCTGCTGTCATTTGGAGGAATATAGACATTGAGCAACCAGTAAATAATGAAAACCTATTATGTTTGTGCCTAGTGCTATTTAAGGTAGGGGTGGGCAGAAGAATGGGAAATCAACGATCTTTGCTTTTAAAGAACTCAACTTGGTTGGCACAATAAGATTAATACCAATGAGGATCCCTGGCCTTCTATGACCTTTTGTGTCAATGTCAAGGTTAGAATTGTACTGTCCTTGTAGCTCTGCAGAGGACAGTCACATTAGTTATGAGACAGTGTGTCCTTTGGATACTCCATTCTGGACAAAACTGTAAAGTTGGCCAAGTTTGACCACATGGGTTTTGAGCTCACCTGTCCTCAGATTCCTTCCTCCTAAATCTTCTCTTCTATCTCTTTTCCTCCAGCCTAGTTCCCAGTGAGCTGCTACCTAGGAACATTATTTGAGCAGCAAATTCCTGGACTAAAATATTAGAAGTCAAATGTTTCAGGTGCTTTTTGCCTGTGATATTTGTTCAAAAGGCTTGAATCCTTGTTGATGAATCTATCTTCATAGCCTCCGAGTTGAGAGATACTCTTGTGCGTATGACCCAAATGTGGCTAAAGAAATGATCATGAAGATTAATGATAATGTTACTAAAAATAATAGCTAACATGTATTGTATACTTGCTATATACTAGGCACTACTCTAAGACCTTTATATATATTGACCCTTTAATTCTCATAACAACCTTATGAGATGAACATTATTATGATGATGATTTTATAGACATTGAAACTGAGGCATAGAGAACTTTCCCAAGTCTACAGAGGTAGTAAGTGGAAGAGCCTGGATGAGTCTGAGCCTAAGATCTTCTGTCCTCTCCCACCTCTCCATGAGATGCGGTGGGAAATCTGCTGGGGATTCTGGGAAAAATTTCCCTCCCTGTCAAAAGAGAAGCACAAAGACAAAACCTTTGTCTCTTTCCCTTCTTTTCGTGCATGCCCTTCTGTTAAGGAGCAGTGGCAGCCGTCTTGTAAACATGAGACAATAAGCTTGAGGACAAAAGCCAAGAAGTCCAAGACAGTGGA
>NW_007726124.1:74783-77082 GCF_000696425.1 Galeopterus variegatus
TATAGACATTGAAACTGAGGCATAGAGAACTTTCCCAAGTCTACAGAGGTAGTAAGTGGAACAGCCTGGATGAGTCTGAGCCTAAGATCTTCTGTCCTCTCCCACCTCTCCATGAGATGCGGTGGGAAATCTGCTGGGGATTCTGGGGAAAATTTCCCTCCCTGTCAAAAGAGAAGCACAAAGACAAAACCTTTGTCTCTTTCCCTTCTTTCCGTGCATGCCCTTCTGTTAAGGAGCAGTGGCAGACGTCTTGTAAACATGAGACAATAAGCTTGAGGACAAAAGCCAAGAAGTCCAAGACAGTGGAATAAAGAATGCAAAGAGCCTGTTCCCTGATGGCAGTTCTGGGTTGCTAAACCCACCCTTGGACCACCAACATCTGGACATCTTTTAAATAAACAATAAACATCCTTATCATTAAACTACTGCTAGATCTTCTGTTACTTGAAGACAAAAGCTTCCAAACTGATATGGAGGTCTTCCCTGTTGCAACATAAAAAGCCTCTCCACATGGGTAGCCACAGACCCTGCACCTTGCCAATAAAAATTCCAACCCTCCTTGGTCATTAGGTTACTAATACCACTTAAGGCCCATTATTTCAGCAAACTTGGCAAGAAGAATATCATCTCCAGGAGTAAAAGTGAGAAAAAACTTTTGTGGTAACCATCAGTAATACAACTGTAACTTTCCTTAATAAAATTGAACCTAGATCCTGCAATGAATCAACAGAGACTCACCATGGAGGTGGTGACAGTGGGTTGGGGTACACAAGCAGAATCTAAGAGCCTCACCGGGATATTTTGGCTTGGAGACTGCCATCAGTGTTCTCTCTAAGGTTCTGAGTCATTATCCAAGAGAACAAGGCCAGAGAAAGTTCTGAAGAGACTTTGCAAACTGGTTCTTCTTTGAATTTCAAGATTTTTACCTGAAGACTCACCCCCCACACCTCTTCAGTTGAAATTGGGCACATGCATCTACTTTACCCCATACAGAGGATGATCGCAAATTCAGCACAGTTCAATCAAACCCACACAATTCAATACAATACAATGTAATACAATACAACGAATCCAACAATCAAAACTAGAGTAGGTGTGTGTGCATATGCGTGTGTGCCTGTGCGTACAAATGAACCTTATCATGGCCACTTGCTCCTTATTTCCTGGGTGATTTTTATTATCACAAGATTGCCACCTTTTCCAGCAGCTCTTTCTCCCAAGACACTAGGAAGAGGTAGCTACAAGAGGAAAGGCAAGTCCTCTCCCATGGGCCTTGCCTGGGCTGGAGTCCATAGCCTCTCAGCCTGGATGCCATCTTATTAAATGCTGATCACTCATCTTTCTATATAGATAATTTTAAAACACTTGACTTTTTACAATACAACACATCATTCAACCCCCTTTTCCCATTAAGACATTATTCTGGGAACATCTCTTTGCTATTTTTAGGACCATTGATTTCTTTTTGAATCATTGTGCCTGCATTATTCGTGATGTCCTCAGACAATACTTTTGGTCTGACTCTTCTATTGACACCTAGCAGAGGCATCCTGCCGATCAGTTAGCAGACACAGCAGGAGGGATGGGGCTGGGGAAGAAACCTCAGCTCCCCAGACCCCTCCTCTTTTTCCCCTGCAGAAATAATCGTGATAACAATAACGACATCCCCACCCTGCATTTATATGGAGCATTGTAATTTTCAAAGAGTGTGCACCTTTCAATGAACAACACATAATATCTTTCAAAGGAGGAGAGCAGAACACTTGCCAGGGGAACAATTGGGGGGTGGGGGTGGGTAGGGAGAGTGGATAGCAGTACACGTACCTTGGGCTTTTTCCTTTCCAGTTGCACATCTATCTTGAAGAAGGGAAATCTATTCTGTTGATCATCTCATTAACTTCCAGGCTTGGTCCTTTTGATTATGCTCCTACTCTGTTTTTTCTTGGCCCAAGTGGGGACAACTGCCCATCAGCCCTCAACACAGCTGAGAGCCTAAAATTAAGGTACCATACTCTCAAAGCAAGCAATTTCTATTCTTACTTTCTAGGTAACTTGCACTGTCATCAAACACAGTGTGTTGAAACAAGACTTGTTACAGGAACTTTGGGGAAGGTTTCCATTGGAAGGTAGCTGTGGTATTGTGGAAAGAGAGCTAGATTTGGTGTCGGGCAACCTGGGTCCAAACCTTGACTCTGCCATTTGCCAGCTGTGTGACACTAGTAAGTAGAAATGGCAACGTTGAGCTCTGATTATAATGAAAACTAAATGACATAAATGTATGAAGAAGCACTTGGCAAAT
>NW_007726124.1:77399-112971 GCF_000696425.1 Galeopterus variegatus
GGGGAAGGTTTCCATTGGAAGGTAGCTGTGGTATTGTGGAAAGAGAGCTAGATTTGGTGTCGGGCAACCTGGGTCCAAACCTTGACTCTGCCATTTGCCAGCTGTGTGACACTAGTAAGTAGAAATGGCAACGTTGAGCTCTGATTATAATGAAAACTAAATGACATAAATGTATGAAGAAGCACTTGGCAAATTGGAAAGTAACATATAAATGCAAGATTGCAGCATGAAGTAGAGGGGAGAGTTTGGGTTTTGTAAACAGGCACCCCTGTTCTGAGTATTGACCTGGCAGATTATTAACAGTTTGATCCTGGGCAGGTTACTTAGCCTTTCTGTGCCTGAGTTTTCACATCTGTAAAATGGAGCTAAGAGACTAGAGATAAGCAATATGAGGTGCTTAGCGCAAGGACTAGTGCTCAAGAAATGATAGCTGCTTCCACTACCACCATTAGTTGTCTCTCAATTCATGGTCCAAATTCTCTCTTCTCACGAGTACAGGAGAAGAACACAATATGTCTATAATTAATAATTAAAGAGGTTCCTTATCAAGTCGTGCTAGGTACTACAGACCATATAATACAAGTGCATTAAGCTATCCAAGAGGCCTCTGCCCTTGGGAAACTGTTTAGGACAGCGACCACAATGAGTTTGACTAATAACAATAAACATAAAAGATAAGGGTAGGGCTGGCCAGTTAGCCCACTTGGTTAGGGCATGATGCTGATAACACCAAGGCCAAGGGTTAAGCTATCCAAGAGGCCTCTGCCCTTGGGAAACTGTTTAGGACAGTGACCACAATGAGTTTGACTAATAACAATAAACATAAAAGATAAGGATAGGGCTGGCCAGTTAGCCCACTTGGTTAGGGCATGATGCTGATAACACCAAGGCCAAGGGTTCAGATCCCAGCACCAGCTAGCTGCCAAAACAAAGACAAGATTTGCAAGTGGGCGAGAGCCTTGCTTCAGGGGGTAGAAGGCCTGCCACAGCTTTCACCTTTGCTCCCTGGCTCTCCACCTGTATCTTAGTAAGGATTTGTTCAGCTTTGACCTCCTTTTACCTGTTCAGAATTTGGAGGGTCACATTCTCAAGTTGGTTTTACCAGACCAGTGGAATTTCAATGTGAAAGATGCCTTTTACTCTGATTTTTAAATTGCTCTAGGTCTAATGTAGCACACAGACTCAGAATTCTGAATATGACTGTGGGATGTAGTGTACATTTTCCTGAGTATATGCTGGGCACAATTACCTCTAAGAAAAATTGGTTGTGGTCTCAGCTGTGTAGAATAGAATAGAAGGCAACATGGAAAGTCTTCAAGAAGAATGGCTGCTCAGGAAAAACCAGTGGAATCCAAAAGTGTTTTCCTACCACTAGGAATATAAGCATTAGTTGAATCGGTCAGCCACAAAGACCCATTTCAACTTGGTAAAATTAAGATGGAGCATGTGCCTGACATAATGAGTACTTATGTTCACAGAAGACATGTACAAGAATATTCATAGCAACTTTATTCATAATAGTCTCAAATTGGAAACAACCCAAATGTCTATCACTAGCAGAATGAGTAATAAAATGTGACATATTCACACAATGGAATATTACATAGCAATAAAAAGAACAGACAACTGATACACGCAACAAAATAGTGTTAAATGAAAGAAACCAGACACAAAAGAGTACAGACTGCATGACTCCCTTTATATGAAGGTCAAGAACAGGAAAAATGAATATTTGGTGATGGGGAGCAGTATTCACTGGGAGGGTACATGAGAGAACCTTTTGTGATGCAGAATTATAAATATCATTGCTTTTCTGAAAAGCGATTTGGAAATGGAATAAATTTAAAGTAGCCAAACAGTTCCTCTAGACCTATGGTTTCACATCTCAAGAAAGATTTCGTTGTGTCCATGTGAGTATAACGACTCTGAGAGAAGCCCAGAATTCTCATGAATATCCACTCAATCATTAGCCTCTCAAATTGTACAGTATGTAACATTCATTAATAAATTGTTGTTGAATGAATGAACAAACGAACGAACGAGCTCTTTTCAACTATTCATATAACTTTATAATAAAACAAGTTGTTTGCTGGCAAGCCACTACATTCTGATGTGCTATACACCAGAGTCAACCAAAATATTAGTGGGGTTCAGTAGGTGAGATCCAGTCACAGCCTTCTCAGAAAGCAAAGATGTCTGCGGGGACTCAGAGGCCTAGGGCTACACCATTCGAGCATTCAAGGCCTTGGTTCCTGACTCCAGCTGAACTTACTCTGCTCTTTGGACTTGAGGCCTTTGAACTAAAATGTGCCCCTGCAATATTTCCCGGCTTCCTTGTTTGGACTGGAGAGGAATGAGAAACACCATTCTTACGGTATTTCAGGATCTTGTCTTCCTGTCCAGTCCCTAAAGGAGGAAGTTCAGAGAGGGGCAAAGGTTCAATCCAGTCGCACCATTTACAGACCATCCGGCCACCCTCTTTGCCCTGAGCACGTCTCCCCTGAGAGCGTATTCCCTCCACAGTGCTGAGCTCTCTTCTATTGTTTTTCCAATACCAGTCATGGCCTTTTTATTTAAAAAAAACAAAAACAAAAACAAAAAAAACCTCCAAAAGGATTTTCCATCTATCTTGGCTTGAAATTTTATCATCTTTTTGAGAATAATTACTACAATAATAAAAACCTTGGGCATTTGAGTGGTCCCTGCTATTATCAAAACCCTGATTGTGATTGATTCTATGAAGCATGTTATAGCTGGCATTATTTCCTCCACTTAAAAAAGTACAAAACAGGGGCTTGGAGAAGTGAATAGATTCCCTCAGGGTCTCACAGGGGCACTACGGAGAAGCTGGGACTGGAATCTGGGCACTACAGAGAGGCTGGGGCCAGAATCTTTAATTCTGAGCCTGTTTCTACCCTTCTCCCAGCTCCCCTGTGTCTAAAGGGTAGCTCACAGCCTCTGACCCTCATCTCCCACTTTGGAGATGGATACTCGTCCCAGCAGGGAGAAAACCCAATGTTACCAGGGAGGTTGAAGCTGAGAATGGGCTTCTGGACCTTCCAAGGGCCTGAAGTGGCTTCTGGTGCTTTTGCTGTATCCCCAGGCCTAGCACACGGCCTGAAACAGAAGATCCCCAGTGCAAGGGTGCTAAGTGAGCTAGCCTCGGTACTGCAAGCTTAGTGCTCCCAAGCTTCTAGTGAAGGGGAAACCACAGGGCAGGGAGGACGGATTGGAGACCCTTGGGCCCACCTGGAATTTTCCAATAATAGCAACTGTTGTTATTATTCATCAAGAGCTTACTGTGTGTCGACAACTTGAAATTTTTCGCATGGGTTATCTCAATAATACAATGATTTTGAGAAAACTTTTTAATAACAGTTTTACAGGTGAGGAAAGCAAGGCTCAGATAAGGGGCTTGCCCAAGATTACTCAGGCAGTATGTGGGGAAGTCAGGATTCAGACTCAGGTAGTCCAAGTCCAGAGACCATGCTCTTAACCTCCAAGCAGGTCCCTCCACAGTGAGCTGTGGCCGAGGGGATCCTGTGCCAGCTGGAGGCGTCCGGGTTGCCATTGCCTGGGCTGACACTCTACCTCCCTCAACAGGTTCACCTGCCCGCGATGTTTGTTGACTTTCCTTTCCTTTTTTTCCCCTTCTCTCTTCACTTATTTCTTTTTCTCATCCTTCCCATTTCCTGCCTTTTAAAAGGTGGTCTCTCTCTTTTTTCCTTCTTTCTCTCCTATCTGCCCCTAGTTTTTTCTCTTACTTCTCCAAATTATTTCTCCTCCTCCTTTTAAAATTCTGTATTCCTTTCCCCCACCATCTCTCTCTTTCTCTTGCAGCAGTGTTGGCACAATCTTAAGTTGGAGTAGAGAACCATCTGGAGGAGGGCTCAGGGTGCCCCCAGAAGCCATTGGTTCTCTTTCGCAGCAGTGTTGGCACAATCTTAAGCTGGAGTAGAGAACCATCTGGAGGAGGGCTCAGGGTGCCCCCAGAAGCCATTGGTTCTCTTTCCAATGCAGGATGCATCCATCAGCCCAGGAGGTCATCAGTTCATTCAACACATATTCACCAGACACCATGACATGCCAGACACTGAGCATATGATGAGCAGAAGCAGACCTTAACCAAATCCCCACACTACCATTGTAAAGATGCAACTGGATTAGCATAGTTAAGGAGAGAGAGCTCTGCAGCACTGCAATAGTGGCACTTGAGCTGGCCTGGAAATAAAAACAGCCAGCTAAATCTTAAAGAAGACCTACCTCTGTGTCTGACACTGTTGTAGGTGACATCAGTGTTTCAACTTATTTAATATTCACAATGATTTGTGAGGTGGGTACTATTACTGATCCTATTTTACAGATTAGGAAACTGCAGCAAAGGTAAATGACTTGCTGAGGGTTAGAAAGCTTGTGAGTAGCAGGGTCAGAATTTAAAATCTGATAGTGTGCTCCAGAACCTGTGCTCTCAAACCCCAGGCTATGTTGCTGAGAAGCCAGGGCAGGCTCTCTTAAGGAGGCTACCACTGAGGTGGACGTAAGGATAAGTAGAGATGGATTCTCAAATATGCAACAAAATGCTGCTGTCCCCTCATGCCTATGTCCATGGCAGACATCACTAATTGATTACAGAACCCTTTTCTCTGATTGGGACTCGACTCCATATTCCTTAGGAAGAGTGCTCCAGGAAGTCCCTCCTGATTGATCAGAATTGGTCTAAGAGTTAAAACCTATTTGCCATCTTGCATTTTGCTAATCCTAAACCATCAGGAAACTTAAAACCTCTTTGACATAGCCTTAAAAT
Organism: Galeopterus variegatus; assembly: GCF_000696425.1. Classification (NCBI taxonomy): domain Eukaryota; kingdom Metazoa; phylum Chordata; class Mammalia; order Dermoptera; family Cynocephalidae; genus Galeopterus; species Galeopterus variegatus. The sequence goes on from NW_007726124.1 coordinate 82,204, forward strand.
GCCTTCTTTGTAACAGTGAGGCAGCAACCATTGATTAGACACTTACTGTATGAGACAGTTTGACTTTCCCAACATGGTAGTTACTTGAGCTACCTGGACTGGGTCTTCATTTTCTGGGAACAGAGTGACAGGGAATGGCAAGGGAACTGAAAGATCTGTGAACTTTCAGGGGGTTATGTGGGGAATGAAAACCAGCTGTGGATCATGCATCAAGCAGACAGCTCACATCACTGACTCACAGCCAAATAGAAATTATGCCGACAATGGCAGTCATCATCGGTCCTAAACACCAGCTTCCAAGTGGGGAATTCAAAACATCTGCTCAAGGGCTGACCTCCACACTACATCTCTCCTCATATTCCCACCCTGCCCAGCTGTCTGTCAGCAGGCAGAGCCCAGCTCCCTGTAAAAACCCAGAACAGAGGGCAACAGAGATGGGGTGAGGTTTAAGGGGGAAGGGGGGCTTGCAGCAGCTGAAACAAGGCTCCTAAAATCACTTAGACCTTAGACTAGTTCCTTCATTTTCCTTAAGTCCTGCCATTGTTTCAAGTACTCACATTACATATTATCTCTAAAATATATATATATAGAATGCAGTTATACTCGTATGAATAGATCAGTATGATATAAGTGATATTTAGTAACCAATAATTACTACATGTTAGCCATCTGCTATTCCTGAGGGTTTCACCAAACCCTTTCATAAAAGCAAAATGATACTCTGCAGCCAAATTATATAACATTAACAGAATATTTTATATGCGAAATGCTGTATTTCTTTACTTTTCATTCAACTGAAAATGTACACAGTCAGTAACAAGCCATTTCAGCTGCATATTTATCCAAAACATTTCATAGGCAAAAAAAAGTCAAGTGAGAAAAATAACAGTTCAGCCACATGAGGGCTAGGAAAACACATTAGAAAAGGGATCCTCATTACAATAATAAACGAGGGTCCAATTAAGGCTGCCACATGCAGGGCGGGTCCATACTTGGCAGGGAAAGCTGGCACTCAGGAGGTTTTGCCCTTGACTTCAAGAGTATCCCCAGCACCCTAACCAGCATTCCTGGCCTGGGGCTGCTGCAGCTGCCACACAGGAAACATCCACAACTGCAGCCATTTTTCAGCCTCACACTTTGGAAAGTGCTTCCTTGGCATAAGTAGATACCACTTTCCAGGCATGTTTGGGCTCCCACTTCATCGCCTTATAATCCTAACTATCCTGGAACTTGTGGTGGGTAAATATGCAAGGAAAGGGGCGAAGGGATGCCGAGGCTTGGTGCTCCACAACACGGCCATGAGAAGACGCATCTTGACAGCCATGAACCCTGGGCTTGGGACCCCCTGGAAGAGGGGGGCACAGTGTGGCTCCTGGTTAGTAGTAATGCTAAATGCGTGCAATGTGCAGCGCCCTGGGAAGGGAAGTAAGCTTGCATCTTGCTCCTGCACAGGCAGTGGGATGAAGTTTTAGCATAGTGCTCAGACAGTTATGTATCTTCTCTAAGACTCAGTTTCCTCATCTGTAAAATGGGAACATGACACTTACCTTCTGGGTTGTTTGAGGATTAAATGAGATTATATATACCATGTGCTAAGCACAGTGCCTGGCCCTTCGCTCCACAACACGGCCATGAGAAGACGCATCTTGACAGCCATGAACCCTGGGCTTGGGACCCCCTGGAAGAGGGGGGCACAGTGCGGCTCCTGGTTAGTGGCAATGCTAAGTGCGTGCAATGTGCAGCGCCCTGGGAAGGGAAGTAAGCTTGCATCTTGCTCCTGCACAGGCGGTGGGATGAAGTTTTAGCATAGTGCTCAGACAGTTATGTATCTTCTCTAAGGCTCAGTTTCCTCATCTGAAAATGGGAACATGACACTTACCTTCCGGGTTGTTTGAGGATTAAATGAGATTATATATACCATGTGCTAAGCACAGTGCCTGGCCCTTAAGAGTCATTTAATAAACGTTTGCTCTTATTGTTATTAAGCTTATGATCTAGTTGAGTAAATAAAATATGACCATGTGAAACAGTAGAGAATCATCATAGAACAACATGGCAGCAAGTGCAAAACACTCAAGGACAGACTAAATTTGAGGAATTAAAAGTTTGAGGAGGGAAGAGGTTCGCAGAGGGAAAGTGGGGCTGAACAAGGAAGGCTGCCTGGAACGGCGTGTTTCACATAAGAACTTCTCTGTGTTTCAGATCCTAATGGATGCTGGGGTCGTTTCCAGTCCCTGGCAAAGATAGGGAAGCCTCTGAGGCAGATTTATGCCTTCAGACCCTGGGCTTAGCCCGTGTCTCCAGGAATAAGGTCAACAGTGGGTTTTATCTGTGGTCACTTGGGCCCAATAGAATTCCTCCAGGGTGGACAATTGAGATGGGCAGGGAATTCAGAGGCACTTACAGTCCCTGCATCAGCAGTTTACTTCTAATTAATCTTCTCAGAATTGCTCTGTACATGCAAGAGTTTCCACTACTTACTTCCAAACTTCTTAAAGAGGCCAGAGCCTTTGTTATAAGAACATTAAGGAACTTTCCAAATAATAGAAATTCTATTTTAAACACTGTTACATGGCTGTTTCTCCTTTCCTATATATAGTCACACAGAGAGGGAGATGGAGAGCGGACAGGAAAAAGAGAGAGAAAAGGAATGGAAGGAAGAGGATGTCAGGAGAGGCCAGGATAACCACCAAGGACAGGCAAGGAAGGTGGGGAGCAGCATGTGGCCTGAGCCTCTCTCAAGGGGGCAATCGTGTCACTACCCGCCTGAGGAAGCCAGCAGCAGTGTTGGAGAGCAACAAGCCAGTTGGCCTGGCCACCCACCCCCTTTTATCTGGAAATCCTGCTCCCCAGAGCTGGGGGATCTGCACCCCACATCTGTTTGCCCATTCATTCAGCCAGCCTGGGTGTGGGGGTAACTCATCAAATAGTTCAGAGAAAATCTGTTGGACTCTCGGCACTTATGAGATCTGTTCTGTTTGTAAGGCTAGTGAGGTGAGAGGACCCTCTTCTGTATACTTTGATATGTGGCTGGAAAGCTCAGTTTAAATTCAAAGTGTTAAAATCCAATCTTATCAGAGATATAGTAGCTATTTAAAGGAACACTGTTTTTTAGAATGAATAGTTCGTGTTAGTTTATCTGGCTTAGGAAGTCGGCATATTAAATTTCTTAAAGTGGAATACCTGTATGTTGTGTTTATTGTTGATATGGTCAATCAAAATGAGTGCTGGACCAAGGCTTGCACCATGGATTTTGTAGAAAATGATAGAATAATGCTGGACCCAAACAGATGGCCTCAGTATTTATGGAGCATTTACTAAGTACCCACCCTGTGCAGGAAGTCATGAGGGATACAAAAGAAAACATATTCCACCTCTGCAAGCTTCCATTTCCTCATCTCAAAAATGAGGTGTTGGATGAAGTGGTGCCTAACAAGACTTCTAGCCAGAGCAGTCCATGATTGCATGGTGTGACCTATGCCCTAAGGGGCCTGGGAATCTTGCTGGGAAAAAAGCACAACACACACCTTCCAATGAAACAACAACGTCGCAGTGACTGGAGGTCAGTGACTGCAAGACTGGAAATGCCGCGGGGTTGCAGAAGGTCTAAAAAGCTTTCTCCAGTGTATGGGACGTGGCAGGGACTTCAAAAATGGGGGGAAATCTCCAGAGGGGACCATGGAGGGTTCGGTCAAGCAGCAGGGACATGCTCAGTGATGGCTGGGGACATGGTCAGGGGAGGGGTGGTGAGGCCAGCGGGTACTCGGTGAGGAGCGAGACTTTGGGAGAGAGGTGCTAAACCAGGATGAGGAGTGCAGTCTTGAAGGGACAGCGAGGGAACCGTGAGGGCCCCTAAACAAGGGAGGGACAGGATGGAAAACTGCTGCTCAGGGTGGCCCAGCCTGGCTATGCTGAGCTGCCATGCTGAGGAGTGTTTCCCCCTGACAGATGGCGCCCCTAAAGGGTTCCCACAGGCTGCCAAGGCCCTCCTTGTGGGACTGTCTCATAACCTGGGTGACGCGAGGACTTTTTCTTTGAAAATTAATTAACTAACCAAGCTTTTGCTCCTTTGAGTGTGGTGCTCTTGTAACATGTAATTTTGAAAGTATAGAATGTTATCTTTGACCAGTTTTTTCTGTTTGTTTAATATTTTTTTCCTTTTTTACACCTCTCAAACATGTTCTATCTTTACTGCAATAAACTAGCTTTGAACCTGCTTGTCAATTTGACTCTACCAATTCCTAACCCCGTAGCCTTAGGCAAATTACTTCACCTTCCCAAGTCTCAGTTTTCCATTATTATCCATTATATGGAATAATAATAGTGCCTACCTGAGAGGGCTGTTAGATGATTAAATGAGATAGTCTGTGAAGAGTCTAGCACAGTGCCTTGTATAAAGTAAGCCCTTGTTACATGTGAGTGAGAGACTGACCTGCTGGATTATCTCCAGTTTAAACTTTGTGGGTGTAAGGGGGAGGAGGAGGGAATCTCAGAAGAGCAGCTGGAGAGGGCTTTGGAAGTGGAACCACATGGGACTGAGGAATGAGCGTCCCACGAAGATGGGGAAGGGGTACATCAGGCACTGAGATCCATCCCATTTAGTTGTTTTTGCCCAAAAGTTGTTCCAAAGGCCCATGTAAATAGCAGCTCTGAGATTTCAGAAAGCTTTGTAAAGCTTTGGGTTAAACTAATTTCTTGGCATGACTAGGAAGAACTTCATTTTAAAAAACAAATTTTGCATGTTTCTGTCTTTATGATTATTAATCAGGGCACAAAGTTGTTTACTGGATTGTCTGTGCTTTTCATGCTATTCCCAAGAGGTCAATTGATCCAGGAAACACTGAGTTTCTGAAGATGTCCCCAAACCAAAATGCCAATAGGCCTCTTTAAAGAACTTGTCTGGTCTTCTGTGATCAGCTCTCAAAGATGTTCTTTGACTCTGAATAGATTCCCGGCCAAGGATATTCACACTGATATCTCTCTTCTTTGAATTCTAATTAATACTATTATTAGCCATAACTATCATTTTTGAGCCTTTGCTGTAATCCAAGTACATAGATAAATTATTAAGTCATCTCATTAAATACTTTATATTGGTCCTATGAGATAGGTTCTATTAGAATATCCATTTTACAGATAAGGAAACTGACACCTGGAAAGGTTAAGTAACTTGCCCAAAGTCTCACAGCAAGCAAGTGGCAAAGTTGGGACCAAACTCCAGCTCTTTCTGATTCTGAGTCTTAGTAAATATACTCTCCTGTGTCCTGGATGATGAGGCAATTGGATATTGGGAATAAAAAAGGCATATATGGCAGATGGATGAGAAAAAAAATGGAAGGATTTTTAATGGCTCCTTGGGAAAGACGAAGGAAGATAAGGGGAACAAACATGGCTGTAGAACCGCACTCCCCTGGCTTGGGTGAAGAGGGCAGGAGGTACATGGGTCAGAGGAGTTGGTGCCATATGCTTTGGAGAGATGTCACCATGGACAGAGCCCATATCTGACAGTCCTGGATATTTAGGAGCCCCAACGTGGGATCAAAAACACAGAGTACCCCCAGCCTTTGCTGTCTCACGCATCTGGATTCATTGGGGTCTTGAGGGAGATAAGACACCCTAAGGGGAGTCAAAGCCCGGGAGTCAGGAGACAGCTGCCAAAGACTGGGGAGTCATAGAATGGGAAAGCACTGGACATTTGGAAGGAGGACAGACATAGAAAATAAAAACCCTCCTAGGTGTGCATTACCTGCAACAAAGCAAAGCAAATTTACAAGCACATTACAGACACTGTGGGAGAGAGAAATCATAGAAAGTTTCTAGTGAACAAGGAAATTGGAAATGGAAATTGGAATCTCCCAGTACAGTGCTGATTATTATTAATTTGATTTGTGTAAACTGTTATTGATAGTGTCTTTGTTACTGTCTTCTTCTTTCTGCTTTATCTCAGTGATTACACAAATATTCAGATGGCTTCCAAGGGTTCATGCTCAACCTCCTTGCTCCAATCCTATTTTTTCTATAATATCTTAAATTCCTTAAACCCCAATCCTCCTACATGGGAAGTTTTCTTCATTCCTGGAAAAAGCCTATGACATACGTGATGTGCTCCTGGCCGGTCACAACTGCGCTTTCCATCTCTGGAATCCCTCCCAGGCTCAGCCTGGTAAAATAAATCCCCACTGTGTGATGAACACTTCTCAGTTTTCCCTCTCCTGGTTGTGTGACAATTCTGCAGCTCACATTGAAAGGCGGCAGGAGAAGTCAGTTGGTCCCTGTTTCTGCCAAGATGGGGCTCTGAACAGAAGCCTGTCCCAGTGTGGGGGGCGTCTACAGGGCTGCCAGGATTTGCCTGAAATCTCTGCATTTTCCCTAGGCGGCATGAGTTGGAGGTAGATGGAGGTGGGGGTGGGAAAAGCCCACCACAGCCAGGACGATGAAAATAAAAAGCAAGTGTGCATGTCCTGGACCAAGCTGACCCCCTGTGAGACACAAAGATGGCTCAGGGCCTGCCCGGGAACAATTCCCTTGGTGCAGACCCCAAACTTGGAGGAAAATTGAAGAGCAGAACAATTTCCATTCATGAAGAAAATGAGGAGGCTGAGTATCTTTTCAATGAGTCAGCTGTAGGCAAAGGGATTTATTTATAATATTATTATTTGGTAGAAAAGAACTTACTATGGCCGAATGTAAAAAGTATTTTTTGATAAGTTAAAGAGATTAAGAAAAATCGGGCCGATTTTGACAGAGAATGGTGTGTAAACGAGAGGTGTTATCAGTGAGAATCTGGCACCAGCTCCATTTTGTTATGGTGAAAAATATCAGTATTATTTACTAAGAAGATTAGGGTTGAATTGGAAGAGAGGCTGGTTGTTGTGTGCAGATGGAGATAAGATAAGGATTTTACCTTCTCTGCGGAGCCAGCGCAGCGCACACGGCGCCCTTATCTCCGGGCTGGCAAGCAGGGGATATTAAGATGTACGTTGTAATTACCAGTGGCAGGAGCAAATTTCATAGCGACTATTTTAAACCCTCATAAAACGCTGGCCTTTAATTATACAGCTTTGAAATATTTTTCTCAGTTAATTGCAACGGGGGAAAATAAAATCAACCTCATATTTGAAACTGATTCTCACAGGGAGAGCCCTCAGCCTGGCGCTCCAGCTGCCTCTGAGTGCGGTGCTACCGAGCCAGGGGCTGCCTTGTTCTGAGTTTGCAGGTTCCGTCAAGCCCCCTCCCTCACAGCCCACCCTCTTGCCCTATAGAGGGAGAGAGACTAAGAAAGGGTGAAGTCTTTCCATGTAGAATTAGATCCCCCCAAGAAGCCACATACATGCTCGTCCTACTAGGAATGAAGCCTGATTTCTAAAAGCTGGAGGCAGATGGATGTAGGAGAGCAGAAAGGAGGCCTGAGAACTAGGGAGGGACTTCTACTCTGCAGAGGCACCCCCTGTGGAACAGTCAAAACCCCCTCCCCCATAGGGCATGTTGAGGCTATCTCTGTCCCCAACCAGCGGCCCATCCACGCATCTCCCATTTCTCAGGCTCACAGACTCTTAGTCTCGTGTCATTAACCCCTCCCACCCACCAAATTAATCAAAATAATCACATAACAATAGCAGTGGTGCTAGTAATAGTCCTAATAGCTCCTACATGCCAGGCTTTATCCCGTGTCAACTTCACGGCAGCCCTGTGAGGCAGGTACCTGGTTCACAGAAGTAAAGTAAACTCGCCCAGGATGACAGCTGGGGTGGCCACTCCGGCCTATCTATCCAACCCCAAAGTCCTGCTCTCCACCTGCACGTGTAGCCTCTCCTCTCCTTCACCTCACTGGGCCATGGCCCTTGGCCAGGCCTTCATCAGCTCCTGCTAGGACAGTCATCTGGCACCGGGTCTCCCTGTTGCTGTCACCTTTCCAGCACTCCTGCTCCACTGCCTTGTTGGAAACGTCAAAGAGCCCTCTCTGTTACCTCCGCCATGACTACCTTCCCCCCCTCATCATCCCCTCCCTGGAAGCTTCCAGTCCTGGAAGGTTGACCCATGGCTCACCAGCTGCTGAAAGGAGCCACCCCACTGTCCTTTCCCAGCCTGGAACCCCTCCAGGCTTCTCTCCACTCAGCCGTCACCCGCCAGCCTCCATACACGCCCCAGTTGGCGCTCCTGCTGTGTGCGCTGCCTGGCCCTCTGTCAGCACATGCCTGTGGTGCCATCTTTGAATAATTTTGGATGTACCCCCGCCAGCCTCCATACACGCCCCAGTTGGCGCTCCTGCTGTGCGCGCTGCCTGGCCCTCTGTCAGCACATGCCTGTGGTGCCATCTTTGAATAATTTTGGATGTAAGTTCCTGAGGGCAGAGTGTTGGTTCCATGCTGTAGCCTTGGTGACACACCATTCAGCTATTACCTGCTGAGTAATAATTGGACAGTATCCTTTAATACATGTGTTCTCTTTCAACTGGTGGATTGGAAACTACTTGGTGGTAGGAACTACATGCAAAATCATTTTACAAGTCCAGCCCAGATCTGCCAGAGGTGCCTGGGATGGGAAAAGGCCTGGTTATGTACCTCAGGCCTGTGTGGTGGAAAAACCTCTGGACAAGAGGCTGAGAGACTGCACAGTCCTAACTAGTCTATGTCACCTTACACCCTATAACCCTAATCTCCTCCTATGTAAAATGGGGCCAGTAGTGCCCACCTGTAGAGTGTGGGGCATAGAGATTCAACAATCATAAGAGATGAGAAAGGCTGCAGTTGTGTCGGTAAATAACTGCCTCCTCCCACGGCTGCCAGGTTCTAAAGTCTGTTTTGTCAGCTGGCACCAGAAAGAAAATCACTTGCCCTACACCTGTGGCCCTCGAGTTCTGGCCATACACCACGCTGTGAAACAGGTAAAATGGCCCTACCCCAGAGAAACATGGTCAGGCTCTAGAGGAATTGGGAAGGTCCTTCCAGAATCTTCCCTGGGGCTGGCAAGAGGCAGGGAGAGAGTAATGCTGAAGGTTTTCCCCAGGGCAATGAAACAGCCCAATGAGACACTCCCCTATTTGGATCATTCCTTATTCGGGGCTTTAGTGCTTCACGTAATCCTTATATGACCCTCTGAAGTGGGCACTATTTTTATCTCTATTTTACTGATGAGAAAACAGGCTTCAAGAAGTTAAGTAACTGCCAGATGAATGTTGAAATCAATCCCACTCTAAAGCTGTGTTCTTAAACCACTATGTCTTACGGCTTCACACGGAACCAGCCTGCATTATTTAAGTGTGAATCCACAAAAGGGATATTTGATTATGTATATTTAGGGCACCAGTATTCGCATGGGTGTGTTTGCAGCAATCCCTTGTGTCCCTCCCACTCTGGCTGTTCCCAGCCCTCCTGACACTTAGCAATGACCAGGGTTTTGTGATCTCCAGCTTTGGGGAGTCAGCCGTGGTGTCTGGCAGCAGCCCTTTAGCCAAATAGCAGGAGCCAGCCGGCACATGCTCTCAGTCACAGAGCTCCAAGATTGTCATGGGCAGCTGCAGCTGGCCCTGCGGTTGCAGCCTTTGTGGGTGCTGGCTGGTGTTGGGGCCCTCACTGTTCCAGAAATTATTAATACCCTGATACTATCTTGATGGCTTTAGGAGACACCCCTCCGTGGACTGGGATGCTACTGGTTGATATAAAATGATAAATTTTTTTCAATCTATTTCATGGTGGCAGTAATTCAGACAAGGAAATGTCTTTGCCTTCTACTGGAGCTTTATGCAGCTTAGAAAGAAAAAAAATCACAGGAAATTATGAAGAGAATTTTTCAGAGAACTTAAAGCATTAGTAACTGGGAGCTCAGAAAATGAAATACTTTCTAAATTTCTGATATTGAACAAATGGCTTTCCCATTTCCTCCTCCTGAATAATAACAATTATCTCCCCCTCTTCCAAAAGCCATGCAGCCCAAGGGAAGTATGGTAAGACACAACACCACCAGGGAAAGGTTTGAAAACATTACAGTGTTTTCCTGAATTTCCTAATTATCTCCCCCTCTTCCAAAAGCCATGCAGCCCAAGGGAAGTACGGTAAGACACAACACCACCAGGGAAAGGTTTGAAAACATTACAGTGTTTTCCTGAATTTCCTCCCAGAAGCAGCTCTATTTATTTGTTTCCTTGAGCAATTTACCTATTATTTTTGCAGCCTATTCTGAATGATAAAATGCATAATTTTAAGCCATCGGCCAAAACTAATTTTTAGATTGTATTATATCTTTGTTCCTCACACATTTACAATATTCTTAAGTGCTTTGTCCCTGGCTAGCACATGCCATGACCAAAGCAGCTCTTCAAAGGAAAAAGATCTGCTGCTACTGTGGGCTTCCTCCTCACCATTTTTGTCTTCCTATGGCTGCACACACAAGCTGAGGCCATTGGTAATAGTAATAGTTTAGGAGATTCCTAATACATCTGATTTTGCAGCAAACACAAAATTCAAAAAAGTCTGAGCTCTCCATTTGCCGATGGGAGACTACGGTTTGATATAAGCAGCCAGCAAGTTGCAAGTAGCTAGTAGATAGATGGGCTTGAGAACTTGCAGGGATTTGGTGACAGGAAAACTATGATCGGAGAATGAACATTGAGCATTTACTGTAAACCTTTGTAAAACATTATGTTTATCTAAGTTATAAAGGTGCATAGTTTAAAAGTAAAAAATATGGGCCGGCCCGGTGGTGCACTGCTACAGTGTGCCGCTTGGGAGTGCGGCGGCGCTCCCGCCGAGGGTTTGGATCCCACATACAGACCGGTTCCCGCTCACTGGCTGAGCGAGGTGCGGGCGCAACACCGAGGGTTGCAATCCCGTTGCCGGTCCCGGTCCGGTACGGGCACGACACTGAGGCTTGCGATCCGTTGCCGGACACGAAAAAAGACAAAAAGGAAAAAAAAAAAAAAGTAAAAAATATAATTATAGAAGGCTTATACCCAACTGTTTTCACATTCCCCAAAGGCAACAATTTCAAATTTTTAGCAGCTTCCTCTATTATTTACCTCCATATATCTAAATAACATATATCTAAAAAAACATGCTTATGCTGTTATTTCCAGATTTTCCAATTTGAGACACCGTCCAGTAGTTTCCTACTGCAGAAGATGAGGATTTGGCTTCCTTCACTCCCCCCACCACCCATTCTCACCTTCTCCCTCTCCACCAACACTTTCTCTGCTCCTATGCTCAGAACATAGATCTATCACAACTTTCCACGGGGTCAATATTTAGTATTTATATTACTGTGATTATGAAAATATTATTTACTGTGGAGCTATATGTATTCCATGGTTATATTTCCTTTCTTGTATTTACTTTGATTTTGTAGACAATAATTTTCTCTCTTTAGCTCAGTTTTCTGTATACCTATCACTAATTCATCCCTAAATGTAAATTTTCTCTCAATATGTTCAAAATATTAGGAATTTAATCCATTTCATTTTTTCCGTAGAGACTTCCATCCCATAGCTGTCTGTCCTCCTGTTTCAATCTGGACTGGTTATTCGCAAGGCTATTGTGCAGTTATTGTTCTGGGATATTTCCTATTATTGTTCTGGTAATTCTGCCAGCTTTTCTCTTGTATTAGATTCCCTGTTTCTAACATCCAATGTCTTCCTCTGTCTTGGTTTACTCCTTTAGAAGCTTCATGGTAAAAAGATATGTAAGATAAGGGGGAAGTAAATTTTTGAGCTCTTATATGAGTGGAAATGTCATTATTCTAGACTTATGCTTAACTGATAGTTTGGCTAGGTATAGAATTCCAGGGTGGAAATAATTTTACTCCAGTTACCAAAAGCTTTTCTCTATTTCTCAGGATTGCACACTGATTCTGAAAATATTTAAGCCAGTAAAATCATATCAGTGGTTAACATAGTGGTAACCTACTGATAGATTTTAAGAACTAGAGAAAAGTCGAAGGGTAGGAGATACCACTTAACAGGTATATATTGATTAAGATAATAGAAATGGTAGCATTAACTTACCTTCTTTGAACTCCCTTACTTAATGACCTTCAATGTCTCCCCTACTCCTCTGCCTATAAGATCATGTTCAGTCTCCTCTAAACAGCTTTCCAAGTTCCTACCCAGCTCATGCCTTCCTAGCATGCCCACTTCAGTCCAGTTCTGATGAGCTATTCTTACTATCCCCTACTCAATTTTTCTCTTTACCAGCCAGGAATCCTCTCCTCTGAAAGATTCCCTCCCCTGAAAGATTACCTCTTAAATCCTACAAATCCTAACAAATTTTCAATCCTTGTTTCAAAGCCCATCTTCTCCACGAGGCCTGGGTACACTAATGTGCCATATTCTCTGGACTGGCTCCCCTCATCTTCCTTGTAGTTGGAGAGATTACAAAGCTGAAAACTGCATTTCTGAAGTTTTCTTGCAAGTAGCATGCTGGATTTGAATTAGGTTCTGCCTAACTAGATATACGCACACAATATTTGGCTGTGAATTGAATTGATTTGGAATTTGGAATTGAATTATTTGCCACAGCATCTGAAGAAGAAAATGGATGAGGCCAAAAGTAAAAGAACAGAGTTTCCCTCCCAGCCCTCAAAGAATCAGTTTGTCACCCTCGAGGCTGATTACTTGGGAGAACCAGGATCTGCTTACTTCATTCATTAGTCATTTAATATATGTATGCTGAATGAAAAATTAATGATCACTAGAAAACTACTAGAGATTTCAAGGACTGAGGTCCTTATTAACCCCACCCCCAAATTTTAAAAAAAAGTAAAAAGGAAGAGAAAAAGGAAAAAGAAAATAAAAGAAAGTTCCAGTAAATCAATCTTATCCTGGGGAGCTCAGAGTCATCATCTACAGTGGCAGCCAAGGGGTTGATGGCAGAAGTAGGAGGTGGGTGGTTAATTAACCTTGCACATCCTATCTCAGAGCTCTCTGCCCAGTTCTGCCTACTGCAGGCACTTTTGTTCACTTTGGAAGCAAGTTTCTCTCCCCTCCAATGTCCCTCACTTCATCTGGTGTTCAGTCCATGTCCCACTTACAAGTATCGAGAGAATATCACTCTATAACAACAACACTTGTGTATTCTCCCAAACTGAGCTCTGTGAAGTCCCTCATTGTTCTCCAGAGAACTCATGCATATCCGCCATTATGCCACTCCTGACACAGAGAAGAAAAGGGGGACTCCATTGAGAGCGATTGACAAGGTGACAAGGCAAGGACATGTTCCCAAGTCAGACAAGTTAATCTTACAGCTTGTTCACAAGGAGTTCTTGGGAAAATGGCATAAATCTAAACACACCTCAAACTCTATCTACAAGGAGGCAACAAATTCATGAAAAAATACATAAGTAAAGGTTTCAAAACTACATGCAGTAGTTAACAAAATGACCACTGACTGAATGTTCAGCAAGAATCACAGGGAACCGGAAGGGACAGCAGAAAGCCACAGAACCAGAAGCAAAAGGAATAACTAAGTTACATTAAGACATACAACTATGATTGAGCATCTACTGTATGTTCGGTGTTTTCAAATACATTACCTCATTTATTCCATGCCTCTTGAGAAAGGTATTGTCAACCCCATTTTGCAAAGGGGGAAACTGAGAGTCAGAAAAGTTAAGTAGCTTGTCCAAGGTCACACAGCTGGGATCTCAGCTAGGATTTCATCCCAAGCCACTTGATTCCAAGTCATGGGCTCAGTTTCGGTCTTTGTACACTTATACGGGTCCCAGAACACAAATGGATGGTGAGAACCAGGGAAGGAGTTGGGAGAGACACAATTTCCGTTAATGGTTTTAGGATGAGCACCAAGGGTGAAGGTAAATGTATGGGAATTGTTTACCCTGGGAAAGGGAGTATCGTATGGTCTGTGGCCAACTCTTCACAACAGGGACATAGCTGGAAGTTAGACGAGCAGAAGTGCCCTGCACCAGGAAGAGTCATATGTTTTCTCAGGAGGGCTTTGATCCTAGAAGACATTCCCTTTGGTCTGGAGTGGTTTAGGGGGGCTTCCAGAAACTTGGAAACAGAGGGAGCATCAGTTCCTCTACCTCAGCTCACCCAGAGCACCTTCACCGTAAGCATTTAGATGCAGTGGTTTTCCCCAAAGCAGAGTTTGAGAAGCAGTGTGGCACTGCACAGCTTTGAATCAGCATCTCACCAAGATTTCTGTCATCACTCACATTTTCATTCAGTCCGTTGGCGAGTATGTTTTGCATTCCAATTCCAACTACTCAGCCCTGTTCTTAGCCCTATAACTCATAAAAGAAAAGGAGCTACTTACTGTACCTCAAAAAGCTCACCATCTTAGAGAAAAGAGTAGAAACACTCAAATCAATTACAAAATTGCCCAGAGAAAGAATGATCAAGTACTCAAAAGAATGACATGAGTTACATACATACTATTTTGTATTTATTTCAGAAGTAAATGAAATGGTTAAAATTATAAACTAGAAACACTCAAATCAATTACAAAATTGCCCAGAGAAAGAATGATCAAGTACTCAAAAGAATGACACGAGTTACATACATACTATTTTGTATTTATTTCAGAAGTAAATGAAATGGTTAAAATTATAAATTGTATGTTAGATATGTTTTTAACACGTGTGCACACATGCACACACACAGAGTGAATGGAAACATAAGTCTTTTGTGAGGACCAAGACAAATTTTTAGTAGAGACTAAACTGGAATCATTTGTCATCCTAAAACCATCATGGACAATAGCCAATCTTAATTTGTCACCCCACCCCACATCACATCTAGCATATCAAAAGGCACTCATGCCTACACTAAATATGTGTTGTGTGTACAACAGTTTTCACAAGATGTTTTTATACTTTAAAAATTTTGCTTTTAAAATTATCTGGCTAAGAGCAACTCATTTCATAATTGACAATTTCTGGCAATGTGGTAACCACCCAGGAATTTTGGGAAGGGGCAAAATCTAATTTACAAATCATTTTCTAATGTGATATTTTTATGAATAGTAAATTTAACAATGGCAGATGTTTAAAATATGATATATTGTTGATATTTAATCTAGCAAATATTAGTTTTGATGATGTGGTTTTCTTTTAGAATCAAGAGCCAATAAATACATTTTGCATCTGATTGTTGAAAGAAAACATGCACGTGCCCACGGATAAAAATGACCTGGATTTGGTATAATATGTGTATTATACATATACATATATAACAGGAAATGGAAGCTTCCTTTCCTTACTTTTTCTTCTTCCACTGAGAATCACACAAAAGGTAAGAAGCACGAAAAGTATGATGTGTGGTGATTTCCTGCAGAATTGGTGCTGCACATCATGTCCTTTGAATTGTTTTCATGTAGTAGTAGTCAGAGGCGGGGGGATGGATTTGGTGGCCTTGTCAAGGTCAGGTGGTGCCCATAAAAGTGAGGATGCCAACGAAGAAGAAAATAATGTGCCATGCTTGGTTGTTACCAACATGCCTGTAGTTTCCTACAAGGTGATTGGGGACTGTTCTCCTCAAACTTGCCCGTCAACTTTCCACCAGTTTTGGTCCCTACTGTCATCAAATTAGTGTCTTCTAAACACGATGTACTTCAGTAGTGCTTGCCAGCTGAAATATCTTATATTTAGAACATCCCACCATTCTATCTTGGAATTATGTTCAAAACGAATGCTTCCTACTAATCTCTGCACACCTACAGGAAGACAAATAGCAGATTGTCTCAAAACCCTTTCCATTTACCACGGGCAGGGAGACGAAGAGAAGGAGAAAGTAGGCTAACCCTGCTGCTCAAGGCTACCATGTGGGCCAGTCTGGGCGGGAGGTAGGAGGATGTGAGCTGACCTAGGAGAGGAAGGGCATAGTTTCTACCCTGCGGGGACTGTGTTTTAGTCGGGGAGATACTTGCAATGATTGGACACGGCCACTAAGGGTAAGGAAGTCCTGGCTTGTATGATGGCCACAGCAATTCAGAGAGCAGAGGGATGGAAACTATGGTAATTGAACGAAGCAGGGCTTGCCCCTTCTCGGACGTGCTTGAGACTGTTAACCCCACTCGGATGAATCACTCAGCTTTTTCCAAGTTTCTATCTTGTTACAGACTCTTTCCTCTCTTCCCCTCTCAGAAATATAGGCAAGCTTCTTTAGTCATTTGTGTTTCTTTACATTATCAAGGCCAGAGGTATATCTTCTCTGATAGATAATGGCCCTCAGTTAAGACTAGCAAAAGCTATTTTGCTTGATGTATTAGCGCCCTATTTTAGAATAATCCTATTCCCTTGATTCTTTAGTATTTACAATTTTTCTAAGTACCGATTATATTTTCTAAGTCAAAGTGGGGTAAAATTAGTGCATTGTATCCTGTTGTTGCTGCTTTCTGGAGTAGTCAGTCTTACATATTTGAACAATACCACCCTGGTGTAATTTGAAAAGGTAAGAGCTCGATTCTTTAAAAAACACTTAGTCGGGCAGTGTGAGCTCTCTCTGAGGATCCTCACATTAGGAGTGTTTTACATATGTCACACAAAAGGAAAATGTGTTCTGAGGGGACTGGGCTCATCCGAGCTGAGAGCCAGCCCTGGTGAATTGCAGCGAATGTGCCCACTTCTGCCGGTTGCACACTGTCAGCTAGGAGACGTTAGAAGCTGTCTTCCATTAATAGGTTTGTGGTTTGGGGAGTGATAGGGGGGCTCTGGACATTCTCACTGGTGGGGACATGTAAAAAGTCAGGCCCCATCAGAAATAAGAACCCTCCAGGCCGGCCCGTGGCTCACTCGGTAGAGTACAGTGCTGAGACCACCAAGGCCACGGGTTCGGATCCCATATAGGGATGGCCGGTTTGCTCACTGGGTGAGCGTGGTGCTGACAACACCAGGCCAAGGGTTGAGATCCCCTTACCGGTCATCTTTTTTTAAAAAAAAAAGAAAAGAAAAGAAATAAGAACCCTCCTCAGTGTTCCCCTGCTAATCCAGACTATGCATTTACCATGCAGTCGCTGTCAACATGCAGCAGCCCTCATGGGTTCAGGACCTCATTGCTTTGGATAATCTAAAACTTATGAAACAAAGAATTAAGAATAAACTCCTGAGTAGTGGTTTTAGTGGTTCTGATAGGTAAATAGAGCAAGAGACGAGTGTGGTCTGAAATAGGGGAGGCTTCCTGGAGGAGTGGGACTTCAGCAGGGCCTGAAAAAGTGACCAGGATTTAGATGGGCAGAGCAGAGGACAGAGACAGAACCTGACCATGAGCCAGATGCGCTCTGATCCCAAGCATGGCCTTCACTCGGTGGTGAGAGACCATCCCTCGGTAACTTCTTAGCTGCTAGCTGCTTGCTTATTGTGCCAGACTAATCACCTTGCTGAGTTCTCATCCCTGGGTCATAGACTCTGCCCCACCCTCTTTAGAACATCTTAAAATTTAAAAAAATACATAAAAGTATAGAGGATGATATAACAAACACCCATGTATGTGTCATTTCAAACAGAAAAATATTTTATATTTATTCGAATCTTTTCATAATAACATGAATTTTATGGATAACATAGATTCCCCTCTATCCCTCCTATTACATAGGCAACTACTGTAATGAATTTGTTTCATATCCAGTTAATCTTTTTATACTTTTTAAGTGTGTGTCTGTGTTATATTGGCCTATTCAAAGGTAATTCCCCTTTATTTTTTATTAGCAAGTGGATGCTGCAAATATTGGACTCTAAAATGTGGACATGACTGAATGGAGGTGATAGGACAGAGGAGGCTGGGAAATTAGGGACCTTGATTCATAACAAGTGTCCCTCAGCATTCCTTGGGACATAGACCACATGTCTACTGAGGCTGTAGTATTAGGAAGAAATTCAGAATCTTGGTGTCTGGGTTGGCTACTTCTTACTGCTTCTGATAAAGTCCTACAAGTAATAGATGGGTAAAAACATTCCCAAAGCAGAAAAAGAGGAAGACTGAGCAAGTGTCACATGCCTCCCAAGTCCTCTCCTGACAAACTGGGTCTTTGCCCACAAGACTGTTAAAATTGCCTTAAGACAGAGGCCAATAGATGGAAGGACGGGGACTGAACATGGCTAGAGGCAAGAATTCTCAGAATCAAAGATTGTGTCCAGTCAAGATTTTGGCTTAAGATGATTAGCTCATGGAACTTACTGGAAGCAAACTAACAGGAAATCTGCTAAGGGAACTGTATTGCCAAAGAAATGCCAAGACTACCGACAACAACCCATAACTGTTCAGCCTCAAAAGCAATCCCCCAGCTCCTAATCTTTCACCCAAAGTTATGTGTTCTTAAAGCTGTGTGGCCCCAATAAAGAGTTATTCTCCCTAATGCCTGCCTTAAGTGTGGCCATAAGGATGAAGAGCCAGAGAGACTCTCCAAGAGAGAAGAACTAAGGGATGTCACATTAGCTGACAAAAGGTCTCACAACATTTGCAGCACACGGAGTCTACTACTGACAACAACCCATAACTGTTCAGCCTCAAAAGCAATCCCCCAGCTCCTGATCTTTCACCCAAAGTTATGTGTTCTTAAAGCTGTGTGGCCCCAATAAAGAGTTATTCTCCCTAATGCCTGCCTTAGGTGTGGCCATAAGGATGAAGAGCCAGAGAGACTCTCCAAGAGAGCAGAACTAAGGGATGTCACATTAGCTGACAAAAGGTCTCACAACATTTGCAGCACACGGAGTCCAGCAGACTGTGATATGTGCTGTGGACCATTGATAGTAATTACTGTGAGTGACTGCTTGTGTGTTTACCTTCTTTTTTTCTTTTCTGTGGGATTTTTATTATATTTTGGATGTTGTGGAAACGAATGATATTTATTAGTCCTTTGTCATTAGACCATGGTTGCGACTACCTGGACATAAGATAGAATTCACATGCTGCCACCTTTGCAAATGTCTTTCAACTCCCGGCAATCCCAATGGCATTGGGTCCCACCATATTGGGGCTTGATAAGAATTTACATCACCGAGTGATCCTGGACCTGGATCTGAATGCTGTAACTGAATGAGATTTGGGGTTGCATCTTTCATGTGAGGGGGATGAAAGTGTAATACGTAAGTATGAGCATTCTTTATACTGAATGTGTGGGTAGGCAAAGGGATGAATTGTATTAGACAGTGTTTTTCTTGCTGTGAAGGACTAGTTGAGTGATACACAACATTCATTCTCGTCTCCTTCCAGCATACTTTCCTATACTGCAAAGGCTGGAAACTTAAAACTAAATTTCCAGGACTCTTTTGCAGCTAGGATTCTGGATAAGAATTAAGTTCTACGCATTTAATTATATGCATTTAATGTGACATTTAGAAGATAATAGCACAGCAGAACCCATCACCCAAGCCGTTTTTGGTTCTTTTCTGCTGGCAAGCAAGATTGCAGAGATGCCATGGTCCAGTATCCATTGTGTGTATGTGGTAATCTGAAAGATATTTGCAAAAGTAGTGACAGCTGGACTACGTCTAATGTCCAGGGAGTTGTGACTACGGCAGTGGTTTCTGGATATAAGCTCCCTGACTCCTAGATCATAGCTATGGCTGTGTATTTATGAACTCACTAGCTCCCTGCTGGCCTTCTAATGCCCTGCCTTCCTTTTTGTGCAAGAGGTAGTAGCAATTGGCCTATGGTGTTCTAGAAGTCATTCTTAGAGGCTCAGCCTGTGGCCTGCTCCTCCATCCCTCCAGAGGTTTCATAAGCATCTATTTCTCTGTGTTAAATGTCTAGTGTGAATTTTGTTTCCTAATCTCTGACTGATGTGATTGCCTGCACAAAAAATAGTCCTCCTTGTCTTATGCCAAGTCCCAATTTTGTTCTGCTGCTCACCTTTTCTCCCACATTGCTCAATGACCTAAGCCAATCTTTGTGATCTCATTTCCCTTGTAATTGGTTTGGGAAGGGACACTGACACAATTCTGGACAATGGGAATGTGCAGAGGGGAAGTCTACTGAGTGGTCTAGTTAAGGGATCTTTGCTTTATGATATATACAAGAAAGAAGTGATCCTTTCTCTTTCATTGGATACTGTTGTGTCCTCATATGGTGCCTGGGATTGTGGTAGACATGTGGTGTCTAAGAGAGGGGTTAGGATGAGGAGAACAAATTTAAAATTGCTGAAAGAATATATGCACAAACCTAAGTTCTCGATGATATATTTAAATTCCTGAATTCAGTACCTTGGATCTGCCCTACTTCTGGGTTTCTTGTTATATCAAGATAATAAATCTCTGCATTATTGAAGCCATTTTGAGTTAGAGCTTCTTTTACTTTCATTTAAAGGATCATAACTGACAGGGTATGTATAAATAATTGCATGTTTTATTACATATATGTAAAGCCATAAACAGTATCATATTGTTTGTGTTTTTAAATGAAAGCATATGGTTCACAATGTTCTACAATTCTTATTTCTTCTAGATTTTCTTAATCCATGTTAATATCTTCAAATACAGTTCATTCATTTTAACCCTTTTTAGTGGTTTGTTGGATAAACATAGCACAATTTATTTATTCTTTTTTCTACTCATGGGCATTTGGATTGTTTCCAATTTTTTGCTATTTCAATGCTGGAATGAACATTCTTGTAATAACTCCTTGAACACATGTGCAAGTGTTTTTCTAGGATATTTACCTAGAGATGGATTTGCCGAGGCATAGGATATGCACATTTCACATTTTGCTGAATATTGCCAAGTTGATCTCCAAAGTAGTTATGCCAATTTGCATTACCACCAGCATTATGTGAGAGTTCCTATTTCCCAAGATCCTTTTCAACAATCAGAATTTATTTCCTGCTAATCTTATCTGTGTGAAATGATCTCTCATTGTGATTTTAATTAGTGCTGCCTTGATTATACTAATGCTCAGCTTTTTAAAGTGTGATTTTAGGCTATTCAGGTTTCTTCTTACATGAATTATGCATTTTTCATAAAACCATGTATGGTTGTTTGTAATTCTTCATTCTAAATGGCAATCTTTTGATTGTTATATATGATGTAAATGCCTTCTCCCAGTCTACTGCTTGGCTATTACTTTTGTTTATGGTGTCAGTTGTTTCACAAAGTTTCCCATTTCGATGTCATTTTTTTCCCCAACCTTTTCCTTTATAATTTTGCCGTGTGTGTTTTAAAAAATCACTTCTTACCTTGAGGTCATAAATGCATTTTCCTATATTTTCTTCTAATAGTTTTAAAGTTTTATTTTGGTTTTAATTTATAAACTTTATTTTTGAGAGCAGCTTTAGGGTGAGAGCAAAATTGAGCAAAAAGTAGAGTTACAATATATACTCTCTGTCCCCACACACCCACAACCTCCACCAGGATCACATCTTTCACCAGAGTGGTGCGCTTGTTATAACTGAACCTACATTAACACATCATTATCACTTAAGACCACAGTGCACATTAGGGCACATTCTATGGGTTTTGACAAATGTACAATGACATGTCTCCACCATTGTAGTATCATACCGAATAGTTTCACTGCTCTGAAAATCCTCTGTGCTCTACCTATTTATCTCTTCCTCCCCCAAACAACCACTGATCTTTTTACCATCTCCATAGTTTTGCCTTTTCCTGAACGTCATATAGTTGGAATCATATAGTATGTAGCAGCTTTTACATAATGTCTTCTTTCAGTTAATAATATGCATTTAAATTTCTTCCCTGTCTTTTCATGACTTGACAGCTCATTTCTTTTTAGTGCTGAATAATATTCCATTGTCTGGATGTATCACAGTTTATTTATCCAGTCACCTACTGAAGGACATCTTGGTTACTTTCAAGTTTTGGCAACCATGCGTAAAGCTGCTTCAAACATCCATGTACAGGTTTTTGTGTGCACATAAGTTTTCAACTCATTTGGGTAAATACCAAAGAGTGTGATTGCTGGATTGTAGGGTAAGCGGATGTTAAGTTTTGTAAGAGACTGCCAACCTGCCTTCCAAAGTGGCTGTACCATTTTGCATTCCCACTAGTAATGAATGAGAATTCCTATCGCTCTACATTACCACCAGCATTTAGTGTTATCTGTTTGATTTTGTTCCTTCTGATAGGTATATAGTGGTATCTCATTCCTGTTTTAATTTGCAATTCTCTAATGACATATGATGTTGAATATTTTTTAATATGCTTACTTGCTATCTGTGTATCTTCTTTGTTGAGGTGTCTGTTTAGGTCTTTTTCTTGTTTTGCATTTGGGTTGTTCACTTTCTATTGTTGAGTGTTAAGAGTTCTTTGTAGATTTTGGATACCAGTGATTTATGAGATGTATCTTTTGCAAATATTTTCTCCCACTCTGTGGCTTGTCTTCTCATTCTCTTGACACTGTCTTTCATATAGCATAAGTTTTTAATATTAAGGAAGCCCAGCTTATCCATTATTTTTTTTAATGGATTGTACCTTTCATGTTTTATCTAAAAAGTCATTGCCATCACCAAGATTACCCAGGAATTCTCTTATGTTATCTTCTAGGAACATTATACTTTTTGTGTTACACAATTAGGTCTACGGTTTATTTTGAGTTAGTTTTTGTGAAGTGTGTAAGGTCTGTGTCTAGATTTATTATTTTTTTTTTGCATGTGAGTGTCCAGTTATTCCAGCACTATTTATTGAAAAGACAATCTTTTCTTTTAGGTCTACGGTTTATTTTGAGTTAGTTTTTGTGAAGTGTGTAAGGTCTGTGTCTAGATTTATTATTTTTTTTGCATGTGAGTGTCCAGTTATTCCAGCACTATTTATTGAAAAGACAATCTTTTCTCCTTTGTATTGCCTTTGCTATTTTATTAAAGGTCAGTTGACTGTATTTATGTGAGTCTATCTCTGGGTTGTCTATTATGTCCTATTGATCTATTTATCTATTTTTTTTCACCAATATACACTGTCTTGATTCCTGTAACTTTATAGTAAATCTTGATGTCAGGTAATGCCTGTCCTCTGACTTTGTTCTCCTTCAATATTGAATTACCTGTTCTGGGTCTTTTGCCTCTCCATATAAACTGTAGGATCAGTTCGTTGATATTCACAAAATAACTCGGTGGGATTTTGACTGGGGTTGTGTTGAATCTATAGATAAAGTTGGGAAAAACTGACATCTTGACAATATTGAGTCTTCCTGTCCATGATCATGGAATATNAAGATTACCCAGGAATTCTCTTATGTTATCTTCTAGGAACATTATACTTTTTGTGTTACACAATTAGGTCTACGGTTTATTTTGAGTTAGTTTTTGTGAAGTGTGTAAGGTCTGTGTCTAGATTTATTATTTTTTTTTTGCATGTGAGTGTCCAGTTATTCCAGCACTATTTATTGAAAAGACAATCTTTTCTCCTTTGTATTGCCTTTGCTATTTTATTAAAGGTCAGTTGACTGTATTTATGTGAGTCTATCTCTGGGTTGTCTATTATGTCCTATTGATCTATTTATCTATTTTTTTTCACCAATATACACTGTCTTGATTCCTGTAACTTTATAGTAAATCTTGATGTCAGGTAATGCCTGTCCTCTGACTTTGTTCTCCTTCAATATTGAATTACCTGTTCTGGGTCTTTTGCCTCTCCATATAAACTGTAGGATCAGTTCGTTGATATTCACAAAATAATTCGGTGGGATTTTGACTGGGGTTGTGTTGAATCTATAGATCAAGTTGGGAAAAACTGACATCTTGACAATATTGAGTCTTCCTGTCCATGATCATGGAATATCTATGTAGTTTTTCTTTGTCATTTTTCATTACATTTTTATAGTTTTCCTCATATAGATCTTGTTAATATTTTGTTAAATTTATACCTCAGTATTTAATTTTAGGGGGTGCTATTGTAAACTGTAATGCATTTTTAATTTCAAATTCCATTAGATTAATGCTAGTATATAGAAAACACTGGACTTTTGTATATTAACTTTGCATCCTGAAACCTTGCTATAATTATTTATTAGTTCCAGGAGGTGTTTTTGTTTTGTTTTGTTTTTTAATTTTGTTTTGCTTTGTTTTTTAATTTTGTTTTGTTTTGTTTTTTAATTTGTTTTTTATGGCTGTTGGGCTTGTCAAGTGCCTTTTCTGTATCTATTGATATAATCATGTGATTTTTCTTCTTTAATCTGTGGGTGTAATGGATTTCATTAATTGATTTGTGAATGTTGAACCAACCTTGTGCATCTGGGATAAATCCCACTTGGTTGTGGTGTATAATTCTTTTATACATTGTTGAATTTAATTTGCTAATATTTTGTTCAGAATTTTTGCATTTACATTCACGAGAGATATTGGTCTGTAGTTTTCTTTTCTTGAAATTGTTCTTTGTCTGGTTTTGATAATAGGAAAAAAAACGGTCCTCATAAAATTAGGAAGCATTCCCTCTGATTTTATCTTCTGGAAGAGATTGTAGAGAATTGGTATAATTTCTTCCTTAAACATTTGGTAGAATTCACCAGTGAATCCAGCTGGGCCTGTGCTTTCTGTTTTGGAAGGTTATTAATTATTTATTCAATGTATTTAATTATTTAACAGATAAGCTTATTCAAACTGTGTATTTCTTATGTATACATTTAGGCAGATTGTGTCTTTTAAGGAATCAATCTATTTCATTTAGATTATCAAAATTGTGAGCAAAGATTTGTTTGTAATATTCCTTTTTAGCCTTGTAACATCCATGGAATTCTTAGTGATGTTCCCGCTTTCATTGCTGATATTAGTAGTTTGTGTCCTCTCTCCTTTTTTCTTAGCCTGGCTAGAGGCTTATTGATTTTATTAATCTCTTCAAAGAACCAGCTTTTTGGGTTTTGTTGATTTTCCGCATTGATTTCCTGTTTTCAGTTTTATTGATTTCTCCTCTGATTTTTATCATTTATTTTCTTCTGCTTACTTTGGATTTAATTCTTTTTCTAATTTTCTGAGGTGGAATCTTTTACTATTGATTTTAGATCTTTCTCCACTTCTAATATATGCATTCAATGCTATAAATTTTCCTCTAAGCACTCCTTCACTGAATCCCACAAATTTCGATAAACTGTATTTTTGCTTTTATTTAGTTCAAATATTTTTAAATGTCTCTTGATATTTCTTCTTTGACTCATATGTTAACTAGAAGTGTGTTTTTTAATCTCCCAGTGTTGGAGGATTTTCCAATTATCTTTCTGTCACTGATTTCTATTTAATTGCATTGTGTTTTGAAAGCAGACATTGTATAATTTCTATTCTTTTAAATTTGTTAAGGTGTGTTTTATGGCCCAAAATGTGGTTGTCTTGGTGAATATTCCATGTAAGCTTGAAAAGAATATGTATTCTGCTGTTATTGGATGAAGTAGTCAATAGATATCAATTATATCACTAGTTCGTTGATAGTATTGTTATGTCCTTACTGATTTTCTGCGTGATGGATCTGTCTATTTCCGATAGAGGGGTGTTTAAGTCCCTAGATTTATTGATTTCTCCTTGCAATTCTATCAGTTTTTTTCTCACATATTTTGGTGCTCTATTTCTAGCTGCTTACGCATTAAGGATTGTTGTGTCTTCTTGGAGTATTGACCTCTTTATTATTATGTAATGACCCTCTTTATCCCTGATAATTTCCTTGCTCTAAAATCTGCTTTGTTTGAAATTAGTATACCTACATCACTTTCTTTTGATTAGTGTTAGCCTCATATATTTTTCTCCATCCATTTTTTTTTTTTTTTTTCTGACCGGTAAGGGGATCGCAACCCTCGGCACGATGTGGTCCACACCATACTCAGCTAGTGAGCGCACTGGCCATCCCTATATAGGATCCGAACCCACGACCTCAGCACTACCAGCACCGCACTCTCCCGAGTGAGCCACGGGGCCGGCCCCATCCATTTACTTTTAATCTATATGTGTCTTTATATTTAAAGTGAGTTTCTTGTAGACAACATATAGTTGAGTCTTGTTTTTTGATCCTCTCCAAGAGAATCTCTGCCTTTTAATTGGTGTATTTAGACCATTGACATTTAAAGTGATTATTAATATAGTTGAATTAGTATCTATCATATTCGTTACTGTTTACTATTTGTTTTCTGTATTTCCATTTTTGTCTTCCACACTTTTTTTGCCTTTCGTGGTTTCAATCAAGCACTTTATGTGTCCATTTTCTCTCCTTTCTTTGACTATTAATTATACTTCTTTTCTTACTTTTTAGTGGTTGCTCTGGAGTTTACAATATACATTCACAACTAATTCAAGTCCGCTTTCAAATAACTACACCATTTCATGGGTAGTGCCAGTACCTTATAACAAGATAATTCTAACTCCTTCCTCCCCTCCTTGTATTATTGCTGTCATTCATTTCTTATACATAAGCATATATGTACATAAGTATACATAACTGAATACATTGTTGCTATTATTATTTTGAACAAATTATTATCTGTTAGATCAATTAAGAATAAGAAAAGAGTGCTCTGGCATATTTCAAAATACTGTCCTTCTGCCAGAAACACAAGGGGATTTTTCTCTGATATTTACTGTGAGGACCTGGTAGAGCTCCTGGAGGTAAAACTCAAAATGTACAAGGGTCACCTTGTGGCTGGGTCCCTCTGGAGTTTTTAATCTCTTAGGCTTTGTTCACAGAGCCTCCAGCAATTTGTCAATTACTGTTCAGGTGTTCCTACTCCAGTACTGGTTCCCACAAAGGTTTTTGCTCATGGGATTTTGCTCAAGTAAGTTGTGATTCTCAGTATACATTTGTCTGCCTCTCTGATTTTGAGGACAGAGGTTGCTCTGTAACCTCACTTCTCTGATGGATCTAAGAAGAGTTGTTGATTTTTCAGTTTGTTCAGCTTTTTACTTGATGTTAGGACAGAGTGAAGACTTCTAAACTCCTTATATGCTGAACCATAAAATGAAAGTCTAAAGTTTTATTTTTTACATTTAACTTTTTAATAAATCTGGAGTTTAATTTTACAGAAGAAGTAGTATAAATATCAGTTTTTATTTTATTTTTTATATAGTTAGCCAAGTGGTACAACACCAATTATTGAATGGTCCATTCTTTTCCCACTTATTTTTCAGTGCTACCTCTGTAATATATGAGTATCAAGTTCCTAAACATATTTGAGTCTGTTTCTGAGCTTTCTATTCTACCCCATGTTCTTTTCATCTACTCCTGTACCGATACCAATCTGTCTTAATTATTATCCTTTTATAATAAAAGTTCTAGTTTAGTATGCTGACAATCAATTTACTGGAAGCTAATTTTTTCCATTTTTAATGGTTTTATTGAGTTATAATTTACACACCATAAAAATCACCCATTGCAAATGTACAATTCAATGATTTTTACTTAATTTATAGAGTTGTGCAATCACCACAATTCAATTTTTTAATATTTCCATCACACCACAAAGTTACTTTATGCCCTTCTGCAGTTACTTCCTACTCCTGTCACCCCTCCCCCAGCCCTAGGCAATAACTGATCTGCTCTATGTCTGTACAAATTGGCCTTTATTGGACAAATAATATAAACAAAATCTCACAATGTGTAGTCTTTTGCATCTGTGAAAGTCACATTTAAGTCAATCCACCTAATTTCCAGTTTGCTAAACTTATCATATTTACCAACTTATCAAAACTTTAAAGAAATAACCTTCTTGAATGTATTAAAGTGTGACAATATTCTTCTTGATTCTGTATTCACAACCTGGTGGTGTCAGCATCACAATGCTCTAACTGAGTGAGCTAACCAGCCAGCCCCTAAATTACATTTTTCT
The DNA here is from genome assembly GCF_000696425.1 of Galeopterus variegatus. Taxonomy (NCBI): domain Eukaryota; kingdom Metazoa; phylum Chordata; class Mammalia; order Dermoptera; family Cynocephalidae; genus Galeopterus; species Galeopterus variegatus. The sequence continues at coordinate 109,892 of NW_007726124.1, forward strand.
TAGCAGCATTTGAATAAATATTTTATTTGCCAAAAGTTAAATTATAAAAAATACATTCCTGAATATATTGAATATAGTCTTGAATATATTCATGTATATATTTGATCTTTTCTCATATATATCACTTATAAGCATATGTTAATGAAAACTATATTATAAAGTTATTGGTTATATTCATCAAGAATATATCTTTGAAGTATATCATCTTGAATATATTCTTGACTATATTTATTATGTTGAATATTTTCTTGTTTAGAACACTAAGTAAAGAATAACAAAAAGTCAAGAATATATCTTCAAACACTTTTGTGGCTACTCAGTACATCTTATAAATTCTGTGAATCAGTCATTTGTGGCATTAATCCTTCAGCAAATTAATTTTGGGAAATTGGCTTTTGGCAAACTGGCCATTCATCGAATTGGCCATTTGACAAATTGGTGTTTGGTGAATTGGCCAACTTCAAAATACATCTTGATAGCTTACGGAGCAAATCCTTTATCTTCTCTTTCAAATTTATGTTGTTTATTTACACACTAACACTTTTATGTGTGAATCTTAGAATGAGATTAAGTTCTGTGAAAAATTCTATTGAAACTTTGTTTGGAATTACATTGAGTACCAAATCTTCACTAACAGAACATTATTCGTGTCTAGAAGTGCTAATAATTTTTGTGTGTTGGTGCTATACCCAGTAGCCTTGCTGAATGCTCTGATTAGTTCCAAGAGTCTGGTTTGGGGATTTTCTATGTAGATAGTTATGTTGTCTGCAAATAATATGTTTTTCTTTCCTTCCCTATATCTACTTTTTCCCTTGCATTACTGCATTCTCTAGGATCTCCAGTGTGATGTTGTGTAAGAGGAGCAATAATGGCGATCCATGTCTTGTTCTTGACTTCAAAGGAAATCTTGCTAAAATTTAAACATTAAGTAAGATGTTATTGTGTTGTTGTTTGAGGATGACACTCTTAATTAGATTAAAAGAGGTCTCTTCTATTTCTTTTCATTTCTTTTAGTCGTGAAAGAATATTGCATTTTATCAAATATTTTCTGCATCTGCTGAGAAGATCATGTTTTTTCTCCTTTGATCTAAGTGGTCAATTACACTGCCATATGTTATTTTCCTTAAAATGAGGGTGCATTATGTTTTTCAGTCCCCTTTCTGTAAAAGTCCATTTAAAGTTTTTTTTTTTTTTTCCTTTTTTTTGTTTTTTTTCGTGTCCGGCAACAGATCGCAACCCTCAGTGTCGCGCCCGCACCGGACCAGGACCGGCAACGGGATCGCAACCCTCAGTGTCGCGCCCGCACCTCGCTCAGCCAGTGAGCGGGAACCGGTCTGTATGTGGGATCCAAACCCTCGGCGGGAGCGCCACCGCACTCCCAAGCGGCACACTGTAGCAGTGCGCCACCGGGCCGGCCCCCATTTAAAGTTTTTTAACCTCACCAAGGTCCAGGGTTTGATCCCTGTAGCCAGCCACAAAAATGAATGAATGAATGAATAAATAAATAAATGAATGAATAAATAAATAAATAACCAAAAGAAATATGGGCAAAGGATATTAATGTCCAATCCAAAAGGAATAAATAAAAATTGCAAATAAATTTTGAAAATACATTCAAAGCCTTGGCTATCAAAATTTTTTAACCTGTCTTTAGTATGATCACCATTTTAAAGTTTATTCAATGCTTTAAAATTGTTTTTGAAAAGGTAATGGATGCACATGTTAAACATCCAAAAGGCACTACAGGGTATACAATGGAAAGTAGGTCTCCCTACGTTCTTCAGGGAGATACCTGTCTTCACACAGCTCAGATCTCCAGAGGCAAATGCTGCTATCAGAGTTATTTTTATGCATATGCAAACATATATGTGTATCTTATTTTCTAAAATGAATTGCCTCATACTCTATACATAGTTTTGTACCTACTTTTTGTGAAAAAAGTCGTTGGGGAAAATAAAATGCAAAAAAATAAAATATGTAAAGTTTGATTAATAACTACAAAGTGTAAACCCATGTGACTACCACCCAGATCAAGAAACGATCATTGCCAGCACTCCAAAAGCTTCCCGTTTGTTCCTCCTGCATCCACTCCTTCCCTCCTTGCAGAGGAAACCACCATCTTGACTTGTGATATTCACTTCCTTGCTTTTCTCTACAGTTCCCTCCTCTGAATGTATCTCTAAACAATGTAGTTTATTTAGCTTTGTTTGTTCTAAACTTTACATTATAGAGTCATATTGTATGTATTCTTTTGAGTCTTACTTTTTAAAGTTCTGCTCAACATTATATTTTTAAGATTCATTCATGTTGTTGAATATAATACACTTTGATTTTTCATGTAAAAAAAATATATATATGTATATATTGGCAGCTGGTGGGTAAGGGGATCTAAACCCTTGACTTTGTTGATAATATCAATACCACACTCTAACCAATTGAGCCAACAAGTCAGCCACTTATAAATGTATCTTGAAGATTGTTCCATAGCACTACCTGTAAGAACAATAATTTATTCAACCGATGTCATAATGATGAGTATTTAGGTTGTTTCCCATTTTTGCTATTACAAATATGCATCAATAAATATTCTTGTATTACTTGTGCAAATAAATCAGTAGAATAAATTTCTAGATGCTAAATCCCTGAGTCAAAAATGATGTTCAATTTGTTTTCTTAATAGACACTGCCAAATTGCTCTTCATAAAGATTATATTAATTTTTACTCCAATCAGCAGAATTCCTATTTCCCCACATCTTCTGCAGTACATTTTAGATTTTTTCCTATTTGACAAGTGAAAATGGTATTTCATTGTAGTTTTATTTCATATTTAATTTATTATGGGAGCAGTTAGCCCTCTTTTCACTTTTAAAAACTATTTGTATTTCATTTTCTGTTGGTTGGTCTTCTCATTGACTTATGAAAACTTTTAAAAATTTTTAATTGAAATATATTGATTGAAAATTTTCACATGAAAGTAATCAGCCCTTTTTTAGGTGATATGAGTTGTGAGTCTTTTTCCCCAGTTTTCTGTGTTTTTTGTTTTTGTTTTTTATTTTTTGTTTGTTTTTTGACATTTGGT